>NC_086292.1:14895396-15208089 GCF_963924245.1 Chroicocephalus ridibundus
GGGTGGGTGGCTACAGCTCCCTCAGCTGTTTTATAGCTTTTGTTCTGGACAAACATATGATACAGCATCTCACTTTGTGTGTCTTACAGGCAAGCTGATGAGGAATACCAGATTCTGGCAAACTCCTGGCGATATTCCAGTGCATTTACCAACAAGATTTTTTTTGCTATGGTAGATTTTGATGAAGGCTCAGATGTATTTCAGATGGTAATGTCTGTCTTTTTCTCTTCTAATGTTATTTTTAACTCATGGTTTGAAGACTGAGGGCAAGAAGGCAAAGATGTATACAAAACTTAGCGTTAAAATGGTTAAAGAAATAATTGAAAAGTTATAAGCTGCTACTCGGAAGATATGAGGAGAAGAGCAGAGGGCAGTAGCATGTTGGCAGTAGTATTAAGAGAACTGACAAATCTGGAATAGGCACTAGGGGTGAACTGGCTTCTCTGACTGGTTTTTCTGACTTTGTCTCCTATAATAACTTACAGTGTAATTATTAAGAAAATCTTTTATGATACATGAAGAGGCAAGATAGAAAGCACCAATGTTGTTAGGGACAGCTATTACAATTTTTATATTACTAGAGAATGATAAATTAGGCTTTCAATGTGTCTTAACTTAGTTTTTTTCAAGTACCCAGTCATTTTGCTTTTGTGCTAACAATATGTAACCATATTTTTTAAATGTATGAGAACATTGCATGTATGCTTGCAACTGTAGACCACATTAATAGTTCATTATAGTTTTGCCAATCTTAACTCTTTTTTTAAAGAGATACTCATCTCTATTTAAAAGCTACACAATTTAGGCAATGGTATTTTATTAAATGGAAGCCTTTTGACTGGAGAAGGGGAAAGGGTTGTCTTTTAGTATTATTCTTAACTTTTCCTGTAGTGTTACGTCAAAAATTAATTCATCAAGCTACAGCCTTTATAGATTATTGTATGTATTCCTATTTTGCAGATTTCTCTCCTCCAAGTAGTATTTAGAGAAGAAACAGATTAAAAAAAACCTGAAATGCTATGGGAAAATAACTGTTAGGAAAACATAGAGCTACATTTTGTAAACAACTACTTTTGTTTACCTATTATAATATCCTCTTAGCTGGTCTGAATATTTTGAATTGATAGCTATTGATCTGAGTACTAACAAAGAAATGTAAATCGCTTTAGAAAGCATGATCAATGGTGTTTAAAAAAAAAAATAGCCTTCTCAGAAGTAACAATTTTTTTTTAAGATGGATAGTGACGGCACTAAAAAAATTTTGTTTCTCAATACCAAAAGCAGAAAAAAGCATGGAACACAGAATGGAAATTGCAGAAGTATATAGATAGCTTTTATGAAGTACAGAAATGCAAGCTACTGTGTGCTGTCTCTACTCTTTTTTTTTTTTAAGTCGTTGCCAGTGAAATCTATTTACTGAATACTTACTTCTTCTGATTGATGTAGTGATGATGTTGCAAGATACAAATGGAATAGAAATGTTTTACTAAAAAGGCCTTTCATGGTGCTGTATCTTCTGTGAATTTTCTAAATACAGCTAAACATGAATTCTGCTCCAACCTTCATTAACTTTCCTGCTAAAGGGAAGCCTAAAAGGGGTGACACATACGAACTTCAGGTGCGTGGCTTTGCAGCTGAACAGCTTGCTCGTTGGGTGGCTGACAGAACCGATGTCAATGTAAGTATATACAGACTTTCCCCATCACCACCTCTGCAGCACTCCCCTACTGTGTAATTTCAGCTGTGAAATACCTCAGTTGTGTTCTGTGGCTAACGATCTGCTCTCAGATACTCTAAATACTTCTTGTCTACAAAATCGAGTTGTGGCACGACAACATCTTTTAAGTTTTCTTGCATTCTGTGTTCTAATATTTTGCGTAATTCTGTATTTGATAAGATGGTAAAACTCATCTCCTGCTTTCTCCCTTTTCTGTTCCTATGGAAGAAAAACAGTCTTTAAATTATTAGGTAGGGTAAAGGTGTATAAAACTGAAGCTACAGTAAAGAGGGAAGAAGCATTACTTCCCAAGTCAGATGTGTTATATAGAAAATTTGTATGTGTGTTGATTATTCCCCCCTGCTCCCTCCTCCCCTCTAATATACCGTGGGTTTTTTTAGCAGGAGTGTGGGTATGATGTATAATCCCATTGAGGGAAAATAATTTAAATACCTGTTTAGATTCGTGTGATAAGGCCACCAAACTATGCTGGACCATTGATGTTAGGACTGCTTCTGGCTGTTGTCGGAGGCCTCGTGTATTTGCGTGGAAGCAATCTGGATTTTCTGTACAACAAAACTGGCTGGGCGTTTGCTGCTTTGGTGAGTAATTATAACTATTGTCTACCTGTTGTCATGAGTTTTGTAGCAATTCAAGTCTTTAAAAGTCTTTCTATTTAAAGATGCTTAAACCTGTTAGAGGAAAACGAGGTGCACTTAGTTTTACTTTTGGGTAGTCTGATAATACTTGATCTTGGTCTTTTCAGCTCAGTTAATGCTTGATTGGATGCCTTTTATACAGATAAAAGGTAGGACAATACTTAGTCTAAGATTGTATTCCAGACCAGTACATTTTGGTATGAAATGAAAAGAAATTGGGTAAAAAAATAAAATAAAAAAGTCCCTATTAATTTGTGTTTCTTCTTTTCCTTTCAGTGTTTTGTGTTAGCAATGACATCAGGCCAAATGTGGAACCACATTAGAGGTCCACCCTATGCTCATAAGAATCCCCATACAGGACAAGTGGTAAGTCTTTTCTTTGTTTTCTTTTCTACATTTTTGTTGTATTTCTACAGAATAAGGGTTATACTAAAAGAGGCAAGTCAGAGTGCAAATTCTGTTCTTGCCTTCTTTCTTTGTAAGTCAGTGAGTCTAACCACTCCTGCAATGAGCAGGGCAAATCAGAGAGCTGTTGATTAGTTCAGAGAGGATGTCTTCTCTTAAATATGCCTGTGAGAGAGTGGTGGTGTTTTGTGTGAGGCAGGAGTGTTAGAGCTCCAGTCAAGATTTAGATTTTTTTCCAATTAGCTTTATCCTTTTCTTCTCTTTAAGCCAAGAAGAAACTCTTTTGAAAACTCTTGCTTTAGTTCGAAGAAATTACAAAATACTGATCTTAATCCAAAACAAAGTGCTCTGTTGTGTAATTGCATTGTGATAACTTCAGCCCTTACCTAGAATTCCATTTTTGGTAGGAATGACCTTCCTGCCCGTTCAATGATTCATTAATTCTGTAAAGAATGGTAGCATTAGTTCTGTGATGTTCTAAGAGTAAGGGCAAATGTTGCATAAGGGTTTTTTAGGTGTCTTACTTTCTGTGCTCAGTAATAAACTTTTAAGAGAGAGAATGAGAAATGCAATTCTTAATCATCTGAGAAATATTAAGATTAATTTACCATCTAGCAGCATGTTCAGTTTCATGTTAGGAACTGCTTGAGGTGCTTTCCATGCAGTAAAGCATTAGACAGCAGTCATGGATGGTGCTCTGCTGGCAACGGGACATATGGGTTCCAAAGTATTACTTGGAGGTTTTTCTGTTGTGTTAATATCTAGAAAGATCAAGGTCTTTTTGTGTAGGAACTTGGATTATTCTAGTAATCACAGAAAGCTAAGATGGTTACAAAAATAATGCTCTAGTGTAAAAAGGATAGCATACAGAGTAACCAGAACTATTTGCTAACAAGTTGTTTGGATGGGGGGTGTGCGTGTGTTCCCGACTTGCTTCAGAATCTAAGGTGGGCATTTCTTTCATCCTTCCTATTGTTCTCCTTCCAATTCTCCATCTCCCCAAAACGTAAAAGTAAATAAAGTGATACATCTTGGAGGAAGCACAATGACAATGCTCTCTGCTTTTATTCTGAGGGTAGATTAATTTAAATTACTTGGTCTCTTCCATTTCTCTGACCTCCTGTGTGTCTTTTAACCATTTCTATTTGTTTTCATGTCTTCTCTTCAGCATTTGTTTACCTGTGACATTTGCCATCCTCTATCTTGTATGTATATTGTATCCCTAGTTCTGAGGCGACATGATAGTTCTAAATTGCTATGCAGCAAAATAAGGTGTTTATGTTGAGTCTTCCATGTTAAACAGTCCTGCTGAGCCTGGGGATTTCATGTTTAAGCTGGTCATTTTAGCTCATACACCCATCTAATGACTTCCATATAAAAACATCTTCAAGATTCTTAAGGTAAATTAATGTCTAGTGACCTTAGACGTAGGAAATGTCATTCTTTGGAAAAATCAGTTTTAACATCACTTGAAATTTACTGCTCTGTACATAATACAAAATGAGATACACTGTAGAAGTAGTCAGAATGTACTGAGAGCACTGCATCTCTTCAGGTGCTTACGCATCACATATTGGCTTTTCTCATGTATTTTACTCAGGAGGGAATTAATTTGGTGAAATGTCTTTTCAGGCCCAGTTAGGTGGGTAAGGCCCTCTATTTTTCCATAAAAAGTGGTCTGCTTATCAGACTTTTTTTTCCTACTTAAATAAAACAACACAACCACAGTGATGTAAAGCTTCCCATAAGGGATTAAAAAAATGGTATTCTCTCACAAATTTCAAATTTTGTGTTAACCCAGTTGGTTACTATTAATGGAAATAAAACTAAGCCAACTTACTGAGAGGAAGTTCTCATATTCTAAATGTGTTCTTGAAAACACTTCCTTTAGTTTCTTCTGTTTACATCATTCCTAAGCCTTTTTGAGACTGAAGAATAAAGCTTCGATGGTATTGGTAATGATGTTCCTTTTCCTGGTATGCCATGAAAAAGACGTCAAATGCTTGGTTCTGGAACCAAGTGAGTAGGGTTCACAAGCAGAGGAGCAACGTATGTAACCTAAGAATCCAAGTCTGGGAATGGATCAGATTCAGATCACAGTGGGTGCAGGAGGCCATAATTATGGTATTTTGCCCTGATGAACAGGGGATCTGAAGGTTGTAGCTGCACTTGCACTTCTTATAATCTGAATGATACTTTGCGTTGATTGTGCATGTTAATAAAAGAAGGATTTTTGACGCTGACACAGCTCCCCCCCTCAAATCCATAGTCAATGGATGAAATTGTTCATGCTCTAACTTCTGTCTACTGAAAGAGACCGAGTTCCAAGCTCTATAGATGTTGGTAATTGAGTCAAAGTTGACTCCAGTCTTTTCTAAATTCAGTTATGCTTTGTCTCTTACAGAACTATATCCATGGAAGCAGCCAAGCCCAATTTGTGGCAGAAACACACATTGTTCTTCTGTTTAGTATCCTTCCTACTGAGAAGCATGTGGTTGGTGATGGTTTTTCTGTTAGCTTATGCAGCTGCTTTTTCTATGAGACTACTTTGTCAAGCTCGTTATTGTCACCTGATACTGATGCAGAAGCTTGTAGAGCCTTCTGTGCTAACAGCTATGCTTTTTCTATGCCAGTGATATTTAACTTAAATAGAAAAATGTTTACTGCTTTCTCACCACCTTTTTCCTTGCTTAATGACTGAGATTAATACAGTGTTAAAGATGTGGATCTTTGTGGAATCATAAGATTCTTCAGGATAGCCCCTGTTCCTCTGTGCGTGTCTCTTATCTCTTTCAATCTGGCAGACTTAGTTGTTGCTTTGGTGTTTAATTCCTTCCTCTATTACTGATCTTTTTTCTTTTATTTCTTTGCTTACCTTCTTTACTCTTAATCTTTCCACTCGTTCGTGGATTCAGGATTTTTCCATGCCAGTATTATGCCATCAAGACAGGCAAGCAGAAACTTGCAGGTTGAGAGCTTTTGCATTTCTCATTTGTATAAAAATGTTTCTTTGGAGTCATAAGAGTTGTAAGTCACTCTAAAACTCAATGTTCTTTTCTTATGTTCCCACATACATGTTTTTGACCCAACATCTGCAACTTCAGTTATCTCTGACTCAAGCTTTTCTTTCTTGTCTTGTCACCTGTGTCAGTCTGTGCATTATTTTCTCTTATTCAGGATTTTTTATTTTATTTGAGTGTCTTTTTTTTCTTGCAGCTTCACAGTCCCAAATTGTTTACATTTTATAGTACACAAGTATAGCAGACTTACTGCAGGAACATTATTTCAAAACTTCATTCAAAGTGCCTGTCCTCTTCACGGCTTGACAGTGATTAACAAGTCTCTGTTGCAACCCAGTGTTCTTTAACAGAGTGACTTCTGGTGATTTCCTCCTTTTCTCTTCTTGTTTTATCTATTCAAAATCCAAATTTCAGCAAGTGAAACATTGGGATTTTGTAATAAAATAATATAAAGTAAGCAATTGATGTTTAAATATGCTGGTGTTAAAAGAACTTCAACTCTCTTGCTGTGTATTCATTATAAAAGATTTTTTTTTAACTTAAAATGTCCATTTGGAAGGGGACTTCTGATCTTTTTTTAATTATTCTTGCACTTCTGATGCGCTCAGTCAAATTCAACCTAGAAACTTTTTTGTAGATGTTTACTTGTGTTATTGCAATCCTTCATGTTACAGACCCAATCTACCAGTCGCTGCAGACATTTAAAATAGTAGGAGTTGGCAAGGTTCCTGAAGGCTGAAGTCACTTTTCTCTTGTGCTCAAGGTAGACTGTATCTGAAATGGGAGATTTCTTAACGGTCCCATTGCAGTCAGTGCTAAGTATTTCTCCTTTCAGGAGGATTGGGACTGAACATCTATCATGAAATGGAATGAAATCTTTGAGAATTTGGTATTTTGTTCCACTGTTCTGCTTTGCTAGGATTCACTCTTTGCAAATGTTAGGCCTTTTAAGTTGTCTGTGCTTCCTTAAGCTTCATTCACAAGCTTTAATTATTCTTTTTAATTGAAGAATTATAAAAGACTGAAATATTGCTACTTGGAAGAGATCCTGTAGATTAAATATTGCATGCATTTTATTCATTCTATTAGCTGAGTATAATACAGAAGTTGAATTCCTTTTGGGATTTTCCAGTGGGGTAGAACAGCAGTAGGAGTGAACTGAGCTCTCTGGGAAGGAATGCTGTTTCATGACAAGCTGAAATAATAAATGCATGTTTTTAATTTTGTGTCACCACCTACTATATTTTCCAGTTTATATTTTAAACTTTGTATTTATTGTCTCCTAAAAGTTGACTATGAATACCTTTTATTTGCCTTTTCCCCCCATATTTGCTGGTTTAGCTGGGAAGTCTTAAATTTTTCCATTGAGTTTTAACGTCCCAGGTATGGCATGGGAGCTGAATTTACAAGATTAGGAATGAGTGTATTGAGTCTATTGTATTTTGTCAATTTAGCCTTAACCAGCATTCATAGATGGTGGTGTTACTTTAGGCATGGTACTCCTCCACGAAGCTGCTACTTCGGACATGGATGTGGGGAAAAGAAAAAGTAAGTACTAATAACTTTCTTTCTAAGAGAAGGTGTTTTCAGTAAAGACTTTTGATATACTATTTAATAGAAATGCTTTTGCACTGTTGGTTTTTGTACACTTCCCACCTCTAAGCAGAAGTGAATCGTTTGTTTTTGTGGCAGCATTTGGAGTTGCTTAGCAAACTGCAAGATAAACTCAAAGCCCTTTTGGGAAATGGGGAGATACAAAGATGCTTTGCAGCATTTTGCTAGTAAGGGAGAGAAGGGACTTAATTTCTCTTAAAGCAATGGTATAAAATTGGTTTACAGTAACTCTAGAGGTGTTATCTGACCTAATCTGTAAACATTACAGAATGCTTTTGAAGCTTCCAGTCACTGTGGTGTTTTTGGAGACAGCTGTCAAATTACCAGACTCTTGTTCTGCATCTCTTACAGTCATGTGTATTGCTGGGATTGGCTTGGTGGTGCTGTTCTTCAGCTGGCTGCTGTCTGTCTTCAGATCTAAATACCATGGCTACCCATACAGGTATGTCTCTTTTGCCACTTCAGTCATTGTTTTCCTGTGCGTTGCAATACAGGTACAACGCCATAGCCTTCTTTAAAGAAGATGGGTAAACACAAAGGAGGGTTTAAAGATTGAGAGCAGTATAGGTTTGGTTTTGGTTTTTGTGTTTGTTTTTTTTTTTTTTCTTCTGGACTGTATGCTTGTGAATGAATCTGTTGCTGCTGACTTCTGTCTCCTTGTCTGGTAAGATTAATTTAAACCAGAATGGAGAAATAGGCAAAGGGCCTATTTCTGAAATCTAATCTGGTGGGAAGTTCCACTTGCTTCTCAATGAGTGGCCATGTTGGTCCATATAATCACCAGAAATAATGGTATTTGGTGGATGTTGCGATTTTTCAGTCTGGTCAAAGGAAAGATTCTGGTACTCTCCTATTCATGCCGTTACATATTATAAAATGTTTCTATTTTTGTAGTGATATCTCAGCCAATATATACTGAAAACAAGTGTCTTTTTTTCTACTTTTCCTCCATATCCATACATCTTGATTATTAATCCTTATTTGTAAGAACAAGGAGGATGGCTGATGCTTTAAAGCTGCGTGTATTTTGGGATTGCTTGTGTAAAGAGTCTAACGCTACTAATTGACTGCTTAATATATATATGACCGGTATAGATATCTTTTGTGTTTTTACATTTACACGTAAAACATGTTTTTACATGTTTTCATGCATTTTGAAGGAATAAATACATGCTGAGGGACCAGCTTCTAACCATTTCAGCTTCTGCAATGAGTTTAATTTTCTGGAAGGCTAATCCCGTAGGCAAATATTACCCCCTTTCTATGGGAAGTCATTTTTTAAAAAAAAAAATCTAAACACTAAAGTTTGTTATTTCATGAAGACTTTTCTCAAGACCAGAAGAGAGCTGAGCTTATTCCCTGTTTAATAGCTTGTCAGCATTTATTCTGGTCTATGCAATGGTTGTATGTGCTTCTGCTAACTTTGTAGGTAAGATGTGGTTATCGTAACTTCTGAGTTACTAGAAAACTCGCTTTTAAGTGACTTCTCCACAGCTGCTTATGTTGTTGTTGCATCCGGGCCAGTTTCTCATTCTGATTTTCTCGGGATATATGAAAGCTAAGTGGAATGTTGCACACCTTTTGTTTCTTATAAAATTAATAAGAACGTTTGCTATTTTGTACCTGCAGTTTCCTAATGAGTTAAAGGATTCCGGAATCTGTAACATCAGAAAGACGGTGACCCTGAAATGGCGTGTAACGGAATGGAAGAGCTAAAAGCGTGTGGTTCGTGCTACCTCTCTTTACACTGAATGAGATAGTTAAACACTGAACCAAAGATGACATGTAGTGCCTTAAATATAACAAGCAATTTGCTCTGAAGGACACAGAGTATTAAGATGCAATCTCTTTTTCATAAGCTTTACATCTTCTTAAACAGCTCTACTTCTAGTGAAATTCAGAACTTAATGCTTAGAACTACATTTCTGTAGACTAGCTAGAAACAATACTTTAAATTCAATGGGATAATCTGTTTTCCATATGTTTCTTTTTCCCCTCAAATATTTATCACTTTATTTCCTGATTGTGCATAGCAGGTGACAATAACTTCTCTGTCATGCCTCTTCATGGTTGAGAAAACATCTTCATGTACCTGGAAATCTTTTCCTTCAGTCTGTGTGCAACCCTTGGAGCATACTCCGAATTCCAGCGTGGAATGTGCATATTCTAGAGCTGTATCTCATTTTTGAGATTAACCGCTGTATGATGCGAGAGGTTGTTTCACAGACGAAGGGGGAATTTTAAACAGGTAGAACAGAGTTATTAATTATTAATTAATTATTCATTAAAAACTTTCTTTGCCAAATGCTGAAACTGCAACATTTAAGTTTTAAACATTTGCTCAGAGACAAAAAAATATTGTTATGCTGACCAACACTCACACTCTCCAAAACACAAAGCAAAGCTCCAAAGGTAACTAGCTATCTGTAGCATGAATTAAAGGTTGCTAAGTGGCTTTCAAGTTACTGCTCGAAGCCCTGACAAACCAACAAGTATCAGATTTTTGGGCACTATGTAAATTCTTGCATTCTCCATTTATTTTCTCCCAAGTTTTTATCCTTGAGGAGGATATGGGAGTGGGCAGAGATATCTAATCCCAGGATAAATATTGTTACCCCAGGAAAGATTTGTTAGCCTTACACTTGAATGTATGTGCCTTTTGCTCTCTCCTTTTGGTTCTCTTGCCTGACAAAGATACTTTGCCTTAAGGATTCTTGAGTGGAAGACATTGTGCCTCAGCCCAAACCATTGTGTAGTTCAGCACCTGCACTACAGGAAATCTTTGCAGTGTGATTCAGTAATACTTCCTTTCCGTAGGCTGTGGCCAGCCTTGGAGGTTACTAATCAGAGGAAAATACGATGAGACTTCTGTCTCCTGCTTTCCCTTTCCCCTGTGTCAAGGCATTATAGAATTTGGATGCTTTAGATTGACTCTTGGAAAGGACTATATCATTCAAAGTAGAATGTTGTTATTATGCAATTTTGCTAAATTAACACATATTTCAAGTGCCTTAACTTCACTAATTTACTTGTTTGATGTTTCAACTTGTTGAGATTCATTTTTCTATGCCATACAAAATGACAAGCCTTAGTGGAATGGATAAATGGTGTGCCTGACTGGATTTTGGACAAGTTTCAATAAAATTTTTTTAGTCTAATCCATGCTCCTGTGTCTTTTGAACTTTAGCATAAAACAAACCAACCTTGTTTCTTCCACTGTTGCTTCAATGTGTTAATAAAAATGTGTATATAGCAAATAACCTCAGTATGGCTGAGTAGACTGCGTTAGTAGCATGTTTATGTGGGAAATTACAGCCCAAAATGTCAATACTAGAAGTCTTCTCGTGTAGCCACCTTAACAGCATGAAGATTGCATGGATTTTACTTGTCTTTGATAGCTGTCCTGAGGTGAAAAGCTTGGCTTCCTGGAGTCCTAGACAGATCCACTAATAGCCTTTCTGGAGGTGGAATCTAATTAGTGCTGTAGATTTGCCTGGAACATCTCTGGACTACTATGCCTGTTGTTTATTTTCCTGCCCTGTTGGTACAATGCTTCCAATAAA
This sequence comes from Chroicocephalus ridibundus, assembly GCF_963924245.1. NCBI lineage: Eukaryota > Metazoa > Chordata > Aves > Charadriiformes > Laridae > Chroicocephalus > Chroicocephalus ridibundus. The sequence continues at coordinate 14,906,375 of NC_086292.1, forward strand.
CTTTAAGGTTGGTTGTAATTCAGTCATTAGCAATGCAGGTAAAAGTCTTACAAATCTCATTCTAAAGTTGTAATGTTTTTTCTTAAACGTTCAGACTTGTTTTCTGACGTGGTACATGCTTTTTAGAGGGATAGGATAAAGTATCTAATTATTTATTGACTAACTTTAGATAGTTGCATATCATGCTGACTGATGGTGGAGACACGTTGACTTCCACTTAAGGTGGTATAGAGGTTAAGAGTTTTGGGTTTTTCTCTTTTTCCATGCTGACATATGAAATGAAAATAATGCTTACTTTTTCCAACAGTTTTTCTGCTCTCTAGGCTGAAACTGAAGTGCATGGAGGACGGAACAAGTGTGATAGTGGAGCAAAGGAAGTTTGAGTGCTTGCAAGGACCTGTAGCTGATTTAGAGAGGATGCAATTCTAGAAAGATGTAACTTGTGCAGCACTTGAGAGGTAATGGCTAGCTATAATTAGTACCCAAAGTGATTCTTTGGGACCATTGACACGTGCATCTCACTAACTAGTTAGTACAAAGGTGGAAGAGACAATGCATTTGAGAACTGGTATGCTAAAACTGGGAGTTTGATGAGGCCATCTCATTTAGAAAGTGAGTCATTCAAGAGCTCAGAAGTACTGTAAAAGCTAACCTTTTAGAGAACACTTATAATAAAAGGAGGAAATGCTCTATGCTGTAGCTGAAAATGGACTGTGTGGTTTCGTTAATGTAGCTGGCCTCAAAGACTACTGCTTTTTCTGCTCTTGAGTAGGGGCTGTGGTGCATTTAAAAATTATTTTGGGGATAATAGCTAGGAATAATTCAGGGAGCTCTCTGAGGTAAGCCCAAAGCAAGACAGTAAATCTAATTGGATTAATCTAGGTAAGGGTTTGTGTTATCTACAATTTACTGGAAGCTCCTGTCTTCAAACCACTCTAGTGTTCAGCGCAGAGCATGCTTCATAATGGTGGTGCCTAGTAGTCATTCCTGCAGATAAGTCTTCCACAGAGATGCTTCGGAAGCACGTGCTCTTCAGGGGCAGAGCTGCTTAGTCCTCCAGCAAGATGGAAATTGTGCTCAGCTCTGCATCTGCTGTGTATGACTTGGTGCTTGTGCAAATAACCTTAATTAACCCCTTGGGTGGTGATGTCCATGTGGCCGACTGTACATAGGCAATTGTGTGATTAAGATACACATTCAGACATGAGGGTAAGAACAACTGAAACCTTTTGGCAGGCAATGGGACAGCCATCAGTGTCTGGGGAATGTGATGAGATGATGGCTGCCTAGACAGATGGCTGCCACTAGTAGAAAAATGTAGATGCTTTTATGGTCATGACTACTGGGACATCTAACTAAACGTACTGCAAGGTTTTTTCTAAGCCTTGTTAAGAAAGTGTAAAAGTAAGCATAACTGTGACTTTTTATTCCTAGTCTATATTCTTGACAAAGTAGAAGTTTGGGAAGTACTGAAAAAAGTCAATTGCTTAACTTCCTAAACATTTGGAACATCCAAAGAAAATCAAATACCTGAATCGCTTATGCTTGTTTGGATATACCACCCATGACATCGGATTATGCTAGATCATGGCATCTTTTAGGCAAACTCTATCGTGAGAAAAGAATGGCCTGTAGTGTTCCTTTATGGCTTATTGGCAATGGTTTCTGATAGTGTGTTTTAAAAGTTATCCAGTCTACAGCAGAGAATCACTTATGCTGCAATCAGACTTTTTAAAGAAGTTAAAATTTTTAAGTGCTTTCATCTGTTATAAGAAATTAATTCTCACAAAGGATTTGGAAAAGTACTGGCGCTTTGTTTCTTGATTGGACCTTGTTGTTTACTGCTTTCTCATGCTGAAGAGGTTTAATTATCAAATACAAGCCACTACTCAACTGATTCTACACCATCACTTTGAACTTTTTAAAGGGGTATAGAATAACAGCAAAACGAAGAACAAACCCAAGCTCTTGAGTAAGCAGTTGTCTGTTTACAGTTTTTATCATGCTTTTTTGTCTGACAAATAGAGAATGAGTTTGATTGCACATAATCTATTCCATTTAAAAGCTCAGATCTTGACCATTCCTATAAAATGAATTTAAGCATAGCGTTTTATTGTTCTGGATTAATTGTGCTACTTTTACTACAGATAATAATCTGAAAAAGATGTATATGTAGTTTGTATTTCTAGGTCAGGAGCACGTAAAGTTATTAAAATATTCTCTTGTCAGTTGGTAACTATACATGTCTTTCAGCCATTTTTCTTAAAAGTAGGCTAATATCTACTTAAGAAAACTAATTACTATCATTATGGGGGGGGGGGGGGAAATCTGTGTGATGAGACTCTACAGTGGCCCTTGGTTTGTCCTGCAAACCAAGCTCTGAATCCTCATTCTTCCAGGTATATTGGAGCAGGCAGTGGTGTCCGCTCTCTGCGGTGTCCCCGCAGGCAGTGGAGTGCTGGGGGAAGGGGTCCTGTGTGCTGGGGGAGCTTAACTGTGGGTATGTTAGATGTGCAGAATGTTTCTCTACAGGTGCACACAGCCTCTCTCCATTCGCAGATTGCCCTGTGCTTCCACAATTTGTTTTTTGACGGCCTCATGATACTGTCAGGTTTTGTCTTCTGGAGTAATTGTCGGGAGATGGGAACATTTCCATTCTTCCTTTATCTTGACTTTTCTCACAAGTTTTCTTTTTCATGTGCAACTTCACGTAGAAGTTGTGAATTGGAGGCAATTAAACGGTTTGATTTTTTTAAAAAACTGCTTTTAAATACCTGCTTCTATCTCCTAAGGAAATAGTAAAAGAAAAAAAGTTATAGAGTAAAAGTAATAAATACATATACTACTGATTTAGAATAAATACATATATTAGACTATAAAGAAGACTAGCTCCCTTGAAGAGGGGAAAATAAATGTTTTGTGTTCTTATTTTAATCACATAATTGGAATACTAATGCAGAGCTAAGAATAGGTAAGGCTTCTGGTGTAGTTCATCTGTCTGGTGGCAAAAAAATGGAATAGCTTTTTGCAATTTTTTTTAATGGAATTTGTAGCAGTCATTTAACACTTTTTTTTTTTCCTTCTAAAATCTAGTTAGAAGGCAGGTGATGCTTTGGTCTTCTAAAACTGTAGCATTGACCATGAGATGGCATTTGTTAACAAAGCTGCTGTTAAATCTGCTGTTTGGTATTACTCTAATTCAGCAAATACAGGATGCAGTTCTTGGGTAGTATGTTAAATTCTAAAGCAAATTCTGTTTAGACCAGTTTGTAGAATTTCCCTGGGATGTGTAAGCTTGCATGTGCCAAAGTGCAAAAATGCTATTTATTCTGTTATCATTGCCTTTTAGAATGAAATAGATACGGAGGAATAGTTATACTTAAGATGACAAGGCTTTCACTTACAATTTTTTTTCTTGTATTTCACACATTGCTTTATGAAACCAGGTGAGTTGGTACTTTTTTTAAAATTTCTGTAGAAAAACATATTAATTTTCAAAATTGGTTATCTTTATCATAAGGGAGTAATACTTGTGCCACCTGTTTCAGATTCTGTGTGGTACCGGACTTGGTTTTGATGGTCTGTTCTGCTTAATTCGTGTGGGGAGACGGAAGTTTCCATGAAAACGCCGGCCTGTGGAGCTTGGGAACCTTCTCACGAAAGCATGTAGCTTGTTTCCCTCTCAACAGGGATATATTCCAGTCCTTTTCATATAGATTTTAACATCTGATGGGAATGTAGAAGCTGCTAGTATAAGCAGGGAGAATTATCTTGGCATACTTATGTGAAGCTGCCAACGATGTTTCCTTATCTAATGAATTTGCTGTTTTTAAAAAAAGCTCTAGCAAAGCTGGGCTTAAGTGATGTTCTTGCTAGCATTGTAACTTGGGTGCTGTTCAACCTTGATAATTCTCAGTAGAGCTGACATTCGTACCTTGCTGTCTCTTTATGCTGTTGTTGGGAAATGCTCTCCCCTAAAGCTTGATTCTGCCCTGCTCAGCTTGAGTCGGTGGCTGACCCCCACAGCGGGTTAGGGTGGTGCTGGTGTTAGGGTTTGGCTGTCATCGCTGTGTTACTCTTCGGATGGCAGGTGTATTTAAATGCCGTGATCAACTCGATGGTGTTGAATCCAGGTCGTGTGAGCGCCCAAAGCTGGGGTGCTCCGAGGATGGAGGTGGTGGCTGGGGATGGGGTGAGACCGGACCCTGCGCCCGGCTCCCGCTGCAATGGCGGAGGCCATGGGGCACCTGTAGGCGGGAGCCTCCTGCTGGGCGAAGTCGTCAATACACTTTGTTTTGAAATGATGTCACGGGACTTGGTGCGTGACGTCAGGTTCCTGCCGGTGATGTAACCCTCCCTCTAGCCAATCGGAGCGGGGAAGGTTGGGACGGTGACGTGAACGACCCTAGCAACAGGCCCCGTCGGAGCCGCCCAATTAGAAAATCGCTGGGGGCGGCGAGGAGCCAATGGGAGTCGGCGAAGGAAGAAGGCGGCAGGAGGCAGGTCTCCCTCAGCCTCCCTCCGATAAGATGGCGGCGGAGCTTGTGATGGTGGCAATAACGGCTTTGTCTCCGTCCAGCGCCTGAGCCCGGTTCCGGCCCGGCCGGCCGCACCGAGCAGCGGCAGCGGAGACATGACCGCAGAGCCCGTGAGGTACGGCCCGGAGCCCGCCCATGACGGGGGGAGCGGCAGCCGCTGCTGGCGGGCGGCCTCCGCCGCTGCACCACCCGCCTCGGCCCGCGGCCCGGCGGCGGTTGTGGGGCGGGGACGGGCCTGGGGCGGCGAGGGATGGCGCGGCGGGAGGCGCGGGTGGGTAGCGTAGCGTAGGGTTGGGGTGGGGGGGGCCGGGGACGGCGGCGGCCGGGCCGTCACCTCGCCGCGGCCCGGCGCTTGACCAGCGGCGGCACGCACGCCCCTCCTCCCCGGGAACGGCGGGGTCGGGGCCGGGCCCGGGCCCGAGGGGCGTGTAGGGCTGTCCCGTCCCGTTTCGGCGGGAAGGCCCGGAGGGGCGGGGCCGCCATCGCCCGCCGTGCCCCCGCCGCGGGGATGTGCCCTCCGTTTGTCCGCCCCCGCCCCACGTGTTTGCGCTGTAGTAAAAGTCCTTCCATCCCGCCGATCCCCCCCGTGAGGGGTCTGTTTTCACGCTGGTTTACAAGCATCTCCCTTTACCTTTGCAGAGCAGTGTCCTGCCGTGTTATGCTCCTATTTTGCTGCGTAAAGTAAGCAAGCTGACAAAAAAACCCCGAGTAAAGTCAGTGTTCAGAAAAACGCCATGTTCAACTATTAATCAATAGTTGGCATTGTGTGCTTTCAGTTTATCGGTATCTCAAGGGGTCTGATGAACAGGCCATCAACCGCAAATACTCCAAATGCCTGAGGCACTATATAAACAATAAAGTATTGTCACTTGACCCTCACGAATGTTGCACATATCATCAAAATCAAACAGTGTTAGGAAAGGGAAGCGTCGTGCTGTCTTGATCACTGAGCTTTGGATAAAGTTTTTTCTCTGGTCATATTTGTGTATCTTTACCACACGGTTTTAGACTTGAGTAATTCATAACTTCTGTTTAGTTCCAGCCAAAAGTTAAACGGATGGTAGTTCTCATGTGTATTGCTTGATTTTAAAGCCTTAATGTTTCTGAGAAAGTAATGCATATGTCATTTACTTCTAACAGAAAGAGATTTTTAAAAGACTATAATTGTTATTGATGTTGATCACGTCTTGGATGCAAGTCATGAGTATCGCAAATATACATTATTTGGTGCATGACTTCCCAACAAAGTTAGCAGTTTGTTCTGCGTATGTTTTCTTCCTTATTTTGTAAGATAGGGGTTGCCCATCTCTCCCCCTTTCTCACTCCTACTTTTTCCCCCCTCTGTGTTCTTAAAGTATTTTGACAGGTTAAACCACATTTGTGTTGGATCGATTATTTCATGTATAGACTCAAATACTAGTTAAGGGGCTTTCTCCTTTTTCTTCACCAGTCCCCGAAAATCAAGGGTAGAGTTTGATTTTTTTGTATAGCAAAAAGATCCAGCTTACTAATATTTATTGACTGTTCTACAGTCATAATTAGTATTATATATTCTGAAAAATGCTTTTTCATTTTGCTTTCTGTTTTACTGTGACTATTGTGTTTTGTTCTCTGTTTTCCCATATTCTGCTTTATTGTTTTTTGAACCACTTGCTCCTGGTCTACATTATGAAGATTTTGTACTTAACTCTTTCCATATTCTTATGTTGTCATTAGTGCAACTATTAGTGTTGCTACTAAGGGTCTGCTTTAGTTGGTGCTTCAGTAGAAGAGGATACAGAAACTCATATTTTGCATGCAATTTTTCAGATTACCTGTAGACAGAAAGGTAAATTGTATTATTTGAGATTATTTGTAATCTTGAAGATCAAAAAGTATGTACAAAATAGATGTGAGATTATATGTAGTCTTTGGGTTGGATCTGTCCCATGTAATAAGCAGGCACTGCAACAAACTACTTTTAAGTAGGTGGACATAATATTTTTTTTTGGATGCTCCAAACTTTTCTTCTGTTTATGAACTCAGTTCTCATTCAGTCTAAATGTTTTTTGTAATTCTCATCCCGTATAGAGCTCATCTTGAATGGTTTGGTTTTTTGGAAGAACGGTGCTCTTCTAGGAAGTAGGCATGACATTGTAGGGTACTATGGTTTCAGGGTTATAAGCTGATGAATACTTTGCATGGGCTTTTTCTTATTTTCTGTCAATTCAAGTTCTACTTAAAATTGGAGTTGGAGAGAGCAAGAGGGAAAAGAAAATCACACAGACACATTCTTTCTCTCTCTCTCCTTTGTTCCAATTTCCCACAAGTCCTGTTGGCCTGTCAGCTGCCTGCATTTCTGTCACCCTGCACAGTCACCCCTACACATTCGTTTCATCTTCTCTTATCTGTAGTTTTGCTCATGTAAGACGCATACAGAAATAAAACTGGGAGATTGTTGTTAGAATTCTTTGGAAGATGTGCAAACAATAGAATTTTGATGGAAAATCTTTTCCCAGCTGTTCTGGAATATAGACTTACACTGTTTAAAAGGAGAGTAATCAATCAATACTAGCCTGCTAGCTATGAAGTTTTAAACTTTTGTTATATGCAATACTTTCATTGAATATTGAGAACCTAGGAGTCTCCCACCACCAGGATGAGAAGTTTGGCATGTTGAAAAACATGATGAAAACTGGAGTAACTTACTAAGAAACTTAAAAAAAATAACAATGCGGCCTCTGTAAAAGGTTTATAAAGACTTCTCTACAGCTTTTGCCCAAAAAACCAATCGGTTCCTACATTGTACAAAATAAGCACAACAATAGAAAAAGAAAACAACTTTTGAATCTTACTCACTTGAACCATCTGGTAGTCAATGTTGTGATACTAGATTTTTTAAAGTTGGCAAAATAAACTTCATGTTTTTAATGATTCAGACTTTGCAAATTTCGGTATGATAATATGGTAGCTTGATCTTAACGTTTTTGTTATTTTTTCTGCATTTTTGAGTCACCTGAATGTCTTATTCTATGTGATATTATAGGATTGTTTGAGGCATGTTTTTTAATGCCATAATAATCTAATTGGAAGTAAGTCAGTAGCAATCTTACATATTGTCCGAAGGTACAGTGCAAGTTAGCTGTCTTTTACACAGTCATGTGGTAAGCAGATTCTTTGACTCTTCCCTCAAGAAGGGGCGCTGTCATCTTCTGTGTCAGGTGTGCCCCAGAGCCAATGTGTTTGTACTAATTAAATGAAATTCTCTAAGAGAGGAACTTACGGTGGTGACTTCATTATTTCTGTTTTAGTACAATACTGTCTCTGTTTGGGTTTTGTAAGCTTTGTGTCAGGATCTCTGTAGAGCTTGACTGAAGGTATCTTCATTTGCTGTGAGACAATTTGGTGTCACAAGGGGGTGTATAGTACAAATTCAGCAGTAGGATGGCCTTACCATTGTGGAAATTGAAATTCCCAGTACCGTTATAGATGAGCAGTTGCACCCTCTGCTTGAAGAGAGGAAAAGTTAGTGCTTTTTACATGGACATACCTCACCAAAAGAAAGTATCAAAAATAATACTAAAATGTGCTGTATTCACCATAAAAACAAATGCCTGCAGTCCGTGACAAAGTAAGTTTTTTAAATTGGATCCCTAGATGTGGCTTTTATAAGCAGGAAAGCCTAAGGATACCACTGAACCTCATGAAATCACATTTCGTATCACTGGAGCTCAGCTTGTGCCTGCAGGTGACTTGGAAACATAAATCAGTTCATAGATAGGTCAGCTGCAGGTTGTTCCAGTAGCGAGTCAGGAGGAGAAAGAAGAAATTGAAGAAATTCAGTAGCAAATATAATGCAAGGTTTTATATTGATGTTAAAAGGTGGTAGGTAAAGTGCCCTGATTTACTAAAGGAAGAGTGTAAAGCTTTTGTAATTTGTTATAACGTCTTGCCACCAGGCGGTTATCATTCAAGATGGATGATGGATTGATGGATGTTGATTTGCTTGTTGTATTTTTTTTTAAATTTAGAAAAAGAGTGAAACCTTGAAAAATTCAAGAACTTGATTATGCAGGATGTTGACCAATTTCAGCTTTATTGCCATTTTTGCAGTTTATTTGCAAGTCTGAAAGCTGCACAGTTGTAGAAATTTCTGTCTTATTAGCTCTGTCCAACTGTAGGTCTTTATGGGTTCAGCTGTAGAAGCCTTGTTGGGCAAATACACCTACTGTGTAAAGCAAACCCCCCAAAAATTAGGCAATAAATTCAGGACTGACAGTGGGGCAAACTGACGTGACTTTTATCATGTGAAATAAAAAACTGTGCTTCAGATGGACTACAACCCTTAAAACCTCTAGCAAACGTGATTGGAAATATCTGGGAGACTTGAAGCTACACACTTTAATTCTTAGGCAGAGTTTGTAATGAATGATGTCTCATTGAGAATCTGTGATTGAACTGCAGGAAGCAGAAGGCAAATGAAGCAAAAGAGAAGGCGGTTTTAGAGTTAGAGGGACATGATGCTATTGGATGTGGAGGCCTTCTCTCCCTTTAAACAAAGCATCTTTAAGGCTTTTAAATACAGCTTTCTATTTTGTATGTTATATATGCTAGTTTGAACTTCCTTTCCTGAATCACTGTAGTAAGGTATTGACTTAGCCATGATTTTTGTCTCATAAAGGTGAAAATACTGTATTTAGATTTTTCAAGTGGTTGACTTTAGTCTTTTTTAGCTTCCAGATGATTTTGCCATCAAAGTTACAGACTTCTATGTGGCATTCAACCCAACCTAACAATGAGATTGTGTCTTAGTTTTTTTTTCTTTAATTTTTTTTTAGCTCCCATTAAAGAAACACATCAAAAAAACAAAGAATTTTTCACTTTTTAGTGAAGCATGGTAACTCCTAGCCAAACCCTGATATGGTTGTTTGGATAGCACCTTAACAAAAAAGAAATTGTGTAATCTTCCTTGAACAGAATAAGCAGAATAAGGGGTCTCTTAGTGACTTTTAACCATTGCTTTTTCATTCCCCTTGTGTGTCTGGAGGAAAATAATTCTGTTTACTTGTCTGAACCTGTTATGGTGTACTTAAGCTCCAAAGTTACTTCAGCCTGGGTCTTCAACTGGATGGTATGGCTTGATTAAGCCCCTGTGAATTTAAAGTCATTTCTAAACAAAGTAAAAGAGTGAGTCTGTGTTAACGAAGTCGTAAGCATGGAATCTTTGAGTTTGAGGAAGTGCTAGATGCCTGCATCTCTTCTCAGTCAGAGCTTTGGTATTCAGGTGTTTTCTGACTGTATCTGGTTTAATAAGTGTAATGTTGTACGGTTCCATCTAAACATCTGAGAACTTTTTTACAGTGAGAATGGTCAAACACTGGAACTGGTCGCCTAGAGAGGCTGTGGAGCCACCGTTGGTGGAGGTACTCAGAACCTGACTGGATGTATTTCTGGGTGACCTCCTGTAGCTGTCTCTGCTTTTGCTGGGAGGTTGGACTAAGTGATTTCCAGAGGTCCTTTCCAACCTAGGTGATTCTGGGATTCTTGGTGTCATTTGCCTCACCAACTAATTTTGCTGCTGCGTGATCGTTCAAGCTCACATAGTGTATTGCTGCCACTGAAGTTATAGTCCCTTCCTCCCCAGCTTGGGCTATCATCACCTCTTCTTGCAGAAACATTTGTACCAATGAGCAGTGACCTGGATTAGGGAAATTATCTAGATTTGGTAGGAGAAATGGCTACTTTCAATATGGATCAGCTTCTGTGCATAGGTTAAAACAAATACTCGTACTGATGTGGAAGAGAAAGGAGAGAACTGAGGGTGTAGGTGGCATCGTGTGTGTGTGTTGGGGCACGAGGGTTTGCATCCTTTGGCAGTAGAGCTGGTTCATGCCAACTTGAGCAGATTGTGTGAATCCTGATTGTAAAGCCTCACTTATTTTGGCATAAGTGGTGTATCAGTATAAATAAGTTATAAAATATTAGTCTGATTTGGGCTGTACAATATCATGTTGCTTTGCCCTTGGAAAACCACTGTTGAGTTAAAAAAACAACCAGTAGGAAGTGGTCTGTTTCTCCACCTTTATAAAACCATATTGTTTTACGTGTCCAGTGGATACAATGGTAGGCTGATTTTATTTTCTGGTTAGGTATTTTTTTCAGAGAGAAGTAGGTTTCTTTGCATGTTGCAGGTATATTCACTCCTCTTCAGATTAGGGATAAGAAAATAAGAAACTTCTGTTGTAGGTTTTGTCGTCTTTCACTCTTTACAGTGGTCTTAGGCTATTTGATTCGTGTGTGTTCAGCCACAATATCGATACATTTCATATGAAATGACTATGTAGGCTCTGCTCTTGTAACTGGAATCTTTGAGTTGGGGTAAGTCTAGTACTTTTCCTTCTCATGAAGAAAAACTTCTATGAAGCTTTGTAGGTGACAGAATACTGTCCTGATTGTATCAAGGCTTAGGAAGTATGAAAAGAAGTTACATACTTTTTTTGGGGGGGGGCGGGAAAAAAGGATGCCTAGTGTGAGTTCTGAAATTTTGTGTTGAATTAAATTACATCAGTTACAGCTTTATTTACTATAAAACAGTAATTGTCAAAGGTGGTCATGTTTGTAACACATTAGACATAGAAATGCTTTAGAAAAATATGTCGTGACCTCCTTCAGAACTTTGGGTTCATGCATATTAGCATCTGAATTAAGAAGTGCATTTTTGAAAGCTGTTTCCAGATTGTCTTTGCTTATTAGTTTTGTTGATAATGCAGGGGGTCCTTGGAGTGCACAAACTGGATTCCTTCTGTGTGGAACTAAATGGAGAGATGTGCTTCAGCATTCTTGATGTGCTCCAACTGCTAGTGCTTGTTCAGTCTGCAGAACCGGACTAAGCCTAGTTTGGCTTACTGAAATGTATGTAGCATGGATATTGGGTCATCAGCACCAAACTCTTCTGTGTTCTGATGTGGACACGGTCTTTTTCTTTCTCTTCCTCTTCCCACAGTCTTAATTTAAATATCCAGAATTCTGCTGTGGGCTGTTGGATTTCTACCATTCACATGGGCATACAATCTGAAGCAGAGGATAGTAGTCTACAGACCGTCGGTTTAAAAGCATGCTTGGTTTTATTTTTCATTAATTTTTTTTTCCTAAGGATTGTTTAATTTTGTCTGCTTAATACTTGTTCTGCAGTATTTAATTTCAACTTCAAAAGTGAAAAATGATTTGACTTAACTTGAAGCAACTGTAGAGATTAATTTAAAAAACTTGTGCCCTTGAACTACTTTAAAAGTTTGAACATAGAAAAATTTTAGGCAAGTGTTAAACTTAAGGAAGGTGAGTACTTAAGATAGGAAAAATTTAGGAAAAGCGTATTTGTCAGCATTGACATAGATGAAAAGCTGGAAAGCACTCCTGTTTCACCGACTTTCAGGAGCCACTTGAAATTCAGATGAGGGACATTGAATTAGACTAAAAGTTGATAGGATCTTCTGGAAGAATGAGAAAATAATTTGTTTAAAGAAAATACAGTTTTAAAACTGTTCTTCCAGATGTTAACAATAACAGGGACATTCCCCACTTATGTTTTTGAAGTGTCTGAAGAAAGTAGATAGAAACTGAGCACAATAACAAGGTTTTTCTAGTGTAGTTTCACAGTATAATCCAAAATTAATTTAATTTCCAGGCAATAAAATCTGAGTAGGGTAATGAGAAATAAAACTAAACCCTAAAACACCTTCCCCCATCCCTCCCTTTTTCTGGGATCAACTTCACGCTTGATTTCTCTACCTCCTGCTGCCGAGTGGCACAGGGGGATGGGGAATGGGGGTTGCGGGCAGTTCGTCACATGTTGTCTCTGCTGCTCCTTCCTCCTCACACTCTTTCCCTGCTCCAGTATAGGGTCCCTCCTATGGGAGACAGTCCTCCATGACCTTCTCCAGCATGGGTCCCTTCCATGGGTGCAGTCCTTCAGGAACAGACTGGGTCCCCCGTGGGGTCGCAGGTCCTGCCAACAAACCTGCTCCAGCGTGGGCTTCTCTCTCCATGGGTCTCCAGGTCCTGCTGGGAGCCTGCTCCAGTGCGGACTCTGCACAGGGTCACAGCTTCTGTCAGGCACCTACATGCTCCAGCGTGGGGTCCTCCATGGGCTGCATGTGGCTATCTGCTCCACCATGGACCTGTGTAGGCTGCAGGGGGACAGCCTGACTCACCATGGCCTTTCACCAGGTGCAGGGGAGTCTCTGCTCTGGTGCAGAGCACCTCCTCTCCCTCCTTCTTCACTGACCTTGGTGTCTGCAGAGTTGTTTGTCTCACATATTCTCACTGCTCTCTCGGGCTGCTGTTGCCCAGCTTTTTTTTTTTCCCCCTTCTTAAATATGTTATCCCAGAGGCACTAGCATCGTTGCTGATGGTAGTGCATTTGCATTAAGTATGTTGTGTCTAGATCAGGACACCACCTGTCCCTTCACTTTTCTTCTTATAAAGTCTATTGATTTGTAGAATCATTTAGCCTAGTAATGTGATTTGCATATTACATACTTTTTTTTATCGTAATAAGGGCTAGGCATTTACTGTTTAAGATTACAGCACTTGCTCTGAATTTAGGTAAGAAATGGTATTCTTCTAAGATAGTTTCCCAAGGTCACAAATCAGGTTCATGGCCAAACCAATAATAGTAGGACACCTTTCCTTTCTTTCCTGTTTTAATTAGGCTAAACGGTGTTGAAATAGCTCTGGACTGATGGTGAAGCCAGTTGCTTAGAACATGCAAGCCTGAAAACTCCAGTAAATAGTGTAGGGACTGTTGCTGTATAGTAGAGGGAGGCTGCTTGTTTCACTTAGTGCTTCTGAGATGGTTGTAAATTTTTAGGCTCCTATGTTTTTTTTGTTTTGTTTTAAATGCACATTTTATAGGTTGTGATCAATTTAATAGTGAGTATTAATGTATTACAAAGAAATGAGGATTTTGCAGTAGAAGCTTTAAAAAAGATTGTAGATAATATGTTCTCAACTATAAATGCATGACATAAAATTGCTTTTGTACAAAAACAGGTAAAGCGCTGCCCTAAATTTAAATGTCTTTGTGGTGAAGTATAGTAAGCGTAACACCTTTACTTACATTTGACCTGATAGTCCTTAGTACAGGCTTATGGTGCAAAATGCTGAATAATCAAGAGGAAAAGCAAGTTGAGAAGACTCTTTAGTGTTAGTCTGTAGATTTTTTTTTTTGATTGTTTGTCGGTATTAACATTTTCCTCTGAAATTATAATTTTAGGCTAGTTAGGATAAGGGTTAATAAATAGCAAAGGGTTAATAAATGTTCCAAGTGTTAGTCACAAAGACACATGCATACTATTCTGAATTTGTTTTGTATTGAGAACAATAATATTAAACTCATTTTCTTTTCTAAAATGTTGTTGCCAAAACAAGTTATTTATGAACTAAATGAGCAGAATTCCACATGTGGATTTTTTTGGTTTTACTACCAAAAATGTACTTTTTTTGCGGCCTTTCTGAATGTGCATTAGTTCTTCAGACCATCTGTAATGGATATAAAATCTCTTTATGTACTTTTACTATCAAATAATTCTGAACAACTCTTTAATTTTTTTTTTTAAACTAAATGTGAATAAATTGTCATTAAATCTCCTTTCCAAAGCAGAGCATGCAATCTGTTAAAACTGAAGTGTACCATTATCATCTATAATGTTTTCCAAGTATGCCCTCCATCCATGACAAAAAGGGAAGCCCAAGTTTAGGGACTGGCAGTTGTGTAGCAGCATGAGTTCAGTAATTAGAGGGAAAGACTTTTAAACAGATTGAGAGAGAAATTTTAAGATACACTTGAGAGTAAAACAGGCTTTGTTACCCACTTTTAAAGTTGCTCAAGTGAGTGATGGTATGTATGTAGCCTTGAAAGAAAAGTGTCCTGTAGTCATGCAGAAAATCTTTCCATTACAAAGTGCTGTTTTGTTTTATTTTGAGTACTTCAGAAGATTTAAAGAAATTACAGGTTTGTTTTTTTCTTTAAAAGGATGTTTTATGCTGGTCTATATGTGGTTATTTTCACTGGTTCAGATAGTCATTTGCATTAATGTGATGATACCCTTTCAGTCATTGCTCAAGAGAACATTCGCCTGCATGTCCTTCTTATAAAACAGGTGATTTTTATTTTTTTTTTAGCAATAACACTTAAATTGAAAGTCAGAAGTTAATAAATTGATGTGTTCAGAGAAATAGTAGAGATGGCAAAGGTGAGTGGATTGAGCTTCTGATAAGTATTCAAAAGTTGCTACAACCTGTACAACACAGGCAGAAAAATCTTACTACTTGCTGTCAGAAGACTAGTTTGAAAGTAATGGGGAGATAAAAAGTGAAAAGGGTGAGAGCCTGTATCCTGTAACTGGGTTAATTTATGAAAGGTGTAGTGTAGTTCAGCAGTTTGAAAACCCATATGTAGCAGGCGATAAGGTGTGATGGCTCAGCCATATCAGCTGGCAGATTGTGGAGGACTGATAGTGTCCAGAGGGAAGCAGTGACAAACAGCGGAGACTGACAACTCTGGATATGGGCCTAAAAGGCCGACTGCTCCTGGCCTCAGGCAGTGCACTTGAGGCTAGGGAAAGGCACTTGTCTCAAGAAATTCTGAAAGCTTTGGGAGGAGAAAATCTGAAATAAACAACATACAATGAGAGGGAATAACATGTTGATTATGAAGCAGTATAGCTTTTTAACAAAAGCACAGGATAAAAGAGTCGTGTATGCACTCATTACAGTAAAAAGGCAAGACTAACATTTCCTGGTGTCTAAAATTGCCTAGTGAAAATCCCCAGGGTAGTATTTTTTTGTAAATTAATTAATACAAACATATCAAGAAATGATTCTACCTGGCTGGATTTTGACAAAACTAATACAGGACCCAAAGTATATATGTACGTGGCTGATTTAATAGAAGCTTTGCATAAGGATGTAGATCTGTCATACTCAATGGACCTGTTTGTTTCTAAGGTTGTCGGTGCAATTCTGCTATTTGTAGTGTTTTATATCCTGAAAAGTTACATTTTAGGCAATAAAATAAAGATTTTATTTTAAACAGCAAAAAATATTTTAAATAGTAAAAACTAGTTTTTACTATTTAAAATAGGCTTTTTCTTGTTGCTGTTAAGGGAGTCCTTGGTGCTTTCCTGTCAGTAAGGCTGCACCTATTATTTTCCTCAGGGTTTAACAAAATTGTATGTTTTTCTTGTTTGCTTTGGTGTTTTCTTGAAGAAGAGATTAAACATAATTCCTTTCAAGCTTGCTAAATTTGAGTGAGATATATAGGTAACTTCAAGTTTTACTTGTATTTTGACAGTGAAAGCAAGTTGAATACACTAGTGCAGAAACTTCATGACTTCTTGGCTCACTCATCGGAAGAATCTGAGGACGCAAACTCTCCTCCAGCATTATCTAAAAACAAAACTATAGGTAAAAAGACATTTCTTTTATTTTTAATGTATATATGATTCTAAAGTCAAATAACTTTGTTACTTCACTATATCACAGTTCACTGGGGCAATTATGCAAAGTCCTAATGTGATTTAAGTGGCATGAAATTCAACAAGAGCAAGCGTAGGGTGCTGCACCTGGTGAGGAATAACCCCATGCACCAGTACAGGTCGGGGGCTGACCTGCTGGAGAGCAGCTCAGCTGAAAGAGACCTGGGAGTCCTGGTGGACAACAGGATGACCATGAGCCAGCAATGGGCCCTTGTGGCCAAGAAGGCCAATGGCATCCTGGGGTGGCCAGCAGGTCGAGGGAGGTCATCCTCCCCCTCTACTCTGCCCTGGTGTGAGGCTGCACCTGGAGTGCTGTGTCCAGTTCTGGGCTCCCTGGTTCAAGAAGGACAGGGAACTGCTGGAGAGGGTGCAGCAAAGGGCTACCCAGATGATTAGGGGACTGGAACACCTCTCTTATGAAGAAAGGCTGAGGGATTTCAGTCTCTTCAGTCTGGAAAAAAGAAGACTGAGGGGGGACCTTATCAATGCTTCTAAATACTTAAAGGGTGGGTGTCAGGAGGATGGGGCCAGGCTCTTTTCAGTGGTGCCCAGTGACAGGACAAGAGGTAATGGGCACAAACTTGAGCATAGGAAGTTCCACCTAAACATGAGGAGGAACTTCTTTACCCTGAGGGTGGCAGAGCACTGGAATAGGCTGCCCAGAGAGGTGGTGGAGTCTCCAACTCTGGAGACATTCCAAACCCGCCTGGACGCGTTCCTGTGCAGCCTGCTCTAGGAGACCCTGTTCTGGCAGGGGGTTGGACTAGATGATCTCCAGAGGTCCCTTCCAACCCTATGATTCTGTGATTCTATTTCTGTGCTAGGGGTTCCTTGTTCAGTTTTCCTGAACGTGTAAGGCTAGTATCTTGTTTTTTCTGCTGAAGTAAAGCTTTTGCAGTCCTTCTACTTGTGGAAAAAGTTCTGGAGATTATACTTTCATAATTATTTGGAAAAGATTTCTACGTGTAATCTGGAAACATTTGAAAACAAAATAATACTTCTGAAAAACCTTGAGTCCTACGCTAGGTCAAGTTTGGTATTAGAAATTTTTACTTACAGGTTAGAAGTAAGTAATGAATTTTAAACATTTTGTTTTGGTTAGTCGCAAAAAGTGAAAATATTTCATGAGTACTGAGTAAAATTTGTTTCTAAATTTAACTAGGTTAAATCTGTTTCCTGGTTTAATTAGGACTGGATACAGGTGCAAAACCTTTCAGTCTCTACTGTTTAATGAGCTAAAAGTTGTGCTGAAGTGATGGAGTACAGGAGAATGAGAGTGTGTTGGCTGTGTTACGGAGTTTATTTTCGAACTTCTGTTGTCCTAAATAATGAACTTATATGGGTTTTCTGGTGTGCCGTTACTATCTTTTATTATTTTGTCTTGAGAGAGAGACTGCTGCTGTTGGTGCTAACCTCCTTGTGTCACTATCAAACTGAACTGTTAACATAGGAAAAAGAAACTATTCATGTGATACTTCAGCAGAATAATAAACT
This sequence comes from Chroicocephalus ridibundus, assembly GCF_963924245.1. Taxonomy (NCBI): domain Eukaryota; kingdom Metazoa; phylum Chordata; class Aves; order Charadriiformes; family Laridae; genus Chroicocephalus; species Chroicocephalus ridibundus. Next base: position 14,923,923 of record NC_086292.1, read on the forward strand.
AAACTGTGGTGCAGTGGAAGGTGTCCCTGCCTGTGGCTTGGGGCTTGGAACTAGATGACCTTTAAGGTCTCTTCCAACCCAAACCATTCTGTGATTCTAGCAGAAAATTGATTGTTTTTCCAAAACTGAAGTGTAAGGAATATAGTAAGTTGCAGTGCTAGCAGTCTTATGTTAAAATCACCAATGATCATGATACATATCCTGTAATTATGCTACCACTTGTGTCTTTCTCAGTAGTGCATCTATTAAAATATTACTAAGCCTTTTGAGCAACTTCATACAAGTATCATTGAATAACTGAACTTGAAGCTTTCCCTTCCATTACCTGGACTGGTGGATGGAACAGGTTCTAATAGGTTGCATGGCTTTAGGTTTTAAATTCCACAGTTCCCAAGATGGAGAAATGGGAATTCTCTATCATGTCCTGTATCAAATGGAATTTTTGTCTGTGGTTCCATGATCACAGATTTAATACTGTGTTTTTAATGTGAAGATGTGTAAGAGAAAATACTTAAACTAACCTCTTAGAGATTAAAAAAATGCACTAACTGTATTATTTCTTTATACAGCATTACACTTTAATTTCTTCAATATTTCTTCGACACTGGGAAGGCTGTCTTTTAGGCTGTCAGCAATTTAACTGAAAATAATTTCTAAATTATTTCTGTAAAATGTATGCTATTCAGTGGACTGTTCTGTTGTGCAACAGTTGATCTCTGAAAGTCACACAGTCATCTTTATTCACACTGGTGAAACATAAACAATGCGATGATGTACAATGTGAAGAACTTTTAATATTTCTTGCATTTCACTGTCTTTCTTTAATTTTTCTCCATAGGTAAGAGTAGAGAACCTAAAAGTAGTCTGGCTTCAATGGAGAACAATAGAGAAGAGGTAGGAATAAAAATGCTTTTGAATTTTAGTTGCATGTCTAGTGCAGAATGGCTGGTATAGAAAATGCTAAATTCACTTTGTTGCAGTGGTCATGAGCTGTTCTCAGTCGGTTCTCCAGAAAGCTGAGAACTTCCAGCAGGTAGTGCAAGTGAGAACTGCAAGGAGAGAATTTCCTCAATGTCACGAAGACTCAGTGCTTGAGATACATGCAGTGTTTCTCTCTGAATGTCTCAACTTACAACAGTGCCCTCTCTTAATTTCTTTGAAGGTGTTTGCATAGGCAGGTTAGTCAGCGTTAGTGACTTAGCTGAGAGTTTGGCAACACCTATTTTTAAATCTGTTTTTAAGAGAATAATGACTTCTTGTAGTCTTACTACTGATCTGAAACTCCATAGATTTAGTTTAACTGAACTGGCATGACTGTTGAAATTGAGTGTCACTTTGCTAATGCTTTTCCTACCTTTTTTTTTTTTTTTTTGTAAGAGCGCTGGTGACTTCTGAGATGTGTTCTAGTTAATGTAACAAACTGTTTTTGTTGACTGGTCACTTGGTCACAAATGTGTTGACTTTTTGATTTTTTTTTTTTCTTGGTTTTAGGGCAGTAGTTCTTCAGAAAGAACCAAATCCTTAGGATCGTCACGTTCAAAAAGGTTGGTTTGGAAAATTTAAATAAATAAATTACTCTTTGGCATGTGAAACTGTACAAAAGTCCGTGCACTTTGCCTGATACTTTTAGTATACACCAGTATAAATCTAGTTATAAATCTAAAGTTAGCAGAGTGCTGGTAAAAAAAATGCCTCATACTGCACTTAAAATTCAGACCATCTTTCGGGGTCAAAGGTTAAGATCATAAAGCTTGATTTTTATTAACAAAGGTAACAATATTATCCTATGTCTTCAGGACAAAAGGGTTTATACAACTGTTTCTTCACTCTTTCTATTCCTACATGCAGGATTCTTCCCAAAGTGTAAATTGGGTCATACAGAAAAAGGATTTATATACCTTACTGTTGGGAGACTGTGGAATCAAAATGTTTCTTTAAGCTGTCCTCTGCAGAAACTGCCGTTTGCTGTCTCTCTGCCTAATGCTTTTCTGCTTTTTGATTTAAAAAACTATGGAGTTAACTGTTCACCAAACAGTTTGAACCTACAGGAGACAAATTATATGTGACCTAAGTAACAGCAAACTTACTCTAGCAAAACTCCTCATCTTTTGCTTTCAGCTGATGCTTATTCAAGTTATGTCCTTCATGATTTTTTTTTTTAAATCCCAGTATACTGTATAGATGGGTGAGCTCTCCTAAATGCATGATTTCAACAACTGCCTTCTTATTGTTCCTTAAAAGTGTTGTATATCTCTTTTCACTCTCCTTTTTGTTGAAGTTTATTTTATCACGTCTGCTGGAATTGAATAATACTCTTCATTCTCCTGTTTCTGTTTGTCTTGATTCATATTTGCAAGTGTGGTTTTATATTTGGCTTTAATTTCTCCCTCATATTCCGAATCCAGTGTTCTGCTGAACTCTTTCAATTTATATTATTTATACCCTCTTACTTTTTTGCTTCCTGTCTCATCACTAAAGGTATTTTCACTCGTACATTTATCATACTGTGTCTGATACTGGCACAAACAATATCCTGCAGTAGTTCATGTATTACCTTCAGACTGCTGAAGATTATGCTCAACGTTTTTGTTTTTTTCTTTCTTATTTTCTCCCTGCCTCGACATAGTAAATTCATTCATTTTAATGGATTCAGTTCTAAGTTATGTTTGTGTGAAATTCTGGCAACTGGTCTTTTTATTCAACACTCAGCTTTTTCATTTCTTTCTGCATTTCCCTTATTTCCTTGCAAGCATCTTTTCTGCCAGGCTGCTTTTTGTCATTTGCTAATACCTGTGTGTTCTCTTTGTGCTGCCTGTTAAACTGGGAATGATGGATAAAATTTCTGAGCAGACATTCACTTGTGTTTCATTTAGGCTTTTTTCCTAAAAGTGTGACTTTCCTGCTTGCCTTCTTAAAAACACATGAAACCTTGATTTTACAAAAAGAAAATACGGCAACCCTGTGAAACAAAAATACTTTATTAGTATATCTTTTTATTTCACATAGGAGGGGAGAATTCCTGTTCCTAACAAGAAATTACAATTTGTTGTAATAACTCAGAGCATCCCACCTTATAACGTCTTAAATGAATTTAAAAAGAATATAGGTTTCCCCAGTTAATAGGGTGTTTTGCTTGCAAAGCACTAGGCTTACCTATATTGCAATATGTAATATTAGTCATGGTGTGATTTTTTTTTTTTCTGTTTATGCAGGAAACCTACAGTTGTAACAAAATATGTTGGATCAGATGATGAACAAATCTTAGATGAAACTGTAAATGAAGATATTTCAAATGAAAACTCAGAAAATGATGTTGATATGAAAAGCTTGCCTAAAGGTAGTTCATGTCTGTCTGTGTTTCTGAATTCAGCAAATTAGCCAAGATTTTGATGCAGCATAAATAATTAAGTAGAATGCATGGGTGCACAAACACACACACAAACACCCTGTGTGCGTGCATTTGAAAGAGGAAACCAAGCACACTTAGTTTTGCACCCAGCATACTTTAATCTGTGGGTACACCAGGGTGTGCTGGTGGCTTAATTTCAAATGTCTATTGACAGCAGTATAAAACCAACATGAAACAGGGGAAGCGATTTATTTCTGTTTTTTTAGGAGTCTCAAACTCTGTCACTTTCAGGTCTTACTTAGTTTATTGTTCTGTGTTTGAGATTATTAACAATTAGATCAACAGAAGCAAAACTAAATCTGGGAGGTTATCTATTTTTAAGTACCCGTTTTAAAATAGTTAATACTATAGGCCTACATCTCGCTCTTCTTAACTATAGTGTGAGTTTGATTAATCTCTTCCATTTCTTATCTGTGAAAGTCAAAGGAAAAACTGGAGGGACTGCTGCTGCTTACTGCATGAGTAGCAGTATTTAAAGCAGTCACTTTAAAATTATTTTATCAGAATCTTAGATTATTTCCAGTGTCCTCACAACAAAAGTATTAAAACTGATCTCTTAAGTAGGAAAGATGTTTTTTCACCCACATAATTTTGATTAGTACTCTTCAAATAAAAAAGTAAATTTCTGAATTTTGTTAAAGACAAAGCAGGTTTTATTCTGTTGCTTTTTCGTGAAATGACTTCAAATGAGAAAAACAGAACAGAAAGGGGGAAAGAGAAAAGAGCAGTTAAGGCTTTTACTAGATTTAAGTGACCTAACCAAAGTTCTTTATCTGTAGCATTGCACTGCAAATTCCTGTACAACACACACCCAGCAGTATGACAGTCCTGTTCTGCATGTACCTCATCAGGGCAAAGAGAGCAGAATTTGCTCCTCAGAGCCCGTTCAGTCTTTGGCTTTTGTCCTACAGCTGCAAAACAGACGTAGTTTGAAGTGTGTGGTGGTGGTTTGGGGTTTCACTTTTGTTTCTTTTTTTCTGTGAACGTCTGTGCATTCAAAACTTTGTTGAGTTTTAGTCACCAGATTGCACTATTTTTTTTAAGGTACTAGGTTGGCTGTTATTTAAACAGGACTTTTGCACTTCATTTGGATGTGTAATGGTTTCCAATTTCTAAATAAAATTATTCTAGGTACAGTGGTTGTACAGCCTGAGCCAGTGCTGAATGAAGACAAAGATGATTTTAAAGGGCCTGAATTTAGAAGCAGAAATACCGTTAAAATGAAACCTGAAGCTCCCAAAAAGCGTGGAGGTAAATACAATTTAAAACATTTATTAAAACGTGTTTAAATTGTTGCTCATGACCACATTTGGTACATCTAAAAATTTTTCGTATTTCTAATAAATTATCCTAAAAATACCTCCACTCTTCTGGCTTTTTCTTCATTAAGGATTCTAGCTCGCTGAAATTAGCCTCCACTGCTGTGCCTGAAATGCAGCAGTGAAAGCTAAGATTAGTTCTCATTAAACTACTTATTTTCAGTAGCTATAGGATGCATCATTAGGTACTCCATATGGACCCTTTGTGCTTTGTATTTAGAACAGTTGCCTGGTTGCTATCAGGTGTTACAGGTATTCCTTTTTTAAGGAGTTACATTGGAACACCATTGATACAGGAACATCCACTGACTCACCAAGAAAGCAACCATGTTTGAGCAGAGATATGTATAGGCGTATATCAATCAGTAAGCTAACAAGAAACCTAAAACCTCTAACAACTCAAAAACTTTTTTTATTTTGTTTTTAAATTGTGGGAAATTCCCTACCAGTGGGCCCTTCTAAGGAAGGTTATCTTTGAAAAGCTGCTGTGCCAGCTAGTTTTCCGTATCTGCTGCTAAAACTGAGGAGAAGTTAGGTAGATAACAGTGATAACAAAAACTCATCCCATTTGATTCCAAAGAGTAAAGGAGAGGGAGGATTATGTATAAAGTAGCCAATAAGAAGGTAGATATTTTTAACGCTGCTAGCAATATCTTAGTTCACACACCTACAGCGCTGCCCAGGGCATTCAGACAAACAGCTCTTGTACACACTATTCATTCTTCCCATTGTATCATTTGAGATCCTTGCTGTGTTTTAAAGTGTTATTATAATTTAATAAGTGCTATTTCTCCATCTGTGGTTGAAGGGGAGTGAAATGGACTGTGTGGAAATGTGCTTGTGCATACATATGGGCTCATGCATGACTTTAATCGCATTTTGAGAACTGACATTTTCTCTAAATTATTAATCTTTGAAAGTTAGTTTGTTCTCTTCGTGCAAAATGTCCTGTTCAGCCTATAGGAATGCTTTTTTCCATTTGTGTTTAGAACAATTTTACAAGAGGTCCAACGGAAATCTTCAGGTGTATAGTGTTAAAAGGAAAGGACACTTCTGCTTGAGCTTTGTGGCCTGTGTCTGCATCCCCAGTACAATTCGTATGACCTGCCCTTCCAGATTTTTTTCCTCCATTCCTAGAGAATTTGCGGGCCTTCCTTTGGGCTGGTTACTTGTGTACTGGTGCCTGACATAAGATAATAATTTTGGAAGGGACATCAGGAGTTTGAAGCCATACCTTTGTCCAGGGCAAGCTCAGCTATGTCGGTGTCACTGCTGATAGTCTCTGACTTGATTTTAAAGCTATCCAGTACATGAGTTAAGCTGCTGTCAACTTTCAGGGAAATGGCATAGGTATTGCCTGCAGCTGTGTTGTCCCCATTTCCAGACCAGGAAAGGTGTCCAGGCACAAGTGATGTGACCACAGTCTTCCTCAAGAGCAGCCAGATTAGGGATGTATGAAACCAGTTTTGTTTTGTGACCTGCACAGAAGAGACAGTGCAGATCCATTTATTCTACATCTGCATGCAGCAAGTCTAGTTACGTGAAGTGGCACTTACCTTTCTCTTGCCACTAGAACGAGGTGCCAAGCCTGTGCACATAGGAAGTTAAGCACGCAGTATGCGTAACAAACAGGGGGAGCTTGAAGCCATGATGCACCAGGAAAACTACGACATAGTGACTATCACAGAAACGTGGTGGGATGCCTCACACGACTGGAGTGCCACAATCAATGGCTACAAGCTCTTTAGGAGGGACAGACGGGAAAGGAGAGGTGGTGCAGTGGCCCTGTATGTTAGAGAATGCTATGAGAGCTCAGAAATCAAGTATACTGATGGTGGGGTGGAGAGTGTTTGGATTAGGTTAAGGGCTGATAAAGCTGCTATCGCTGTGGGAGTCTGCTATAGACCTCCCAACCAAAGCAGTGAGGCGGATGAAGCTTCCTATAAGCAGCCGGGGGAAATCCCGCTGTCCCTTGCCGTTGTTCTTGTGGGGGACTTTAACCTCCCGGATATCTGCTGGGAATACAACACAGCTGAGAGGGAACAATCCAGGAGGTTCCTGGAATGTGTGGAAGATAACTTCCTCACACAGCTGGTAAGTGAGCCGATGAGGGAAGGTGCCTTCCTGGACCTGCTTCTTGTGAACAGGGAAGAACTTGTGGGGGAAGTAAAGGTTGGTGGCCATCTAGGGCACAGTGATCATGAGATGATCGAATTTCTGATTCTTGGAGAAACAAGGAGAGGTGTTAGTAAAACTGCCACTTTAGACTTCCGGAGGGCAAACTTTGACCTGTTCAGAAGACTGCTGGACAAAATCCCTTGAGAGGCTGCCTTGAAGGATATAGGAGCCCAGGAAGGCTGGACATACTTCAAGAGAGAAGTCTTAAAGGCACAGGAGGAGGCTGTCTCCGTGTGCCGAAAAACAAGTAGGCGGGGAAGGAGATCAGCCTGGCTAAATAGGGACCTTTGGCTGGACCTCAAGAACAAAAGGAGAGTCTATGACCTTTGGAAGAGGGGGCAGGTTTCTCATGAAGACTATAAGGATATAGCGAAGCTATGCAGGGAGAAAATCAGGAGAGCCAAGGTGTAGCTAGAGCTCAACCTAACTACAGCTGTTAAGGATAACAAAAAATGTTTCTATAAATTCATTAACAACAAAAGGAGGATTAGGGAAAATCTCACTCCCTTATTGGATGCAGAGGGAAACATAGTCACAAAGGATGAGGAAAAGGCTGAGGTGCTCAATGCCTACTTTGCCTCAGTCTTTAGCAGTGGAACTAGCTGTTCCCTAGGCACCCAGCCTCCTGAGCTAGGAGACAGGGAGGGGAAGCTGAACGAGGTCATGACAACTAAAGAGGAAGTGATCAGTGACCTGCTACGCCGCTTGGATGCACGCAAGTCTATGGGACCGGATGGGTTACATCCAAGAGTGCTGAAGGAGTTGGCAGACGTGCTCGCCAAGCCACTTTCCATTATCTACCTGCAGTCACGGCTAACTGGGGAGGTCCCAGTGGACTGGAGGGTAGCAAATGTAGCACCCACCTACAAAAAAGGCATAAAGGTGGATCCAGGAAACAATAGGCCTGTCAGTCTGACCTCGGTAGCAGGGAAGGTCATGGAGCAGATCATCTTGAGTGCCATTACAACTCATATAATGGACAAGCAGGGGATCGGGCCTAGTCAGCATGGATTTATGAAAGGCAGGTCCTGCCTGACGAACCTGATCTCCTTCTATGACAAGATGACCCGATTATTGGATGAGGGAAAGGTTGTGGACATTGTCTACCTAGACTTTCGAAAAGCATTTGACACTGTTCCACATAGAATTCTCATGGAAAAACTGGCAGCTCATGGCCTGGATGAGCATACGATCTGCTGGATCAAGCACTGGCTGGATGGGCGGTCCCAAAGAGAGGTGGTCAATGGAGTTAAATCCAGCTGGGAGCCGCTCACAAGTGGCGTCCCTCAGGGCTCAGTGTTGGGACCATTTCTGTTGAACATCTTTATTGATGACCTTGATAAGGACATAGAGTGTAGCATCAGCAAGTTTGCAGATGACACAAAGCTAAGCGGGAGTGTTCATCTACATGAGGATAGGGAGGCTCTACAGAGAGACTTGGATAGATTGGACCGATGGGCCAATGCTAATGGAACGTGCTTCAACAAGGCCAAGTAGCAGGTCCTGCACTTGGGCCACAGCAACCCCATGCATCGCTACAGGCTTGGGGAAGTGTGGCTGGAGAGCTGCCTGGCAGAAAAGGACCTGGGGGTTCTAACTGACAAGTGGCTGAACACGACCCAGCAGTGTGCCCAGGTGGCCAAGAAAGCCAGTGGCATCCTGGCTTGTATTAGAAATAGTGTGACCAGCAGAAGTAGGGAGGTGATTGTCCCCCTGTACTCAGCACTGGTGAGGCCGCACCTTGAGTATTGTGTCCAGTTCTGGGCACCTCAGTATGAGAGAGATATCGAGGTGCTGGAGCGAGTGCAGAGGAGGGCAACGAAGCTGGTGAAGGGCCTGGAGAATAAATCTGATGAGGAGCGATTGAAGGAGCTGGGACTGTTTAGTTTGAGGAAGAGGAGGCTGAGGGGAGACCTCATCGCTCTCTACAACTACTTGAAAGGCCATTGTAGAGAGGTTGGTGCTGGTCTCTTCTCACAGGTAATTAGCGACAGAACAAGAGGGAATGGGTTCAAGCTGCAGCAGGGTAGGTTTAGGCTGGACGTTAGGCAAAAATTCTTCCCAGAAAGAATGGTCAGACACTGGAATAGGCAGCCCAGGGAGGTGGTGGAGTCACCATCCCTGAATGTGTTTAAGACTTGTTTAGCTGTGGTGTTAAGGGATACGGTGTAGGGGAGAACTTTGTAGAGTGGGGTTGATGGTTGGACTCGATGATCCCAAGGGTCTTTTCCAACCTAAATGATTCTACGATTACTGGTTTAAGCAGGTAAGCGTGTAGTCCCAGTTACTTGAGATCCTGAATTCTATGCATAGTGCAGGTAAATAAATAATGAAACAAAAGATGCCATATATTGTTCTTTATGGGAGTGTATCTTTGCATTTTTTTAGGAGTTATATGTCCTGTTTATATTAGAAATAGCAGTAGTAATAGAACTCTTGCCTTTCTAGCATCCAGATGCTATTATCCAAGACTCTAAGAGGCATTGTATCAGGCCTTATTTTCAAGTTTTGTGTCTGCAGAGTGGTTATGGTTATATTTTTGCTAATAAACTCATAGTTAGGAATGTCTTCAAAGTAAGTATTAATGAATTAGTAGTTGTTTAATTTCTTTGGATCTTCATCATTTGTAGGAGTAACATGGTTTACAAAGATTTGCCTGATAAATTATCTTTTTTTTTTTTCTGGTGCCAACTTGCAGATTTTAGGAAAGAGGCAGTAGTGCTTCCCCTTAAAGTCATAGAGAAGGGGAAAGCGGCTTGGGACTTCACAGTGAATAGCGTGTTCTTCCTCAGTTGGCTATTACTCTCTGTCATTCTTACAGCCATTTAAGGGCTGTGATGTTTGACAAAGCCTGGGTAGGCTTCTGTACTGCTTGGTATAATAGAATGGGGTACTCTTTTCCAAGTAGTACAGTACTATGGATGTGTTTACTAAACATTTGAGCTTTTCTGGGGGACGTAAGAGTGCTTTGCAAGTCCACGAGCTCCGCAGTACATGCGATCATGCATGCATTGAATTTGAAGACAACAAATCTTGTATTAAAAATTTCAGACGTGCTATTTTCACTGAATTGTAGGGGTGTATTAGTTGTTTTTACTGGCCTGTAGGCTATGTGAGATTGTGCTTTAATAGCACATTGGTAGTACCACGTATTGTATCTTGAGAATGTTCATCCAGTTCCTTAACATTGTGTTGTTGGTGCTTGCTTTTAATTCTGTGGTAGTCATTACTTTAAAAAAAAAATAAAATATATGTCTGTACTCAGACTGTTACCATTAAAGTAACCATTTGAATTCACTTCCTTATACTGCTTAGTGAACATGACAGCAAAAGACAAGTCACAGTTAAGTGATCCCATATCAAACCTCTATCTGCTTGATCCCAAATTAAGGTTTTGAAAGTGTATGAACTGAGCGTATGAGATTTCACAAATGAATTTCCCTTTTCTTGAAAGCATCACTGCTGTTGAAAACAAAATGTTCTCATGGTATTAATTAGTCAGTTTAAGAACCTGGCACATAGCAAGCCTCCCAACCCCAAGTTCATCACCTTTCAAAGTGAATTGCGGGATTGACATTAATGAAACGCTTCCTCAACCAAAATAGGGACAGCAGCAGAGTGGTACACAAACCGTGGGAGCAATCAGCAAGATCCTGAGAACATACATATTATAGCAAAATTGTAGTTTCAAAAAAAACCCAACAAACCCTACGATCAGGAAGGGAACAAAAAGTGAAAAAAGATTTCTTCAGGCACTATTACAAGAATTTCATACATCTTCTGTAACGGCTTCCCATATTTTTCTTTGAGAAGCTAAAACTGTATGTGAAAGAAATACCATAATACAAACATGAATTAAAATGGTATAAAATAACAAAGATTAAATGAGGTTGTACAGAATATCAGGGCTGCTTTGAAAGATTTTTAGTGATGACACTTTATTTAGGTGTGTTCTCCTGAGGTGACCAATTTATCTGAATTAAATCTCTCAAAGGAAAAAAATTGTCTCATGGCCCCAAGGGTACTATAGAACTTAGAGGAAGATTCTTTCAGTCTTTAAGTGGTGAGTGGTTACAGAAAGATTTCTTTAATGCTGGGTGGTAAAGTAATAAAGGCATATGAAAAACCCAATAGGCCAAAAGATTGTAAGAAAATGAAATAGGTATATACAGATTTTTTAAAAAAAATATATAAATGAAAACAATTAATATGTGGTTTATAATCCTCTCTATAGAGGAAGGACTACATGGAATTGTAAGCTGTACAGCTTGTGGGCAACAGGTGAACCATTTTCAAAAGGATTCGATCTATAGACATCCTACACTGAAAGTTCTTATTTGTAAGGTATGTGGTAAACAGTTCTTCAGTTTGTACTGTTTGGTTTTGTTTGAAATGTCATATTGGTGGGATTTTTGTGGGAGTAGTTCTTGTTTATTAGCCAATAAACTTTTCAGTCATTAACTGTTGAGAATAAGGAAACTAAAAGCAGAAAACAAAAAGTAAAGCTTACAAATTTATATTACAGTTTACAAATTTATATTATTTCTTTCTTATACCCCAGTTAAACTCATTGTGGTTTCTTTATAATTTATTTTTACAGATTTATGCTAGATTTATGCTATTTAATGCTATAATTTTAGTGAATTTTTTGTGTTAAGTGATCAGTCTGAAATTTCTGGCTACTCATAATGTATTATAAGAGCAGATTCAACTCTGGATCTCCTGTTAAAGCATTGTATGTAAAACAACGGTGGAATAAGAAGCAGAAAAGTAGCTTCAAAGCCATCTCAGTTTCACTTGTGTACAGCTCCTCGACTATTATAATTTGTGGCAGCCTCTGTAATGATGGTCTAGTCCGTAACCCAAAACCAGCATCTAGGTCTTCAGCTACATGGTTTCATGGTGCCTTCAGTTAGGCCTTAATCTGCCTGCAATGGGAAGACGTGGGGAGCAGGGGAGGAGGGAAACATCCCTTCCCCCTGTTTTGGAGACCTCTCTTAATTTTCAAAGAGATGTAGAGATACTTCTCCTGCATATCTCTGTAGCTGTAGAGATTCTGTATTTATAAAGGCATCTCTAAAGATAGAGAGATACAGATCTGTGTTACAATGCAAAATTTGCATTCCCGTTCTCTTCCCTCCTCCTGCTTCCCCCCCAGTTCCAAATTAATGTTACATATTCAGCGGACATACTGTCTCAGGCATGTCTGTCTAGTCTGATGTTCTGGCTCATTCCTCTTATTCATTCTGGCTTGTTTCTTTTATAAAACATGCTTTAGAAAAATCAGCTTACAAGACAACTGTTTTCAGTCTTCGTGGGAGTCCTAACTCTTGTTCCTAGATGTGGAAATCCTTAACGTGCAGCTGTACATATTCTTGCAATGCATTGCAAGAATATCTGGTTCATTTTTGAAAATTGTTTAGGGTGTTGGATTCAATAGCAGTTCTTGACTGCGAGGTCTGCTAGCTAATTGTGTCACTTGTTTCCTGTAAATTTTCTATTTCTGTACTTAATTGAACATGGCATTATGTTAATGTGAGAGAGAGGAACGGAAGTCCCTGATCTGCATACTCCATGTCTTCCATGACTTTCTGTGCCTAGTTTTTCCCTTATTTTTCTTCTGCTTAGGTAAACAGTCCCAGACTTGGGAAGTTGTTTTCCTTTGACTATAAATGTTCCCTCACATGTCTAAACATCAGTTTTTACTGTGGGTTTTTTTTTTCCTGATTGTTATTGTTTAGTTGAACAAGTGTATAACTGTTCCAGATAAAGAGGCATCATTATTTTAAATTCAGGTGCTGAAGCCTCTTCTGGATTCTGAATTCACTGATTGAGGTAAAAGGACAGAATTTAGCTAAGAGCTTGTATTAATCCTGATTCAAAGTAGAGCTTCCAAGCCCTGGAAAACTTTCTTTACTAGCAGCTGGGAAAAAGCCCCACACCTTCAAAATTTGGTTATAGAATTCAGCAACTGAAGCCACTCCTACTACTAGCTGAGTTGTGGGGGTTTTTTTCTTAGCATTACCAATTTTTCAATGAAAATGCCTTGTTTGCATCTGGAAATTGAAGCCTTAGATGTTAACATCAGGATAGATGATGAAGACCTTTTTATTTAAAGTCGTACGGGATTGATTGCTAACATAAGGAGCATACAGCTGAAAATTGTAAATTATGTATGATTAATTGTGTCGGGGAATATGTGGTGTTGATTTACATAGGAAATAGATGGAAAAAACTTTCATATTTGAAGAGAAACATTCAGTTGATGTTTCAAAATATGTAAATACGCATCTGTCAAACAAAAGCTTATTTAATTTTCAAATAAACCTTGAGCTATCTAAATAGGAAGTCATGGTTCAGGACCTGTTGTATCTATGGAAGATGTTTTTTAGACTAATACAAACATTAAAAGATTAGAATGCTGGAGACCTTGCAGCTGATGCTTTTAATGGCTTGCTTCTAATACATGCTGAAATTATATGAACTACTGAAATCCAGCAGAGATTTAATAAAAAATTCCTTGTCCTATCTCTTTCTTCACAGACTTGTTACAAGTATTACATGAGCGATGACATTAGCCGTGATTCAGATGGGATGGATGAACAGTGTAGGTAAGTGTACAAAAAATGAAATAACACCCGCAGGTCTTCTGTTTTGGGTGTGGGGTTTTTTTTTCTTGCAATAATGAAATTATTGACAGATAAAGACCAGTACGTAATAGCTTAGTCAACAATTGTTTCTCGCAAAGAAATGCTCAGCCTGAGGGTTTTTGTAAATATTTGATTGTTATTTTAGTAATTAACAGGAAAGCATTTTATAAAGAAATCCAATAGTAAACACTTGTAAGATGTCACATTTTTAACTAAATAGCATGGCACCTTACAAATACTTTAAAGGTGAGGTTAGAATCTGACATTCTAAACCTTGTGAGCAACAAAAACTTACTTTTCCAGATGCATCTCCCACTTTTGAAATACTAAAGTACTTCTCTGTTAAATATCTAGATATGTAATCCAGTCAAAATTGTGCAGTCAGTGATGCCTATGAGCTTACTTGTCATCTGCTTTTCGGGTTTTCATCAAAGACTATGCAATCTAGACATAGAACAAAAACCATATTTTTCTTTTTTTATATGTGCCTGCAGTAGTAATATACCAGTTAAAGCTAGAAAGACTTAAGCTAATCCATTTTGCAGTAAAATAAAATATTTTTTAAAGTTCTCAGAAGAAACATAGAAAATAAAATTCAATTAATTTTTTTCTCTTAACTTAAAATCGGTGCTGAAATTGTGTTAGGGTATTACTGGTCATTTCAGTTTTGTGAATTGTTAATCTAAGATCTTAATTTTTCTGACTTTCCAGTTCAGTCAATTGAGTGCTTTTCAGTCATGCTTTTAATTATGTTTTCAAATAATGGATATCTGTTTATCACCTGAATTTTTAAAACGCAAATTCTTTATCAAATAGTGAAAAATATGTAAATTTCTCAAACTTGTCACCTGGTTGATATGCAGATAAGACACTTAACGTTTCTTATGTCTGATTTCAGGTGGTGTGCTGAAGGTGGAAACTTGATTTGCTGTGACTTTTGCCATAACGCCTTCTGTAAAAAGTGCATTTTGCGCAACCTGGGTCGAAAGGAGCTATCGACTATACTGGATGAAAATAACCAGTGGCACTGCTATATTTGCCATCCAGAGCCTTTGTTGGACTTGGTCACTGCATGTGACAGTGTCTTTGAAAATTTAGAACAGTTACTACAACAAAACAAAAAAAAGATAAAAGTTGACAGTGAAAAAAGTAAAATATATGACCATACAGTCAAGTTTTCTCCAAAGAGAAATAATTCAAATTGTAATGGTGAAGAAAAAAAACTAGATGATTCATATTCAGGTTCACTAACATATTCTTATAAAGCCCTAATGGTGCCAAAAGACTTGCTTAAGAAAACAAAAAAGCTGGTTGAAACTACAGCGAATCTGAATTCTAGCTTTGTAAGCTTTTTGAAAAATGCTACAGAAAATGTAGAAATAAACCCAACTGTGCAACTTTGTCAGTTAAAAGCTTTTAAATCTGTGTTGAGTGACATGAAAAAAGCTCATCTAGCACTAGAAGAAGGTCTGAACCTGGAGATTCAAGCTTTGAACGTTAAAAACAAAGAGAAAAATACCAAAGAGAAAAAAACTGATGTTAGATCAGAAAAAAATGAGGTGAAAAAAGATGAAGGAAAGGAACATGTGGCATTAAAAGAGGATGACACTGTAAAGACACAGAAAAAAGCTGTATCAGAACGGCCTGAGAGCGAGCCCATGGATCAGAGTGTTCCAACAATGGAGCAAACAGATAAGAAGTGTACTTCTGGTGAAGATAAAAGGTCTGGCAGAAACGAAGAGCCTCAGTATAAACCTAATAGTACAGAGGCTTTAGACATGGATATAGTGTCCATTCCCTCATCTGTTCCTGAAGATATTTTTGAGACTCTAGAATCTGCTATGGAGATTCAGATTACATCAGATGAGACAGACAATGGAAATCCAGGAACAGATCACGAGACTTTAAATTCCAATACAAAATTGAACACTCTTATGAAAGATCCCAAAGGTGGTACTAAGTTAAAGTCATCGGCTAAAGGAACAAAAGAGTTGATTGTAAAATTGACTCCTGTTTCCCTTTCACGGTCAACAGTTAAAGCTGGAGATCAAGAAGGCAATCTAGAGAAGGGAAGTAAGGATGCTGATGTAGTACCTAGAGCAGAAAAATGTGATTCTGTAAAACAAAATCATAATGCTGGCAGTGAACTTCCCACGGAGAACGAAACTGTCTCACTTGCAGAGGAGTCTGATCTCAGGAGATCACCACGTGTGAAGACCACACCTCTAAGGCGCCAAGCAGACATCAGTCCTTTAACATCAAATTCAGAAGAAGACAGCAATGACACATGTAATGAAAAATGTAAGAAGAAATCATCAAGACAGACAAGGAGGAAGAATGATAAAAGAAATTCATCTAACAGTATTGTTGATGGTCCTAGCCCTAATAAACTTTCTAAATCAAAAAAGCCATATGTATTAGATAATAGCTCAGATTCTGAAGAAATGCCGGCTGTTCTTAAAGAAGTAGCTATGATGAGTCGCAGTTCTTCAGATATTGATAGTAATAGTGAAGCACCAACAAATGATCAGAAGACTTTAAATTTTCTAAAGAATTCACCAGTAAAGGATGAAAATGGAAAACGAAAAAGGAAAAGTTCCAGTTCTGGCTCAGATTTAGATGCTAAAAGAGGCAAATCAGCTAAAAATTCCACTACTGCTAAAAAGAAACGACAAAACTATTCAGATTCTTCAAACTATGATTCTGAGTTAGAAAAAGAAATAAAAATTCTGAGTAAAATTGAGTCTGCAAAAAGAGCGAAGAAAAAATGCTCACGAAAAGATGATAGTTATGATTCTTCTGAAGAAGAGCAGAGGAAAAAAGTAAGCAGTAAGAGAAAGAAAGATTTGAGGAAACAAAGAGAGAAATCTTCTGAAGATGATGATGCTGAAAAGCCTTCCCCAGAGAAGGAGACTAATCATTCTTCTAAAGATAAAAAAATTGGTAAGGGGTCAGCTGCTAAGGAAAGGACAAACAGAGACTTAAAAGAAAAAACTGTAAAGGGAAAGCACAATGAGTCTTCTGATGTTGAGAAGTCTTCACTGGAGAAAGAGGAGAATTGTCCTAAAGGTGAAAAGCTAACTGAAGTTAAGAAGGGCAAGGATTTGAAAAAGAAAAAGGTACAGGAAGATTCTTCGTCAGAGAGTACTGAGAAATCTGCAAAGAAAGAGCATGATTTTGATTCTTCAAAAGACAGATTCAAGAATAAAAAAGGATCAGAAAACAAAACAAAGAAATCTGAAAAACCGAAAAAGAAAAGTTACAAGGAAGAACAAGAAGATTCCTCTTCTGATGTTGAAAAGTTACCTCCAGAGAAAGGAAGTAGCAATTCTTCTGAAAATGACAAAACTAAAAATGAACCAGTGCTTCAAGAAAAGCAAAGGAGGAATTTGAGAGAGAGAGTATCTAAAAGAGTACAGCTTGATTTACCCTCTGATGCTGAGAAATCTCCCCTAAAAGAGGAGAGTTTTTCTAAAGATGCTGTGCGGAGTCAAAAACAAACTGAAACTAAAGAAAAGAAAAAAATAAGTCACAAAAAGAAAATGTCCAAGAAAGAACAGAACGACTCATTGTCCTCTTCTGATGAGGAGTCTTATGAAGACAGTAAGAAGAAGATTAAAAGAGGATCAACGAAAGAAAGTAAGAAGGGTAACTTAAAAAAGAAGGTGGTTTCCACTTCCTCTTCCTCATCTGATAAGGAAGAAAATTATGAACAGAATTCAACAGGTGATGGAAGCAGCGATGAGCAGAAAATTATGCCGGTGACCGAAAACTTAATGCTGTCTGCTGGTACAGGATTTTGTCAGTCATCAGGTGTGCAAAAGATGTTCACCTACACATATTATTAATATAATAATGGAGGAAGTTTGTAAGACTTGTGTAATAATAATCTAGAAGTGAGAATATTCATAAGCAGGTGTAATTACACATTTAAACAGTTGGAGCCAGTTATGTTTTCTGATACTAATTTGGAAGCACCCATTGCAATTTGTGCAGCTTGTCACTTGTAGGGAAGAAAGGATGTGACTGGAAATGGAGAGGCTTAAGAAGTCTGTAATTCCAGCAGGTGTTTCCTTGCAGCACAGCTTTCAAAAGCCTGTTCCTCTTTTGGCTGCCCAGGCACTATTTAGCAGAAGCTGGTTTTAAGCAGTAGGCATGTAGTGATCTCAAATTCGTTAGCTTGTTGTTATGCACTAGGGATGACTCTGAAGACTTGTGGCATTGTAGTATACAATTTAAAAATCAAGTGCCTCAAGATCCTTGTGCCTTATGAGACTTATGAGCTTTAGAGCAGCTGGTGTCAGTTAACAGAAATCTGTCACTGCTTATTGTATTTGTAGCAGGTTTAATAGTAATAATTATTTTTCTTGCCAAGATAGAACTACCTCATCAGTGTCTTATATCTTTAGGAAATTAGAAAGAAATTCAGAACTGCTGAATTTGAACACTTGGTCTTAAAGAACTTTAAAAGGGACAGTAGTTCTCACATTACATGGACAGTACACATTTTTAATAAATGGATTTTCAACTAGAAAAAATGAAATCTATTTGCTGTAACAGGTAAATTGTTTCCTATTTGTTTGCTTCTAATGATGTTTCATAGAACTTTCTGTACATTGACTGCACCGTAACTGTTGGCTCGGATACAGTAGTTTGCAAAGCTGCAACTAAACAAAAAATGAATAAAATCATTTTATTCACAAATAAATAAAATAGCAATATGTTTATGAAGATAGCAGAAGGGACATAGTTGCATTTTGGCTTTCCCGAAAAGCCCTTTTAGGCAGACACTAAGTGCAAAATGAGATGATTGATATCTGTGATTTCTTAAAAAACAAAACGAAACAAAAACCAACCACACACAAAAAAGCCACAAAAAACAAACAAAACAAAACCCCCCCCCAAACCACCTGGATTTTAAATTAAACATAATGTTCCTCTTTTTTCCTATCAACTTGATGCTGACGCACTTCTTCCCTAAGTTTTTCTGTAGTTTAGTTCCCAGAGAGTTACTAATCTCTGCAGGTGCAAAGGTTGCTTTTCACAGGTGCTGTGCTGCTTTGGCCTTTCAAGGTCCTCTGCTGAAATCAGTTGTGTCTCTGCATGTAATACTGGGAGTTTTAGGGCTTTTCCTGCCCTTGCTGCCAAAACAGTGTTTTCCTCAGTGATGCCACTGCTGGGGGAGATAACAAATAATGAACATTTTATATAGTAATGAACTAGTGTCTTGCATGTGGTAGTTGCCATGGCTGTTAAAACACTCCCCATAAATAATTGATGATATGCAGTGAGTGTAACCCATATGCAATAATTCTCAGTGTCACTGGACCTTCAAAGAAATATATTTTAAAAATAAAATTGCTTATGTCCAGTGTATGTTCATAGACTTGGTATTGAAATGGCCTAGGAGAAAAAAGTTGGTTGTAATACATCAAGAAGGTGTCTGAGGCAGTGGCAGTGATGGTTTTATTTGCAAGTCACAAGTGGAAAGATTGGATAATGGTTGGATGGGAGAGATGGATAATAGTGTACAAATTGAAAAAATGAGATGATGATGTGGCATGATTGACAGTAGAGTTAGACTGAGAGAGAAGTGGGTTGGTTTAGCCTGTAGAAGAGAATACTAAAACGGGGGTGTCTTAATTGTTGTCTTCTAATCACCTAATGGGTACTTATAGAGAAGGCTGGGGCAGATGAATGATGAAAGGATGTGAGGCTGTGGATACAAGTTTTGGCAACAAAAACTCTGATTAGATATTAGGAAAAAAATTCTTTACAATGAGAATGGTCAAAGCCTGAAGCTGGTTGCCCTGTCAAATTTTGGAATCCCTGTCTTTGGAAATACTCAAAACTTGACTGACCAAGGGCCTGAGAAAGCTGAGCTTACTTTTGAGTTGGCTCTGCTTTGAGGGTGGAGGTGGAGTAGATTATATCCAAAGGTCCCTTCCAACATTAGTTATTATATGGTTCTATGAGAATCTGCCTTTGTTACATTATTTTAAGAGGAGGCCGACTTGCCCTTTCTCTTCAGTTTGCTTTTGACTTAATAGGTGGATAAACAAGAGTCTTTTCTGTCTCTGAACAAGCTGTGTAGGTTGATCATTGAATGGGACTTAGAGTTTGCCTTAACCAACAGGATACTTCTGTTTATCTAAGCCCAAGGGTGAGGAGCTTTCTGTGATCGCCTCTTACACAGTCCTGTCAGGCATCTGATGAGCGGCAATTCCAGGACAAGCGTATGTTAAAACAACATATAGTGCCTTTTGCAGCCTAGTTGTAGTCCACTCCCCACAGGTAGAAAATGAACAGTAGAAATCATGAATATGGGGATCTCAGCACATTAGGATTTTGAGGTCTTTTTTCCTAAGCTTAATTTTACTATCTAGCAGATTATACTGATTTATACGCGAGTTAGAAGAAGGAGAGCAAAGAAAGGGGAAAGGCCTGGGAGTGTGCTAGAAATAATGTGAATTCCTCTCAGTTCAGCCAGGAGAGCGCAGAGGAGTTTAAAAGGCAGGTATCATACTGCGCTCTTCTCTCTTGTACGTGTGGCATGCTGTTGGTTTCGATGTCCTTTCCGTATGAGACAGTATCTACATGGTGCAGATGAATTTTGATATTTTCAGTAAGGATAGCACAGGTAGTTTTCAAAACAGAAGTCTTGACACATGCGCAACAAATGTACATGCGTTGTATTGGATACTCTGAAAGCAAAAATAGGCAGGGATTACTGTTCTTGAGCACTCACTAATGGCAGCGGGGTAACTCATAAGTTGGGAAGTGATTCTGCAGTATATTTGTTTCAGCCTTCTTTTCAGTTTACACTTCTTGGGAAACTTAATTTCTGAGTCCTAGATGGACTACTCCAGTCTCTGTTTGTTTTGGTGTAAAAATCCAGATCTCACGGTATGTAATAAGGAAGGAATTGCGAATTATGTGTAGTAGCAAGCATACTATGGATAGGAGTACTGCAAGATGCTTTTATTAATAAAAATAATTATATGTCAAGATAGGTAACTGGCTTTTTTGTTTGCTAGTAGAAAAGTGGTGGTGGTGGTGTTTACTGCTGATTTCACATGTATTAAATGTTCATGTTGCCTGTTTTTTTGTTTCCCCTTCCTCCCCCAGGAGATGAGGGAGAGACTAAATCAAGGGCTGTTCCAATGGAGGAGGAGGAAGATGATGATGATGACGATCCTGAGAATAGGTATGATACCATCCATAAGGACTTAAAAAAGATTATAACACACCCTAGGCGTGGGCGCAAACCGGCACAACGGAAGAGCAAGCAGGTTGTAAAAACCACGACTGCCTGCCTTGTAAAGACTCACTCACGGGCTTCCCGCAAGTTTGAACAAGGGGCCAGAAAACAGAGGCCAAAATCCAGAAATGCAAAGAAAGTTATTTAGTTATCTAACACACCTTGCGTAGGGTGTGTTATAAATGCACTGCAGCACTGTCCATTTTATGTTCTCATTGGAAGTATGAGGTTTGTGACAAATATTTAATTCAGACAGGTAAAAGCTTACTTCTGATAAATGTGAATTTCAGCTAGTTATATCAATAGAAGGTAAAACTTTGCATCTGTGCAAAATGCAGTGCTAAATTATTTTCAGATTGAACTTGGTTATTATTGTTACATAATTTGTCTTTTTAATTGAAAAACATTTTCTCAATAAAGAGAAAACGTAAATGTGGAGAAATCAGTATTAGATATTTTTCAGCTGTTAATTAAATTGAGTTTTAATCCACTAAAGAATACTGAAGTGTCTAATGTGATAGTTAAGGCCCTGATTCTACAAGCACTGTGCATAGGCTTAACTGGTATCAGAGAGACTAATTATACATATAAATTTTAAGTCTGCGTAGATATCTTCAGAATTGTGGCTTATATGTATTGCTTCAGTTTTAAGTTCAATAAAAATGAATCTATGTAAGATATAGTTAGTTAAGACATGTCATATTTTACTAGTACTACTGTAGTTATCAAAATTAGCCTGGCTAGAAAATGTTAAAGCTTCATTTACTAATGAGCGAATGCACAACATGAAGTATTGCTCAATTACGAGCCACAGTTTCTTTTTTTTGGAAGTTATTGTAGTTAGACTAAAGAGTTGTTCAACAAATTTTCATATAGTATTTCAGAAACTGATTTTTTTTCTGCCATATAGCATGTATGGGACCAGCTTCACAGCTTTGCACAGTTGCTGATGGCATCCTTTTCTGCTTCTGAGCCTTACTAGTTTAGAATACCGTATCTTTGTTTCACAGAGTTGTATGTTTTGATCTGTGGCTGAAGTGAATTTTAAAAACACTGTTTTATATCCTTTACGGACCTCAGTTTGGCATCAAAATGTTGCTGCTGATGTAGTTCTTGTTTGTTTTCAGTCATCAAATTTAATCGAATAATTCAGCTTTTAAAGAAAGATGCTCTTTAGGGACTTGACAGCATGGGGTCATAAGCAGAACACATAAACATTGGTAATACAAGACTTTTTTTTTTAAAATGATGCTTTAATTTCAGTCCTGTTTTGATTTTTTTCTTTTTTGTTTGTTTAAGTGTTTCTGGTTGATAACTAAGCCAATCCACTTCTGTCAAAGTTCAGTGTTTATCATACAAATGTTACTGACAGATATTAATTATTAGTTTAAGAGCTATATTGGGAAATGAGTTAACCCAATTGATAACAAACAAATTAGTAATATGAATTTGAGGTTTAAAAATCAGTTTCTGTACTTCATTTCTAAGCTGAATCTTTGTTTAAATTTTTATTAGGGAATATTTTGAATATATATTTGAGATGGGGAGATACTTTGTCAATAAACAGTTTTGTCAACCTTCAGACATGTTAACTGGTAATTGCAGTCTAATTTTACATTCATCACGTGTTGTACTCGGCACCAAAATCAGATATATAAAATGTAAAGAGATGGAAAAAACTTCAAGAATTTAAAATCTTGTTCTTCTGTTTACTCAACACAAAGTGTTTAAATAGTTTACCTACTATTCAGATAAGTTGCCTATTTTCTTCCAGGCCAAAGAGGGTACGTAGTACCTACAGGGTATTTGTAGTGTGGGAACTCTTCATGTTCACAAGTCTCTAGTTTAGATGTTCTGTTATTTGCATACCTTTGGATGTGCATGACATGAATTTTAATAGTCTTGAAGTCATCTTTGCCAAAATGCAATATCCAAGTGGATCATAATATGACGTAGAGTGCTGTATGCTTTCATCTTATGTTGTGTAAATATCTATTATTGGTCCTTCTGATCTTTTAAATGGTACTGTTTAATATATTTGCAGTAGTTTTGTTTATTAAGAAGTTAATAGTGTATTGAATGCAGAATGCCTTTAAGTATTTGATGGTTGCAATAAATTTTTGTAAAACGTTTTTCTTGTCCAAGCATTTAATTTAATACAACTCTGACAGCTTGAAAATCAGACTGTTTCAACAAAGACAGTACAGTATTTAGAGCAAGGTGTTTGGCAGTTTTTACTACCTTTTTTTTAAAAAAACCAAACAAACGTGTGACACTTCGTCCAAATATTCATCTCTTATGTTTTAAATGGTTCTAAATTTTTGTAGTAGTATACCAAAGGCCCACTTAATTCAGTAGTGCTCTAGCTGAAAGAATAGTGGCTTTTATTAGCCACATAAAAACGTCCCCTTCCCATGGCCCCAAAGGCTTGTTTTGGGCAACCTTATTTCTACGTGTAATTAGTAGGTATTTATGAACACTACGTGTGAGTTGGTACAATCTAATTGGTAGTAATACGTCATGATAATTAACTAATACTTAAAATTAATGACTTTTTAAGAAGAAAAAACACTTTTACAGTGGTAGCATTGTCTCAACAAGATCTTTGACAATCTATGAATGAGTCCATCATATTGGCAGTCTAAAATTCATGAACGAGAATGGTACAAATTGTCGTGTGAACTTGACTCCACGAGAGGCTGCACCTACTATTCCTGTTTTGCTGAAATGTCTGAAGGATCATTTAAAGTAGTCCTGTACTGTGAACAAGCAACTCCTGGGTAACTTCCAGTTTGCCCCTTTTTAAAAAATGTTTTCTTTCAGTGTAAGTAAGAATACATAGTAACCAGTTCATTATTTATAAATGTGTATTGTCGGTGTCATTCTGACAAAGGTGAAATATATTTAAATCCTGATTTATATGAAATTATACATACATACATGTGTTGTTGTTTTATTCTAGAGTTGGTTTTATATGTCCTGGTTGAGATTACAGTCCCATTCTGTAAGGCACTGTATAAATACATGTTGGGAAAATGTCGTTTATACAAATCTCGCGATGTGTTTAGATAAGATGGAGCGAGGTGAGGCAACATGACATGCTCAGGGTCACAGCAGATCAGTGGCAGAAGTGAATGAAATGCAGGGGCTTTTTGTTCGGTTGTTGGGTTTTTTTTTTTTCTTTTACTACCTGAAGTCCTGTACTGGGGGTCATGCTGTCATACCGGGGTATGTGCTGGGGGTCATACTCTGTGCTTCTTACTTAAATTTGTTTAGAGTGTTCAGCTATTAAATCTGGTTGGCCAAGAATATCTTTTATGTCCTTAACCCAAGTAAATACTACAGGATCTTGATTTTCATGGGTTTCTCTGGAGGACTGTGAGCAGGGGAGTTTTCGCACTATCATAGCTTCTTTTTCTTGGTACTTGCAGTTTGATGTTAATGCAAATATTAAAATGTTAAAGCTAGCATAAGAAGTTTCTTAGTTTAGAAACTTCGTCACTTTAAATGGTTTTATATCTCAAAATAGAAATGTGATGTGTTATCCTGAACCACATTTAATTTAATTTAAAACCATTTTTAAGAGTCCAGTACTCAATTTATTCCAATTCATATAAGCCATTTGTTGTATCAGTCATTGTTAGATGCGTTTACAAGGCTTAATCTGTTTGGTTCTAATATTGCTTACGCTTTTAATTCCTATCAGATATGTAGTTATATTAAAAATAGGAACCTTAATTCTGATCGTCTCAACAGTGTCTTAAATTTTCAGCCTGACATAGTACCAGTAGAACGCATTGAAGAGAATGTAGCTTTCTTCACTGAACAGTTTGATTCAAAGTGGCTGAATCTTTATCATAGCTAAAAAATGTCTCATTTACTGTCTCAGAGTATAAAAGCAATAACTTATTAATCAATATTATTATAAATAATTAATTAGAAACTAGTTAAGTTTACCCAATGTGGTTGGTGGTTATGATGATGATGAGTAGGAAGATAACAACATCTTCTGTTTATGGAGAGTAGATTTTGTGCATGGTATTTTTAGGTGAATGATGCATTTGCTTTTTTATTTTTTCCCTCCCCCTATAAAAATATTTCCTAAAAGAACAAATAAAAACATATGTCGTCTTTGATTAAGAACCAAAGTCAACCTTTTTGTTTCAAAATATATAAATAATTTTTTAAAGGTATGAAAGGTAAGTATTGTTATCCACAAGTTGTGTTAACTTTGCTAATGCAGTCGAGGACAATCCAAAATAAGTCAAAGGCAGTATTACTAGGCTGTAGTTTTGGGACTGAATTTTAAAATTTTGCAGTTCTTTTTAGTTTTTCTGCTTCTTTTTCTCCTCCAAAGCAAAACTTTGGTGATGATATTGTCTTTTTTTTTTTAAACAAGAAAAGTAGCCAAACTGCTGTTGTCTGCATTTCCTGGAGTAGGATTACACAGAATGACAGAAGGTTAATAGCTCATGTTGAAAGCTTTTAAAGAGACACCAACCTGTGATATTCCAAGCAGTTTCATTTTGAAGAAAAAGTTCTTCTGACCATTAAGAGATGGAAGAAATATAGTCTTAATTTTTTTTTTATAAGGAGTTATTTATTCCTGTTGCTATTATACATGATGTGGTGGGTTTTAACAAAAAAAACCAAACCACCACCAAACTAAGTCCCTTTTCCAAATCCTGTGCACGGACCTAATGCAAAAAAAACATTTGGAAGAGGATGTTACTTATTTATGAACTTTAGTAAGTTTTCATTGGGTTCACACTGTGATCTGGTGGTATACATGGAATTAAAGCTTACTGAGTGTTCTGCATTTTTAAAATTTTAAACAGCTATTTCTTCATAAGCCATTTCTCAGGGAGGGTGTTTTGAATGCCGATGGATAGGCATTGACTCACTGAAAAATCTTAAATATTTATTAAACCATTTTGATTCCATCACTTAATAATAACTGAATATTCATTAGCATTAGAATCTTCTTGGAAAATTTGCTACCACTCAGAAAATACTGTACAAAGTGTTAGGAAAGTTACCTTGGGAAAATTCCCTTTGAAAAGCTCCTTTGTTTTAGGGACATATTACATGCTGACAAATGAAATACAGATTCTTTAAAACCTGTTTTATAGTGCTGTGTAAAAGTAACAATTTTTTAATGTATAAGAAGCAGTACGTAAGAGATCGCTGTTCCTCTGTCATTTCCAAGTGAAGCCTAGATTGTGGTTTAGTTTCATGGTTTTTGAACTATGGTTTGTTTTGGCTGGTATAAAAGCTTTCCCTTTCTGAACTATGTGCATACAGTATCCATTAATTCTCCTGAAAGGCAAGACAGACTAGATTTGACCTAGGAAAAAAAAATTCATTTAAAATTGATGACCATGGAATGAAAACTATAATATTTCTGATATTTATATGAGGAATGCCTGGTTTCATTCTTTCAGGTTTTTTTTTTCCACCTGGAAGTACGAGTTCTCAGATAAGTCCACTATTTTCCTATGCTTTTGACTTATCATTTTATATTTTGCCTTGGATAGATTCATACAAGATTTTTTCTTTTATGTTGCAAGAGCATGTAAAGAAATCGCTTTTCCATGGTAACTTTTTTGTATGTTAGCTGAAAACATTCTTGTTCTGAAATCAACTGTGAGGAGCTGAGCAAACAGTTTGGGGAACAGGAAATAAGTTTGTAATTTTTCTTTGAAGTTCGGGTCCCCTAATGTTTGATAAAACTTTTGTGTGTATATGTATGTACACATACATTTTTTTGCTGTAGTTGCTATAGGGCAAGTTCTTGTAGTTAAATGAGGGATTCAGTGTGTGTCTTTTTCCCAAGGCGCTTCATATCAGTTCATCTTGAGACATCATGAGTTGCTTCAGTTACTACAGCGTCTCTTTTTGCAGTAGGGTGGGGGCCCAGGCAATTAGAATGGTAACACCTTTGAAGGCAAGCTATGTAGAGGTAGGGTAATACATTCTTTTTTTTTTTAACCTGTGAGTTAATGAATTTGCAATAATTTTTCTCCTTGTTTAAAACATGTGTTCAGTGATACACTGTTTTTAAAACTATTACTGTTTACATATACGCTAGTCAAGTAGATTCAGTGCCTCAAGAAATTAATCTCATTGATTTAAATCAAGTAAGCACAATAACCATTTTGGGTGGGAGTGATTTGAGTATTAGGATTTGGTCTGCAGCATCTTCTCATTCTTGTTACAGTTAGTTCATATAGGTGCCTGTCCCAGAACTGACAAGAGTCCATCCAAATAGAGTATGAATAAAAGGAAATGTTTAAGTTTGTATGTTTTATAGCTATCTTCAGTCTTGCTGTAAAGCATGAAACTTCTTTTTGAAGAAGCATTATACAGATTTGCTTTCTTAAAAGCGAGTTAACACGTTACATTTAACATAAGATTTTTGCTGATATATCCTGTCTTACCACAACGACTTTTCATCATGTATCTTTTTTTTGTTCAGCTTTCAACCAATTTTTTGAAGTTCTGAATGGTATAGGATTACACTTATCGTTCATGGATTTACTTGAACAATGGAATAAATAGTTCTTTCTGTTTTACTTCAAAGAATTGCCAAGAAAATGCTTTTAGAAGAAATCAAAGCCAATCTTTCCTCTGATGAGGATGCATCTTCAGATGATGAATCGGATGAAGGAAAAAAGAAAACTGGAAAGCAAAATGAAAACACGGGAGATGATGGTGAGCACCAAAAGGCATCTGGGAAAAAGCGGTGCTGTAGCCCCTGTCATAATTTCAAAGATCACTTGGGAAAATTATAATTACTAAAGTTTCTTCAGTTTTCAACAAAACAGTATCATTGATGTTGATAGGTAGTTGCCAAATAGAGGCCAGTGTACATGACATGAGGATTATCTCTTTTACTCTTCTTTCAGTGGATCTTTTTGTTAATAGTCTGTTGGGTTTTTTTAACCAATTCAGAAGTCCAAGGGCTTTGTGAGGAATAATCTATACGGAAAAGTAAGACGTGCACATGCATGGGAGAGACCTGACTAACGTACACAGTCATTGAAGAGACATTCCAAGAGTTCAGGCAGTGTAAAATACTTAAAATTTGAGGGAACAATGGTATGCTGGAAAAGGACAGAATTTAGCCTAAATTAATTCATATTTTAATTCTTGCCAAATCTAAGTAAGAAAAAGATGACCAGTGTGCATGTTGTACTGCCTCTTATCTCTGACAGAAGAAAATGAAAAGGAAGATAATTCTGAATCGGATTCAGAGGAAGAAGAATCAAAGAAGCCTAGATACAGGCACAGACTGCTGAGGCACAAGCTGACAGTGAGTGACGGAGAATCTGGTGAAGAAAAAAAGGTGAAACCAAAAGAGAAAAAAGAAGGCAAGCGCAGAAGTAGAAGGAAAGGTACATAATCCAAACATTTTTTGTCACAAAAAGTGCTTGCTTCTGTAACATAAATCCAGAGCATGTTATAGTGGAGATTTGATCTAATCTTGTTGAGTCTTAGAATGTTGATCTTAAATAACAGAGGCAAGACCAGTATGTCTAATTTGTGAAAATCAGTCTTGTCCTTTGTGTAATTTCTCTCTTTAACTTGGACCGTTAGTAGGCCTTTGTGCATCAGAAATTTCTCCATCCTAGGATTTAAATGTTGCAAACTTCAGTTGAACACCAGATGGCACTACGAAATGATGCTTGACTTGGATTTTTCATTTTCATTGTTGCATGCAGGAACAAAGGACCAGCCAGCCCCTTGCTTGTAATTGTTTTGAGCAGAGGAGGAGGGCGATAGTAATGACGAGTGCTCGCTGCCACCCTGGGCCGTGTAGACGATAGTGTTTCCTGGCCTGTGGCAGCAAGGGTGCACAGTATTTCCCTGGTCCTAGTGTTGCACTAATGCTAGATGCCTTTTGCCGTGTTCCCCACACAAAAAAAGTGCAGTGCAATTCGTTTTTCGTTTTCCTTCATGAAAACACTTATTTTTATCTGAATGTGTATTCGTGCTTTTCCTCCCCTGCAGAATTATAACTCTACCAGCAACGTTTCTTTCAAGAAAAGTAATTGCAAATTACAGTGGCAATGTGCAAATAAGGTGCAGCCAGACTAATTCTCAGCATTCTTCAGTGTCTTTTTAAGTTCCCTAGTCTCAAGTAGAACAATATACTTTATTTCAGCTTGCCATTTTTTAGCCCTATGTTATTAATACTACGTTTCCCTACGTATGTAAAACAATCCTTGTTTTATGCCCTTGTTTTATGCTTTGTTATTCATAAAGCAGTTAACCTTTCCACTGTGTTCAAGGTCAAACTGAAATTACAAGGGTGCTGAATGGCATGCTGGTCTTAACTACCTATAAATGCCAGTGATGGCTCCCAAAAGTAGTTAGGGAAGTATTACCTAATGCTGCTAGTTTAGGTGTATTTTTAATTGTCTTTTGAGTCAGTTTTAAACTTGCATTACCTGAAGAAACCTCAAGCCATAAATGCAGTAATATAATTGCATGTGTTAGTAAGTAAGGGTTGTTTGCATGAATTGCGAAGTATGATTCATCTAAAACATATGAAACAAAAGCTTCTGTTTAAAAATCTCTGTTCTCTGAAATTCTGTACTGTTCCCCATTTTGTTCCCTCCTCCACATCCACTGTCTTTGAAATGTGACACTTCCTAATATAATGCTTTCTGTCACTTGCTTGTAAACTATATTTAGGTGTATTCTGCATAAAGACCTCAAGTCTTACTGGCATAGTACGCCATCTATCAGGACTCAGCTAGCGCTTAGATGTTAAGCTTTTCTGCTCTGTAACCCATATATTCCTGTTGCTTCTTATTAGTATGTTTAATGGTCCTATACTGTCTGAAATGAACTATTACGGTGCTGGTTGATCTTAAACAGTTTGTTGTATAATTAGAAGATAGGGAATGTTGCTAACTTTGCAATTATATTCAACATTAAAGCATACTTTTATTTTTAAAGTGAGCAGCGATGATTCAAATGACTCTGAGTTTCATGAATCTGCAGTTAGTGAAGAAGTCAGTGAATCTGAAGATGACCAGCGTCCAAGAACAAGGTATAAATAAAATTCAACTGTGCTTACCTTGTGTTTGGTTTTTGGGTTTTAATAGTGCAGTTCAGACAGATGGTAAAAGTTAAAGACTTTGGATCAGTCCTTAAAACCTTTTATGATACTTGTCTATCATTTCGTATCTCCTAATTAACTTTGCTGCAAATGTGAGAATTTTGAATTTGTACCACAGTATGTGGTACACAGCAATTTGATGAGCCAGTACGAAAAAAGATTAACAAAAAATGAATATTTTTATGCCAAATATTTCAATGTCAATTGAGGAATAGTGGGTTGCAATAGAAAAAGGATACTTAACAATTCTGAGATTCTTCAGGGTTGTCTGGAATAGACTGTTGCTATGCGTGTCCAGTGAGTTGAGGGGGAAGAAAGAATTTGGAAGTAAACCCCTGATTGCATAAAAGGAATACATATTCTGTTTATTAGCAATGTATTTCATCTACTTTTTTAATCACTGTTTTTCAGTGAGGCAATGAATTATTATTGTTAATCAATAATACTGCCTTTTAAAAATTTTTTTATAGATCTGCCAAGAAAGCCGAGGTGGAAGAAAACCAGCGCAGTTACAAACAGAAAAAGAAACGAAGGCGTATAAAGGTTCAAGAGGATTCTTCAAGTGAGAACAACAATAAGGTACTATATTGTGTTTTGAATTAATAAATGGGAAAAGGAGTTCCTGTCTCTTCTGCCAACTGCTTACAGACTTGGGTATCTCAAACAGCTCTGTACAAAATACAGTAAAAAATCACAACTCTTCTGAATGTTAATTCAGCGCTAAAATTTGCAAAATGGCACCATTATGGAGAAAAAAACATTGTGTTTAACTAAAAGCATTTCCTATCTAGATCTTGATAAAGATGCATTATATCTTTTAAGTAAATGGAATTTTTAAACTAAATGTAGAACCTGACACAGATTAAGGCTTTCCTAGTATTACTGTTTCTTTTCCTATGGTGGAGTAGGTGATAGCTGATCTGATCTGGCGCCACTAGAACAGAAAAACAGTTCTTTATTAATAGTTATCATTTACTATCAAATGATAACTGTACCTTTAGTACTGCCTTTGCACAGTTGGGCTTATCTTTAATATCTCAGAATACATTCTAGTTAATGTGGCACTTTTGTCATGCTGTCTAACTTGTTTTTAACGAGAAAAGCATTTTTTTGCTTATGAGCTAAACTCCACCTGTGTATATAAACATTTTTGGGAGCTTGTCTAAAAATGAAGGACTTGATGGTCTGTGCTATAATTTTCTTTCTAATACTTTATTTAATTTGTAATAGAGTAATTCTGAGGACGAGGACAATGATGATTCAAAATCTCCTGGAAAAGGCAGGAAGAAAATAAGGAAGATTATTAAAGATGATAAGCTTAGAACAGAAACACAAAATGCACTTAAAGAAGAAGAAGAAAGAAGAAAACGTATAGCAGAAAGAGAACGGGAGAGAGAGAAATTGAGAGAGGTATGTTCTGTTTTCTTTGCAAAATGCTAGGAAGTTGAATTGTTGATGAAGATGACATATTTCTATCTCAACTTAATTTGAAATGTAATTTTAAAAGTAGTTATATGTAGCCTTGTAAGCCACAGGTTTTATTTGTAGTTTCCTGCAGGATAACACTGGTAAGTTTTATTTAAGACTACTGAGATCTTCAGGAAGCCATTTCAGTTGCCTGCTGCTTCACTTTCCATGGGGAAGAGTACTCTCCCCAAGTAAGCTGTGATGCATAGTAAAGAATTTAAGGTTTGTCTTTACTAAATAAATTATTATCCAGTTTTGCTAAAGCTAGTGTCTGTCAAATGCTTGGTGTTATTCCCGTGTGAAGTATTCCTATGATGCCCTGTTTCTGCTTATAGGTGATAGAGATAGAAGATGCTTCACCTCTGAAGTGCCCCATTACAACTAAGCTGGTTTTAGATGAAGATGAGGAAACCAAAGAACCATTAGTGCAGGTTCACAGGAGTATCGTTACCAGACTGAAACCACACCAAGTAGATGGTAAGGAAAGAGAATTTTAATTTTTTTCGCCTCCACTGGCACGCCACCTTATGCAACCTGAACTAGAATCGTAAGAAAAACTCCTTAGCAAGCAAATGCCATAATAAGGCTTAATGCTTTATTTTTGGGACATCTGAACAAAAGTAAATGAGATCAGCAATGCATAGTTCTATTTTACAAGCAAAGAACCTTAGAAATGCAAAGTTGGAAGCGTCCTCAGAATCGTCTAATTCTCCACACTGAGACAGAATCAAATATATGTTTACCCATTCTGTTGAGGAATTAGTATATTCACTTTGTACAGTTTTCAGCGAAGATTTTAAAATCTCCTAGTATTTTCCTGGCTTTCTCAACAGGTTTTTTTCTGATACCTCATGTGACTGCAAATCAAGCAGCTTCTTTCCATACTCAGTTTCTAGTGAAGCAGAAAAGGGACAATAACCAATCATAATTTTCTTCACAGCTCATTCTGTTATTTTAAATTTGCCTCAAAGTTCATAATTATAGCCTTTCCATTTTAGTAAAAAACTTCTGGACTTGCTTCAACTCTTAAAGGGAGGTGCCCTGAACCAGTCACAGCGCTTAAGCTGAAGCCTCCCTCTGTGCTGAGTATAGCATAGTAGAATACAACTCACCAATAAGTACATTGCAAAGAACAAAAAAATCACCCAGCAGACCCTCATGTTGTTAATGTGTTTTGTTGGGTAGCATATATTTCCTTTCCTTTTTCAGCTCTCACAGTTCTTACTTTATTTTTTTCCTCTTTAAGCATAGAACTTCACATCTAATCTGTCTTGGCAGAATTTCTTCTAGTTGGTTTCAGATAATTTTACTAGTTTACCAAGATCATTTTACTCTTTCCATGAAATCCGTGCCGCTTTTTGGTTTGTCTCCTCTTTTCTGCCTGTTCTCAAGATTGCATCATCTGCAGTCTGCACAGGAATGTTTTCTAGCCCAGATGCCACATCTTCAGTGAAAACTGAATACAATTAAGTTCAAGACAAAGATCATCCCACATACAACACATTGGACAGAAATGAATCAATAATTATCCGGAGCACTGCTTTTCTAAGAGTTGTCATGATCTTAGAGTGATCACACTGATCTCTTAGCAGGTGAACTTTAATAGAATGAATGTTTAATGAGAAAATTTTCAATTATTTTCTTCAGGTGTTCAGTTCATGTGGGATTGCTGTTGTGAATCTGTAAAAAAAACAAAGACATCTCCTGGTTCTGGATGCATTCTTGCTCACTGTATGGGTCTGGGGAAAACGTTACAGGTAAGAAACAAAAGTCGTCTTATTTTATTGTCTGTAGCTTACTCTCAAAAGTTGATCCATCAAAAGCCAATTTTAATGACTTCCAGAACACAGTAAAACTGTTTCCTAGGCAGTGACTCGATGAGGGTTGCTGGAGGAAAATGTTTTGTAAGAGATCTTGAGGAAGAAGTTGTGTTTCATAGTACACAGCTTTGAAAGTTCTGATAGACGCTTGTGCTCTCTCCACTTATTTAAAAATATCTAAAATTGAATTAGGTAATCATTAATATTAATGTGAAAAGGTCATATTTAGTGATGGCTCCCTTGCAACTCATAACAACAAAGTACGGATAGTAGTTGACAGGCTTCTGGAACCTGTGTCTAAGACAGTTTAATAATCTTAAGCAGATTGTTTTGTTTTGTTTTTTTTTACTGTCTTCCTCATTCATGTGTAGCTCCTTAAATTATTTATTTTCCCTCATTGGTTTTTGGATTTATTTGTTGCACTGATAAAGTAGAAGTTTATCAGGGTTTTTTGTTTGTTTTGTCTTTTGGTTTCTTAATGCCAGACTTTTAGTCTCTAAAGTCAGATGCTTTGTGTTTTAGTATAAACCATGTTACGCTAGAACTTAAGACTCTTCTGGAGTGAGGGACAGGGGGCATTTGTTTTCTATTCCAGTAATTGTCCATATGTACATTGGTATTTTTGGGTTGTTGTGCATCACAAACTCTTAAGACCAGAAACTTTCATTGCCTTGGCAGTTAACTATAGGGCATACTTTCAACCCATTTTTCACTTCTTTATTTCATTTCTTTGGCTTTACAATTCTTTACTTCCTGAGATCTTCAGGTTGAAGCCTTCATCGTCACTTCAGCACATGTTCCTTCTCCTTTACACTGCTGAAGATGGCTTTGTAAAAATCTGTAGCGTTTCTTAAAAAACATTTACGTATTTCTTGGTCTGATATGAGTGGCTCTTCTGCCACATTAAAAGTTGCACAGTGAACAACTTACCATGTCTATTAGGCTTCAAAATCTGAAGCTCAATCCCCATCTTAAAATGTTTCTTCTGAAACTGATCACCCAAGCAGTTGCTGTAAAACAATGCAACAGGCTCTTTTTGTTGGGCCTCTTTTATAATCTTTGCGGGCCTCAGGAGAAGCTTATGCCCTTGACCTGCAAAAGAGGTAAAGGATCAAAACCAGTTTTCTTGAATTCCCTGCATCTCAGTATTCATGCTGTCACCTTTTCAGGGTAGTCAGTAGTGTTGAATTCCTCGTGTGTGCTTGTTTCCAAGTATCAGTCAGTCTTCATAAATTTTGGTTTTGCATTTAGCCACGTGTAGCATCACCACAAATCCTGTGAGCAAAGAACTGGGGCGAGTTGCCTGTCTTGGTGCCCTGCTGCCTGGTCTGTTCCCAAGAATTCCTTTAGCAGAAGTCATTTGACAGAAGAGTGTTTCCCTCTGATTCTGGGAAAGAGAAAGGGAAATTTTTGAGAACCCTGAAGAAGAAAGGAGGGTAACAACCTCATCTGTGCTTGAAAAGGCCCTTGCAAAAGCAGGGCCACGTTGGTCTCCCTGTCCTTGGCCTTCACTGATGCTGTGTTTCCCCATTTCTGGAGGAGGGAGATACTCCCCTGTCTTTATCAGGACACCTGGCTAGTGAAATGAACTGCTGCGAATCTTTTTGATCTCTGGCTTGAGCTGAATCATTATAAATCTAACTTGCAGCTTCTGCACACACTGGAATTTATTAGAACTGATTTCAACTCGGGATCAATCAGGGCCTTCCTGTGCCGGGAGAGGTTCTTAGCTATAAAGTCACTTGTCAGGAGATCTGCCCAGTGCTCTGGTGAGTTTGTGACCAGCAAGTCTAGATCACGTTATCATCCAGCACTTGTGCAGCACTTCATTTTAAATTCTTTCTTCACAGGCTCCAAATACGGATGCACTTTACTCATTGCCTGGAGTGCAGTCTCTTTAGCATGGTGATGATGGTTCTCAAAGAGGTTATTTTCTTCCTACAGTAAGGATGGGATCCTTAAAGCATCTGTGAGGAAATCCCGTTTCACCATCCTCTTCTGTCTTGGTCAGTTGTGGTAGAAGCTTCCCCATTGGATTGGGAAGCCCTGTCACCTGACTTGAAGGCTCAAGATCTGCTCATTTGTAGAGAGGTCAGTATATCAACGTAGTGGAATTCCAAGCTATGTGAAAGATGTCTCAACATTTTTTGTACCATAGCTAGACACTGCTGTAGTCTGCCAGTGACAACAGCCAGTGTTACAACCTTGTTAGTCACTTAGAAAGGAAGATGCTGTAAGATCCTGTTGACAAGCAGTTGTTCTTTGACACCTGTGTGTTTGGAATGAGGTGTCTCAGTAGCTTTATTCTCTGTCGTGCTCACATGTGCCTTCTAGTTGGTGTTTGGCATAGTCAGCACACCTTGATGCTGCTAGATAGCAGACTTGGCTTGGCTTGAGGTCTTCCATTATTATTTTTAGAGGCTCCAAGAGAAGATCTTCAGAGAGAATCTAACAGGGGAGGTATCTGTTATTCTTTGCTAGCATTAGCTATGCATTGCTGGGTTAGATGGCTTCCTCATTCTTGTGTCTTCCCTCTAAACCACTACTACCCAGGATTCTTCAAAAACTTGAAGTTACATGAGAAATACGTAATCCTGCTCTCCTCTGACCTAATTCAGACAAATTTTATTTAGGACTTTCTGATCCTGAGAATCTTCTTTCTTGACCTATGAATTGCAGGGTATGGTCATGGAATGCTTAGGCTGGCGCAGTGTTTAGGTCCCCTGCAAAGAACAGGCTCAAGGGAATCAAGGGAAGCTTGGATTTTGTGTTGGTTTTTTTTTTTTTTTATTTTGTGGGGTTTCATGGGGTTGTGGGGTTTTTTGAGTAACACAGAGCTGTAGATAATCAGAGGTACTGTGACCATTCACTGTATGTACTGCTTAGGTAAAGCAAGCTACAGTCTTGGTTGTGATACACAGCATGTGGACAGAACGCTTTTAAGAACTCCATCTGCAATGTATATACCTTTGCTTTGTTTATGGAAGTTGGGTTGACACACGATATTTTGAGAATCTGCAATCCTATAGAAGAGCACTTTCATACATCCTTTGAAAATCAGATTTGAAGAGTATATTTTTACGTGATTAATTCTAGCTTAGGTGTTATGGTTCTTCGGGAGTTAATTACACCTTTTACTGGAGATTTGCAGTATTTTACAGAACTGTTGTGCTTTAATGTAGCAGTGCAGTCTAGGTGACTTTGTACACTTATACTTTATACACTATATACTTTAGTTTGATGAAATATTCCACAGCAGAAGGTATTTTGTACGTGATCCAGATGTGTTCATGACATCCATTTTGGCGGTAACTTCTTGATAATCAAAGAAAGCCACAGTTACAAATATGTAGCAAGTGTTTTTATGGCCAGCGTTTGTACCTTAGGTAGTTGTTTTTTGCCTTATGTTGTCATTTGTTGGTCCTTCTACTGTACTCTGTGCCATTTGTTTTTTCTCTCTTAAAAGAGCTAAATCCGCGATAAGTTTTGGCAGATTTGCAAACTTGCAAAGAATGTGGGTAAAGGATCAGGGAAATAAGGCAATTAGGGACTTGCTGGCTGTCCAGGACGTAGGACTTTTGTGATTAGTCTTCGTGGAGAGCTTTTGCATCTGAACATGAGATGCTTTTTTCTTGATCGCAAACCTGCTAGTAATTCCTTTCACATTGCAGCAGCTAAAAGCAGTTGCCCAGTGTTCCAGGTGTAGTCATGCAGTTTGAAATTACTTTGAACAATGTATTAAATCAGAGTTGCCAGATACCAGGATTTGATCTGGAAAGAACTTTGTGGATGTCATACAGTTATGTGGATTAGAGTGCAATCTTCACCATTAAAAGTCTACTGCGAGAGCTGGAGCTGCGGTGGGATCACCGACTCTTCTAAGCGCCTGGATTTTTACAGGTTACTTCTAGTCCTATATTTATTTGCTACTGCTCAAAAACAGGCAGCCCAGCAGAAACACTGAGTGACATAAAAGATTTTAAGGTTTTTTTTCCCAAGCCTCAAGGAGGTGTTACCATCTGCAACATATAGCCAGTCTGGCTACAGGGTGAATGCTTGGAAAGCATTTCAATAACCTGCTTCAGAGCTCTTTTGAGAGAATTTGCCAATATGTTGAAAAAACATGGAAAACATTGACTTAAGACTGAAGTTCACTTTCAAGAAATGTGATACATTTATGAAGTCCAAAGAGGTGAACTTATTTAATGTTTGGGGCGACTTTTGGGAGAAAACTTAAAAATGACCCAATAGAAATTTTTAGTTTATGAAAAGGATTGGTGAAATGTCAAGGATGTCAATGTTCCTTATTTATGAAATAATTCAGCTGTCTGGTGCAGTTCAAAACTACGTGTGTCTCGGTATGTGAAAGATGTATGCAGCCATGTAACACAGAGCAAGAGTGTATGACTTTAAAATACATGTGTATTAAATTTTAAGCAGCGAGTTGTTTAACAAACAGAAAAAGAATGTTTCAACAAGACTTTGTTGGTAGCTTCTTTACAGGGAATATGTACTTACGTGTTTCTTTCCCAGTGTTTAATACTCAGTGGCTTATTTGACATTTTGTCTGTTTTCTCCTCTTGCAGGTAGTAAGTTTTCTTCACACAGTCTTGCTGTGTGACAAGCTGGATTTTCGGACAGCTCTGGTGGTGTGTCCGCTGAACACTGCCTTGAACTGGTTGAATGAGTTTGAAAAATGGCAAGAAGGTTTAGAAGATGATGAAAAACTAGAGGTATAAGGCTTAAAAAGACTTCTTAAAAATGAATAACTGAACGGTTTACATAATTGGGAAGCTCCACCACTCAAAATATAGGCTAAGGATTGCATTTTAAGCATGTGAAAAATCTACTCATATAAAATACACCTTAGGTATTTAAAAGTTACACTGATACTTAGGTATTTTAAAAGAAAATCAAGCATGTTTTTCCCCCTTTGAAAGGTCTGTGAACTAGCAACTGTGAAACGCCCTCAAGAGAGAAGCTATATGCTCCAGCATTGGCAAGATGAAGGAGGTGTGATGATAATAGGATATGAGATGTACCGTAATCTTGCACAGGGCAGGAATGTGAAGAGCAGAAAACTTAAAGAAATATTTAATAAAGCTTTAGTCGATCCAGGTAAGTGAAAATTATTACAAGTATGCATTATACATATTGTACTTTCTGGTTTACGTATTATGAACTAAGTAATCTTGCAAATGAAAATCTGTTGGGCAAATAAACAATAACATTAGTAAGATGTATCACATTTTCTTTGGCTTTTGCTGAGTTACAGAAATGGTTGTTCAGAAACTACCCCGTCTGCTTTTGTAAATAGACTTCTGTAACAGTCTTTTCTATTATATCAAATACGGACATGACTACAAGAATATATACTGGAAACTTTTCCTAATACGTATCTTTTTTGCGAGCATTGCTTTCTTTGCAAGGTAATTTGAAGTGACTCTCTTGGGAATTTAGGGTTATTATAATCTGCTAATGTACTACAACCACAAGCTGCTTTATCCTTGATAGAAATCTACCATTAAGGGAGGAACTGCACATGAGAAATAGTTGAGAATGCACCTTAGAAGTGTGAACAAACAAGTGTTAATTAGGTGCTAATGAACTGATTGCAGATAAAGCACTTAAATAATTCATTTTTTCAGTCTAAGAGACAGATGTCTGGTTGAAGCTCCGCTTAACTGAGCAAACTTATATAAGCATGTATGTAAGCACTTGAAAATATTCCAAGTTGATATAACCAATTTACCATGTGGTCACCAAAAAGAACTGAAAATTATAGGATTAACAAGTTTCACCAAAATAGCAAAATTCTCCTACAAATTCTGAACTGGCAACTGATATCTGAAAACA
The DNA here is from genome assembly GCF_963924245.1 of Chroicocephalus ridibundus. Lineage (NCBI taxonomy): Eukaryota > Metazoa > Chordata > Aves > Charadriiformes > Laridae > Chroicocephalus > Chroicocephalus ridibundus. The sequence continues at coordinate 14,963,013 of NC_086292.1, forward strand.
ACTCATGGTTATGCAGCATGCAGTATATCTTAAAAACTGTTTTTAAAAGGCACATTTGCCATAACTTTGATATTTCTCTTCAAATTGAGAATGGTGAAGTAGTAGGTACAGTAGATGGTTTCTTTGCTTTTTGGAGGTAGTTTTTCTTGGGTTTTAATTATCCGGCTGGACTCTAGGTTTCTTGACAGAGTGTGGTTTATTTTCTCCACCCCCACCACCCCTTTCTGACTGATGAAATACAGCATTGATCTGGTTTATAATTGTACTTGGTGAGCTTGATTTTTGTGAAGTTTCAAATAGTAGTAGGGCTGTGAATTTTGTTCTAGCAGACAAAGGGATTCTTGTAATGGGGAAAAAATAACTTTGTGATTATTGGCATTGGCCAGTTGGAATTGGCATCTCCAGCTCTTCAGAAAGCCTGTTTGAGCAGCTAAAACATTAATTAATTTTCTGCCAGTTGGACTCACTAAATCACATAATTGCTGTGGAGTCAGGGAAGCTCCAGTACAGTAGCTTATGAACTGTTTTTGTGATCATGTTGACTCCACATGCATTATTTAAGCAATGAAGAAAATGCACTTCTTGCCAGTGTGTTGTCTGACTCCTATTAATATTGCAGTTACTAAAAACAAGACAAAAAAGGGGGGGGATGGGAAAGCCTTTGCTATTAGTCTGTATCTGATTTGCTTGGGATACTGTGTTTGTTGAGAACGTTGCCAGGAAAGTCACAGCTAGAGAAGAAAAGATATGAACTGCTGCCTTGAAGTAGTGGTGATGGGACAGTAGCCTGGCAGAACAGTAGCTTTGTATTCAGTTGGTTGTGTTCTGGTGCAATAATGAAATAAAGTTTTATACCCTCTTGTAGTGATTGATTTTTGTGGAAAGTGTAAGGGTGGCTAAACATAGGGGTTGTTACCATGTGTCTTTTTAGTAATATTGTCCCTTCCTTCATGGATTGGTATTTATGTAACTTCGAAAACACTGGACTGTGGAGTGGGTTGGCATGTTGGACATGCAGTTTTATGGAGGAGACACAGTCACTTGTGTAACCTTTCTTGTCCCATCTCTTGCAAATCTCCTGTTTTTACATCCTGCTTATAGGTGTGGTTCTGTTCTACTTCCAAACTTCCTTAGACAGCTCAGGACAGCATGATAGAGCGGTGTTTGTGACAAGGTTATTGGCTTTTGTAGATTAAATCAAGTTCAGACACTGCAGCACACTGAGCCTTGTAGGTTTCGAATAATTTCATATGGACGTGGAACCCACTGTTTCATTCTCTTCTTGGACTAGTTAGTTGATAGGATGGAATCGGACCATTAGGGAAACTAACCTTGAAATAACTCCATAATTTTTATCGTGCTTCAAATCTTTCTTTATTTTAACTAATTACAAAAAGAAAGAAGCGTTGATCCATTTTTATCCATTAGTTCTTGGAGACATGTGGATTGGCTAAATTGATGAGCAGTATCTTGCAACAACCATTACTTGTTTGTTGCTGTCTTTGTGAATCACAGCATTGGCAATACAGCAGGCTGCCAGTAAAAGAGTTACGAAGCTATGTGCTGGCTTACTGCTGTGGCTGTAAATAGGAAAGCTTTTGCCTCTGGGAGCGTTTTTAATTTTAAAAGTTGCAAATTTGGTATTTGAGCGATAATTTAATGGTATGTGTCTGGTTAAAATGAATGCTGCTAGGGTAGACATACCCTATAGTAGAAGCTTGTATTGCACTGTATACCACAGAAGAGGGGACCAGAGAGGGAAGGTTTAGCCAAAGTTTATGGGTGGAGAAGTAGTGTGAGAAGTGATTTCATTAATTAACTAGCTCTGCTATGTGAAATAATAGCAGGATTATATATGCATGCAGAGCAACAAATGGTTTCCCATAATGCTTTGTGCAACTGATGAAATGCTGTTTGGTTTATTGATAGCTGTTGTGCTTTGCTTGCAGCATTTCAATAACTTTGTATTTTTTTTACTTGTTGCTACTAATAAAAATTCTATTACTGTTTTTAGCTTGGAAACTGCACTTTAATTGGCAGTTGTATGAAGCAGACAAGTTCTCGTAGACGTCAGAGGAAAGGGAGAACTGTGTGTCTATCTATATATCTGTCTGAGTATGCTTTATGTATATCAGTATATTAATGTACAAGTACAGCAAGAAGGATAAGAAGATGAAGACTATGAGCTTTGAGGAGAGATTGGAGGAGTAATGCTTTTTAGCCTAGAAAAAACCAAATTGACAAATTTCCACCACGTAAGAGTTGGTTACTGAAAGGACCGTTACCAGTTGTCTTTTACATCAGTTGGAGAAAGGAAAGGGCAGAATTTATTCTGATTTGTAGCAGAGATCATTTAAATTAGGTATTACTGCACAGTGTTTTAGAAAAAGAGAGAGGTCATGGAGTTTCCAACTTGTATCAGGAAGGATATGTCCCTTTCTCATAACTCCTATTTCAGATGAAGAAAATTGGATTAAATGATCCCTTGAGGCCCCTTTAAGTTTTGCATTCTTTTATAATATTTTGAGAAATGTTCTTTCCATAATGAATTGCATTCATGTTTTTTAAGAACAAGGAAAAAACCCACAAATTTATGAAAATCCTTGCCACTGAATTGTAGCCAAGATGTTAGTTCAAGATATCAATGCTACATGCCTGCCAAACCAACCACGAATAATTTTACTAAGATAGTTTTTTCATATTTTTACTATCATTCACTTACTCTAAACAACAGCTTTTGAGGTGGGTTTTTTGGGTGTGGGGTTTTCTTCTAACTAACCATTTCATGTTAATGAATCACAGTCTTCACTGAAACTGATTCGTGGGGTATTTGCACGATTTCAATTGCTATCTGTCATTAGGACTTCATTATCCTTCTTCTCTAATGTCCTTTGATTCTGATTGTAACCATAATGTACGAGACCAAATCTGTTTCTGAGAATGATATATTAATGTGCAAGTTGTCACATCTGGCAGGGAGATGTCACAAAGGCTTCAGTTCTAGAGAACGGCTCCAAACCATCTCAGTAGTGCTGTACACTGCAGAACAGCTTGCTTGCAAGATCCTTACTCTTCAGGAAACGCTAGAATGAGGACTAGAGAAAGGACCTGTTGCCATTAGGAGATGTTTGCCTAAAATTAAAAGAAGGCTTTGTGTGTAGCCACTCAGTGTTTTGCATGCTCCCAAAACACGGGAAGGTACAAAAGTCGTGAAATAATATGGGGAACTGTTTCTGTGGCAGATGTGAAAATTCAGAAATAAGTAGGCTTGGACAAGTCTAAGTGTGTTTGGAATTCATATGAGGATTTTCATAATTGTCTTCTAGACTTGGTTAAAAAGACTTTTTTTTCTTCTGTTTGGAAAAAAAAATCTTCTTGACTCCTTTTCTGTTAGCATGTGAGATTCAAATCACTTTTTGACACTTAAAATGGCACCATTAAGATGACTGGCACTGGCATTAAATCATGGAACTAGTCAAAGATATAATTGATTCTCTGTTGTTGATCACTGCCTGAGAGTTAATTTTCTTCTTAACAAGGCAGTTTAAACTTAGTTTGAGAGGGGAAAAAAATTTTCTCAGTAAGTTATAAAAATTAGATTGTCCATGCTGATAAATACTTCTTTGCCACCTAAAATATCAGCCATTTTAGAGTTGAATAGATGAACCCAACTGATGGCTTTGTATTGCATTTTTCAAAGATGCATAAACTTGACTTCCACTGACTTCATGGTTGATAGTACTGGAATTGAGGTCAGGTTTAGGTCTGGTAGAACATTTATTCTAAATTACTGGCTGGATCCTAGAATGTCTCTTACTTCTCCTTTCAAGGAAAGAGCTTCTAGAAATTGCATCAAATCTGAAAACTGTTAGAGTGTGTGAGTCTGTTTAGCCAAGCTTGATATTATTTATCTTAAACCCCAAATTTTAACACTTAATAATTCTATTAGAGTTGCTTTACATACTGTGGAAATGTATTGTGGTGTGGTTCTGACATTCCTTGTACAACTCACCTAAAACAGCAGTCTAGAGTCCTTGGGTTTATCTTCTAGAAGAACGCTGAGGATGTTCCTGTGGTGACTTTCAGCTACAAGGTGTCAGTTCGCTTGTCTGTAATTCGGATCAGATTTGATTGTGTCTTGTCTTAGACAAGAATTTTGATTGCACTGTTTACCCCTATTGATACTGACCTGTTGCCTTAATGAAAAATTACCAGTTGCCAGATTTTTGGTTTCCTTTAGAAGTGACCGGTAGATGGCAGCCTAAGATGGATTTAAGGAACTCTTTTATGAAGTTTTGACAGGGTGAATGGACATATAGACATGGACACATGAGCTGCATGGATAGATAATTTTTATAGGAATATGTATTGCAAAGGTGTATTTAATCCTGCCTAGGAAAACTTCACAAGCAACAGCCTGTAGTTTACCAGAATGGCTACTGTGAATGCTTGTGCAAAGCTGAGTGAGGACCTTCATGGTTCTAAAAATAAAAAAAACCAAACCACCACAAAACACCCAAACGCACAAAATTTAAAAATACCTTAATAACATTAGCAGAAATCTTGGATTCTTTAGGTTGCCAGTTTCTTTGTGGTTATAAAAGATGGAAGAGATCTAATATGTCTTTCTAGGTCCTGACTTCGTTGTTTGTGATGAAGGACACATATTAAAAAATGAAGCATCTGCTGTTTCTAAGGCAATGAATTCTATTCGATCCAGGAGAAGAATAATTCTTACAGGAACACCACTGCAAAATAATCTTATAGAATGTGAGTATTTCTCTGGTTTAAGAATTGTTTATTTCCTTGAATATGCTTTTGCCTTTCAGCAAATATATAGGTAGATTTAGATTGATTAGAAGGAAAGAATTTAATACGGTGAAGCTCTTTGCTAGGTTTCTATATCTAAAAAAGCCCTAACAATCTGGTTTTGCATTTTAAATCATTGTCTCAAGATGTGGTTCCATGGTGGTTTAAGCCAAATTAAAATGAAGCTGTTGGGAATCTGGCCTCTACTCCATCCTTTCCCTTGGCATGGCCTTACGTACATCTGATTCCCCAGGGAGTGTCAGAAAATTAACAATGAAGAAGTGAATAGCTTTCTGACAGTTTAGTTCCTTGATCTGCCTGACCAAAGGACCAGATCAGTCTCAGCATGTCAAAAGGGGAAGGCCAAGAATGTTCAGAGGGGAAATGGGTGGACCGGGTCTTGCAGCAGCATCAATTTAAATTGTTTTAAACCATTGTAGAGCAGTGTTCTTAGTGAATTTATAAACAGTGATTTACGTTGCGGTCTTGGGAATTTCATTCTAAACTGGCTTGTAACGTTTGCTTCTGTTTGTTAGTATGCTGTAATGTTTTTTCCGTTGATTAATATGCTTTTGAATCTATTGAAAAACCTTTGCAAATATGATTTTGTTATGTGATTGCTTTGGTATACAGCAGCTTTCAAACTTTGTGTAACAAACACGATGAGGTAGTTTTAAATCTGACATTAAATTTAGAAGTTACCTCTGTGTCCAGAGTATGGGTAAGTTTAAGATGTCCTGTCTAGAAAATGTTGGGGTGGTTTGGGTTTTTTGCTCAACCGAAAGTTCATTGTTCTAGATATGACATGTTTATTTTCTGTTAGAATTAATCCCAGTGCTGTACTTTGCATTTGGAACAACTCAAGCTTGGTCTTTTTGTCCTAGATCACTGCATGGTTAACTTCATTAAGGAGAATTTGCTTGGTTCAATTAAGGAATTCCGAAATCGATTTATAAATCCAATTCAGAACGGTCAGTGCGCAGACTCTACTCTGGTAGATGTCAGAGTAATGAAGAAGCGCGCACATATTCTCTATGAGATGCTAGCTGGATGTGTTCAGGTAAGAACAGTTTTACTATAACAAATTACTTAAATTAGCTGCAGGGAGACAGAGGAGTTACTTCATCTAGTTCTGATAAAAGCACTCAAAAGCCTGTAAACTTGCTATTCGAGAGGTCCATTGAATCCATTATTTTCACTAATTACTAGATCTCTTGTGGTTTAACCCCAGACTACGCATCACACAGCCACTTGCTCATTCACACCCCCCACTCCCCAGCAAGATGGAGGGAAGAGAATTGGAAGGGTAAAAGTGAGAAAACTAGTGGGTTGAGATAAGAACAGCTGTTATTATTATTATATTATTATATTATAATAATAATGATGATGATGAAAAGGAAAGTAACAGAGAGAAATAAAACCCAAGAGAGAATAGTGATGCAAATGAAAACAATTGCTCACCACCAACCGACTGATGCCCAGCCAGTCCCCGAGCAGCGGCCAGCCTGACCCGAGTTTTATTGCTGAGCATGACGTCAGATGGGATGGAACATCCCTTTGGTCAGTTGGGTTCGGCTATCCTGGCTGTGTCCCCTCCCATTCCATGTGCACCCCCAGCCCACTTGCTGGTGGGGTGGCGTGAGGAGCAGAGAAGTCTCTCGGTCAGGATCAATACACCATTCACCATTTGGATGAAGGGGTTGGTGGAGAGAATCAGATTAATGTAAGAGTCAAAGGAAAACAGAAGTAAGTTTTGCATTGCCCCAAGCAAGTATTCAGAAACTATGTACTCTAAAACAGCAAACGGTTAACCTGAGTGTGAGTGAGTTCATCCGTGCTACAAATGTTGATATTAGCTGCTTGACTCACCCACGTTTCACAAAAAAAAGGTTTTCATATTTAAAAAACATCCATAAAAGTAGTTACCAGAGCATCTCCTGAAGTTGCAGTCGACTTTGCAAGGACTTGGAACTGGGACGTGGGGTTAACAGGTCATATACTTTTGACTAGACAACCACATTTACTAGGTAAGATGGGCTTTTGCAGACAGTGCCTGTAATTGGATTGTATTTAGTGGGCTATTTTTTTTCCCTTTGTGGTTGGAAAGCATGTGAATCCTTGTAATTTATGTGTGGTGCTTTGTTGTTTAGGATGCCAGAAGTTCTTAAGCTCTCAGTAGTTGTTTTCATGTTTATATGACTAAAGTATTGTTTGTAAAATTACAGAGGAAAGATTACACAGCATTAACAAAGTTCCTCCCACCAAAATACGAGTATGTTCTAGAAGTTCGAATGACACCTATTCAGTGCAAGCTCTACCAATACTACTTGGATCATTTGACAGGTACGTGCCTACAGTTCTGTAGGTAACAAGGCTGATGGTCATTTAACAAGGGGCTTTTTCCCATAGGTTGGTGGGTTTTCTGTATCTGCTATTTGCCCTACAGATGCCTAACAGGCACTTTAATCTGCCTAGACTTCAAGGGCTCAACAGAATTATCTGAGGTTAGCCAAGTTTGCATTTGTGAAAAGGGGTTGTACTGTTTCATGATTTACCAGCCCTTTGTGGGCTACTTAAACTCCCTGAACTAGTAAAAGGCATTATCTGCTTTCTCTGTCTTTATCTTGGGTGAGTGTCCTGCCAGTTTGGTCAGCTCAGTCAGTGCCAGAGATGACACAAGAAAGGAGAGGGGAAACAAGAGGAAGTAAAGACAAATGGCCTTTTTAGAGGGGAAGAAGCTGTTGAAGCTAACCGTGGCTCCAGTCTTCAGAGCAAATTTCCATGCTGGCTGCTGCTGACCACATTAATTCTTTGCATTACTGTCAAAAGAAGACGACGTGCTTTCTGATTTTCATTAAATAAAAAAGGAAGTCTTGCTATTGAAGATAAATATAGTAGGCAAATTGCTGCATTTGTCTGCAAATTTTTAAAGTTACACTTTTCTGTGCATTGTAACAGGCATAAACTAAACCACACATTTTACATGCAGTTTTACCAAGTGTTTCCTTCATTTCATGAAAATTATACGTGTTTTCTTTCCATTCTGTAACATAGAATATTACAAAATCTGTAGGACTTGTTAACTTGAAACTTGTTAACATTGAGTTTCTCTGTAATGTTAGCTCAGCTTTAGGGAAGTCAAATCTAAGAATTTCTGTCATCCTTACAATTCCATTTCCCAAAGTCATAGGAGAGCACAAACGGGAAGATACTCAAAGCTCTTATATGGTTAAAACATAGCAAGAACTTGCTTTCTTAAAATATTTATACACCATAGACGTTTACTGGGATTGTCTTGTGCATTGAGCAAATGCACCGAATAAGCTTTGTGCCTGTTTTGCAGTAGACATTTGATGATTGTGATGCAATAAATACTATTTTCTTGCCAGTAAATATGCCTTAAATTATGCATATAATAAATAGGGAAAAAAACTTGTTTCAAGAACCTGAAGTTAATGTGCTGCTTAGTGAGAAATTGAGACTACACATAAGAAATTTAACTCTCTGAACGTTGTACTGCTTTGCATTAATTTGTCCTTGGACAATGGAAGAAATAGGCTGGGCTTTTTAAAGATTCTTTATTGTAACAGAATACCGCAACATTACAAGTCATTAAATAAAGGTAGCTCAAAATGGTAAGCCAAATTTATTGAAACCAAAATGCAAATTACCTTGGGCTGCTTTTGCAAAACCTAAATAGACATCACTGTCCTTTTAAGAGGATTTGGATTCATTCCTATACTGTGGAGAAATGTGCTTTTATGTAATAAGGTAATCATGTTTCTTATTATCAAGAAAAAGGGGAAAATCTAATTTTGACAACTTTAACTAGGAAAAAAATGCCTGTGACTCAGTAATTTGACCTCTTTTACAAGAGACGTTACAATATGATGTGCATCTGGAAAGAACACTCAGTACTGCGCTAACGGATTGTTCAAAGGGGGAACAGTATGTGGCAAACTTTCTAAAACCTGAACTTTATTGTCAGGTGTAGGTAGTGGCAATGAAGGTGGAAGAGGCAAAGCTGGAGCTAAACTATTCCAGGATTTCCAGATGTTGAGCAGAATCTGGACTCACCCTTGGTGTTTGCAGCTGGACTATATTAGCAAAGAAAATAAGGTAAATTAGATATATCAAAATACTCTCTATTGAGAACTTTCCAAATAAGCTTTGCCAAATGCTAGGTAAAGTTTCGTCAAATTAATGGAAATCTTTGTTGCTGTGGGGTAATTTTGCTGCTGGTTTTGTCATATTTTTGTTTCTGGGTATGTTGTCATTCTTAAAGCATTTTGCAAGGCCAACCCTTTGTAGAACTTACCATTGTTTAAATGAAGATTAAGCAGATGGCTAAAGGTTTAATAAAAGCTTCTGGATGAGCATACTCAATAATACTTCTGTTTTTTCTCTTTTGAGGGCTATTTTGATGAAGACAGTCTGGATGAGTTCATAGCTTCGGATTCCGATGAAACTTCAATGAGCTTAAGTTCTGATGATTGTGCAAAGTAATTGAGCTTTTATTTTTTTTTTGTTTGTTGGATTTATTGCCTTAACAGAACTTAAGGGATTTCTATAAAAGCGAATGTTTATTTTTTTAATTTTATATATCTATTAGAGTATGTTCTCTAACAGTAGAACTTTTAAAAAATAATGGGGTGTACAATGTTACCCTTTTAGGAAAAAAAAATCCAAGGGGAAAAAAGTGAAGAAAGGGTGTAGCTCAAGTGGAAGTGGCAGTGATAACGATGTTGAAGTCATTAAAGTCTGGAATTCAAGATCTCGTGGAGGTGGAGAAGGAAATGCAGAAGAACTTGTAAACAACCCTCCATCTGTTACAAAATCAGATGAAGGTGAGTATAATATACAAGTAAATAAAATACAAGTCAGCTTCATTTTGCAAAAGGCGATTTGGTAGGGCTGTCGGGACTTCTGCTTTGTTGCAAACTGGCAAAGTCCTTAATTCTGTGGACTGCTTCTATGCTTACAGTTCTTGCTACTTCTAATAATATACCTGTTTTGAAAAAACAAGGTGCATCAATTTAGAACTCAGAAGCTGCTCAGTTATTTTTTTTTTAATTCACAAGTAGAAAACAATACAAAGTTAACAGGAATTCTGCTGCTTTTCATGTCTTTTTAAATATATTGGGGAAAGATTAATGGAAAGGTTAAGAAATATGCATGACATTCACGGTTGCACCTGCAGTTTGAAATGGCTGTGGAGAAAGCAGATATAACGCAGCAGGAATACGAGACCTTTTTAAAGATTGTTATTCAAACTACTTATATCTGTAAGTTTTATTTTTGGATTGTCCTTTAATAGTCTAGCTTTTTTCTTGTATCTAGTATCATGCAGCTAGTTTTCTGATTGTGCCATTTATGGTGTGTCTAATCACTTTCCCTAAATAAACGATTTTTTGGGGTCAGTTAAGATGAGAAATATTTTTTTTAGCTCTCATTTCAATTACAAACATACTGTAAATGTGTAAGGGGAAGAGTGTGTGTGTGTAAAATACATAACACATACAGATTAAATGTATTAAAGTAATTATGTTATAGGCAGGATGAGTTTCTGTCTCCATCACTTAAATGTTTACCTCTGACATGCAGCCTTGTTCAATTTAATGTAGGTACAGAATTTCTAAACAAAGATTGGATGCTGCAGCAGATGAGGTTTGCGGGCAGACTTTCTCTCTCGCTGCAGCTCTTGGAGGCCCTTCTGCAAAGTTTAGGAGTGAAGACAGAAATCGATAGGTGGTGTGTATAGGATTTTCGCATAGCACATCTAGGTCTCATATTGTTCTTTCTTTGTTCTGGTATTGAAAAAACCAAAAAAAGCTTTAAAAGCTTGTATGAAGGAACCCTCACACGGGAGTTCTGTCAGTTCTGTCTTGCACCTGAAATTTACTGGTGTATCACAATTGATTTGCATTGCATAGGCTGAAAATGTAAGCGTTTTGAATTGTTCATGGGATAGAAAACTTCTACTACTTAAGTAAATATTTCAGTAGATGAAAGTTTTTATGTGAAAAAAGTTAGTGTCATAAATCTAATTAATCAATTTCTATCACTCTAATGCAAAGGGCGTTAAATCAAAGATCATAGAAATACCATAAAATAAATTAAGTAATGTAAATCAAGATAATTCATGGTTCCTGTCTGCCTTTCTGGTTATAATGCTGAATGCATGCTTTCTCCTGGTTGAATTCAGAATAAACATAAAGCAAGTATCACTAAAGATTGGCACGGTCCGCATCTGACACTTCGGGGTGGATGATACAGACCCCAACAGACTTGTTTTGCTAGGTGCATGGTTACTTTGGTGTATTTTTAAAATGACAAATGGAATTTTGTAATTTGTTCCAGTACTACTTTAAGGGGTTACATCAAATTAACAAAATTAACTTATAAGATAGTAAGATGTTAAAAATAGGATTGTTCCCATGTATGTATTTTACAGGTTTTATTAGTGTAATAGTGTGTTAGCAGATGAAGAGACAGGAAACTTCCTTAAAGAACTTTGCTATGAGGCAGAATATAATGGTGGAATTTTGGGGTTTTTTTCTTCTATTGTGAATCAATATAAAAGGTGGGGGGAGTTATTTTTCTGTCCTGTATGCTAATGTTGTCTTCTAAATTAGCTTAGGAAAAAAAGATCCTAGATGTGAGCCTAACAGAAGTGAGAGGAGATGGTTTATGGGTTTTATCTTAAGCACCTGTATTATTGTAATGTTTGGAAACTTTCTTCTAGAGAGTTCATCTTGATAGATGAACTAGGTAATCCAAAAGACCACTGTCTGTCTTTTTCCAACAGTTTCGGATGTTTGTTTGAGATTCAAAATAATTCTCTTTATTGAAAGCTTCTTTTCAATGGCTGTAACGCTTATGGATGAGTTTTCAAAGATGTATACTTGTTCGAAACAAAGCTGTTAATAAATACTTGTGGGGAAAAGGTAGAGATGGTAGAAATATTTGTCCAAATATCCTGCAATACAAAAAGGGGATTTGTTACTGTGATGACCTGTGCTATTGATAACTGCTAATGGGGTTATTGCTGATAGTGCAAATGCTTTTTCTTTGCCTATTTAACACCTTTCATACCAGTTAAGCCTAATAATGAGGAGACAATTCTGTAGTTTGGACATTTCAAAGCGTTCAAAGGGAGACAATGCCCTTACCTTAAAATTTTTTTTACTTTGTTTTTTTAAAGGTAAAGCTACATCTTCTTCCAATCCTGGTAGCCCAGCGCCAGATTGGTACAAAGATTTTGTCACTGATGCAGATGCTGAAGTGTTGGAACATTCTGGGAAAATGGTGCTTCTCTTTGAAATTCTTCGAATGGCAGAGGAGCTTGGAGACAAAGTGTAAGTCAGTTCCAGAAAGACGTTTAATGGCCTTATGTTAGCCTGACAGTGTTCTTTATTCAGTCTTCATAATGCAATAGCTCAGTTTTCTGAAGCAAATGTGTATGTTACATTCATTTTTATCAGTGGGTTTACCCATGCACGCATGTACTCCACCAGAGTCTTTCTCTGTGTCTAGAGAGGCTGTTTGTTTCAAAGGTAGTATCAGAGTGAGGAGAGAAGAAAAACAAAGCAACACAATAATTAAAATAACCTCAGAGGTGAATTTTGTGTTTCCCTGTTTCTGTTTTCAGCCTAGTGTTTAGCCAGTCCCTAATATCTCTGGATTTGATAGAAGATTTTCTGGAGCTGGCCAACAGGGAGAAAACTGACAAAGACAAGCCTCCTATTTATAAAGGTGAGTGCCACCTTGAACAATAGCAAAGCTAATAACTCTTCTATGAGTCTCTATTCAGTCCAAAAGGGAATGGATTTGAAATAATTGTTTTCATTAGAAGTATTGTATGCTCTGTACTATTCCTGAAGTTGGCAGGATTATTGGTCTCCTCTGCAGGTGGTCTCTGCTATCCCATTATGCATTATTGCTTCTGATTTCATTCTGTATCATCCATGCTTAATATAGCATAAGCAGATTAAATGTTCATCATCTGAAACGAGAGAAGGCATTTTGCTAAATTCTGTACAAAAGTGATGTTATATGCTGATGCGTGGCAAATTCTGATCCTTCCTACTGGGAAAGAGATAATGAACAAAAATTAGACCACTTTAAAACAGTGTGTAGAACAAGCAAAATGTGAATTTAGGTTTTATAGGTACTGGATTAGATTGTTTTATAGGTTTCATAAGGGAACGTAGCATTGAATTATTATCCTACTGATGCTCAAATGGTGAGGAATTGCTCACTAGCCAGACGTGTCCTCTGTGTATGATGTTTCTTCTGTTCGCACTGTGAGATCCTCCCAGAGCTCCTGATGATGCAGTTCATGTGAAATTTCAGTTCTTCCTGGTACCTGTTGATTGAAGAATTCCTTTGAATCTGCCATTCCTTTCAGATATCTCACTTCTAAGCGTAAACATGTTGAACAGTTGCATAAGAGAAGTGTGGCTTGGTGTTGCCAACACTGTAGTTAGATGAAGATTTCCAGTATCTGTGTCTCTCAGATTTACTGTTTGTGGCTGTTGCTTCCTCAGCTTCCTTACGTTTGTCATCTTCAGATGTTACGAGCTGTCTGTATTTTATGGAGTTTGTGCCTTTAGTCTGAGATAATGTTTTAAGGGGTGGAGTTTTTTTTCATTTGTGGTGGTTCTTTTGGTAAGCAATTAGATTATGTATCATAAAGGTTCACCAGATGGAGACCTTCCTGACATAACTCAACAATCTCATAATTGATTGTATTGAGCAGTGCTGTCTCCTAAAAATGCTATTTTCTTTATAATGGATGGCACAGTGGGGTTCATCTTGTGTACATATACCTTGATGGCCAAAGGAAAAAAAAAACAAGGTTACTTGTGAATTGGGGAGAGAAGAAAATCTTCCATCAGCTGTAATTATTTTTTTTCCCCTATTTGGCAAGAAGTAGCCATAACTCAAATTAAACTGAAATTAAATTAATTCAAATTAAACTCAAAAATAATATATTTTATATTCCATATTTGTTCTTTTACTAGACAGTTGTGTATATCTAGTATTCTCAGTCTCTTACACAGTCAGCATTTTAATAATTTGACTATTACATTTATAGGTGAAGGAAAATGGTTTAGAAACATTGATTACTATCGCTTAGATGGTTCAACTACAGCTCAGTCAAGAAAGAAATGGGCTGAAGAATTTAATGATGAAACTAATGTGAGGTGAGATCTCTTCTGATATGTATGCTTACTTTTACCCCTTCTGTTGCTCTTGTTCCTTGTTTCTTTGTTACTTGTATTAGCTGAATGACCTCTTAAGGCTAGGCAAATAAATATCAGAATGTTGTCAGGTGCAGAACTTGCACAAAAAGTGTGCAACAACAGTAGGTTCTGGTTTCTTGAGATTACTTCTATTTGTACCAATCAGTACTTGCTCAGTGTTTTCTTGCTGGTTTTGTTCTTGTTTAGACTGTAAGCACTTTGAATCAGAGACAGTCTTTTTATTACAATTATCTAAAAGGATATAAGGAGCTAGGAAAGTCAGAGCTCTGTGGGGTCTGGCCAGGAGACAGCGGTCACTTGGCTGGTAGAAACATACAGCTCTCAGCCATCTCCGGAGTTGTCTCCCAGCCATCCACGGTTCATACAAGTTGGGACTTTCAAGTCTTATTTAGATAGGGAGATAGACACAGACTTGAACAAGTTTAATGAAGTTAAGGAGCTTCACCTTCTTAGATTTGTTTAAAAAATAAAATATGTAGCTATGTTACAGTCTTTTATAACGTACAGAAAAAAGAAAAAAAGGAACAAAGCAAGCTAATTCAGTGAACCTGAGTGAGGTGGTATTAAAAAAAAAAAGCAGATCCATCAAAGAGACAGTGTCATTCTAGAGTTATCCTGAAAGTTTGCTAGCCAGGAAACAGTTTCAATAGCATGGGATATGCCTGTTTGAAATTATGGTTTAATTTGATATAACTAATTTTATTAGAGTTTGAAAATGCAAATCCACAAATTTTTTCTTACCCACCAGTTTTTGTTAACAGTTGTTTTGCAGAAGGCCCTGATCTGCATTTCTGGGAGTGTATGTTTTGCTAGAAGTGTTGTCCTTGTAAAATCTGCATCTGCTTTAGGCTTAATACAGTATCTTAAAGAAGTTTTTGGGTTATTTCAGTGTATGAACAACTCCATAGTAATACAGCAACATGGGAACAATAGCTGTTTTCCAAAATACTAAAATTTTGCAACTTTTCTCTGTTCCAGAGGCCGCTTGTTTATTATATCCACTAAAGCAGGTTCCCTCGGAATTAATCTCGTGGCTGCTAATAGAGTAATCATCTTTGATGCTTCTTGGAACCCATCGTATGACATACAGAGTATTTTCAGGGTTTACCGCTTTGGGCAGAACAAACCTGTGTTTGTGTACAGGTTTTTGGCTCAGGTACGTTTCTGTCTGATATGTTTATGATATTCTGGTCCTGCAATCAGATGTGTAAACTGTAACTATTTGGACTTGTGTTGAAGTCTGTAGAGGTCCATGCTCATCTGGTCGTCATCTGGCCCTAATCTGATAGCAGGATTTGGCAACTGAAAAACCTCTTGAAGGAAAGATCGGTAAAATAAACAACTGAAATGCCTTCCTGTTAAGCCCACCTTGTCTGACACTTTGTGTAACACAAAATCTGGGATTCCAGCAGTGATTCACACATGCAGGCTTAAGATAGTGCTCTCAGCTTTTTTAATTTGCACAGCACTAAAAATTCTTCAGTGAATAGACTGTGTAGAGGATGGTGGTTGTTAGGCAATAGGCTTGCTCAGTGTAGCTCTCTTCTACAGACTCCTGGTCTGTGGACCCCTGACAGTCCACCTGGAATGAAAACACAGGGAGCTGAAGAATTCTTTATAAAGAAGGCATCCAGTCATGATTTGAAACTTGTATCACACCCTACAGATATTATTAGATGTGTAATATTTCTGATGGTCACTGATCTATGCTTTTTTA
Organism: Chroicocephalus ridibundus; assembly: GCF_963924245.1. Classification (NCBI taxonomy): domain Eukaryota; kingdom Metazoa; phylum Chordata; class Aves; order Charadriiformes; family Laridae; genus Chroicocephalus; species Chroicocephalus ridibundus. Next base: position 14,978,808 of record NC_086292.1, read on the forward strand.
AAGTATAATGCCATTATTTCTGTTAGGAAGTATCTTGCTGCTGCTTCTTCAGGTGTTACAGAGTAGATGGAAAACCTTTTCCCAGTAACAGTACTTAACTCCTGGTCAAGTCGCTATATACTTCCCAACTTAAATTACTTCTTGTAACACGTCACTGTCAGACATGGGGTTTTTCTTCAGCCTTCAGTCTATTTTTGTAGTTTTCTGTGTGCACTTTTGAACTGTTGATATCCTTTTTAAATTATAATGTTCAGAACAGGCTGTACTGTTCTCATACTTCTCACAGTCATCATCTTTTTTTAAAAAGAAAAAATAAAATTTTTCCTCTTTCAATCAAGGATCTAATTTTTTCATACGCAGCCGTGATGAATTAGACTTCAGTGCTTCCCTTCCCCTCTGCTCTCCACCCCAGTGTTATGGTATCTGTTTTCCCTTTTTACAGGCTGCTCAAAGCAGCATAAGGTACATGCTGTGGAAATTGCCTTTTTTTTGTTCATAATCCTACTTTGGGGAACAGAAACAAAAGTGGATCTCTTCAAAATACTACCGAAAACATACATTTCTTACTCCAGCCAATAGCTAGATGACATCTGTCACGTACACAATTCATATCACTTTATGTCCACTTCCAGGAGGGTTTTTTCTCTTTTTTTTTTTTTCCTCAGCAAAGTATTTTCAGGTAATTTTGTAGATACGGGGTCAAAGAAACAAGAAAAATAGAGCACTGTTATGTTGTTACTCTAGCTCTTCTGTAGCTATTAACTTTTTTCCCTATATGACAAGAAGGTTCAGTATTTGTATAAAAGCAAGTGTCTCCGGTTTTTTAGGGAACGATGGAAGATAAGATCTATGATCGTCAGGTAACAAAGCAGTCACTGTCTTTCCGGGTTGTCGACCAACAGCAAGTTGAACGTCATTTTACTATGAATGAACTTACCGAGTTGTACACTTTTGAGCCAGATTTGTTGGATGATCCTAATTCAGAAAAGAAAAAGAAGAGAGATACACCAATGTTGCCAAAAGTAAGTTGATGCACATCACTAGGAATTATATGCTATAAAAATATTTTACGTCTGTTTAACAACGTGGGGTATTTGATCTTGGAAGAAGAAGAGTGCTGTGTTTTCACTTTAGAGCAGTATTTTTCACTTTGGAGGTGAATAGCAGGTAAAACAATAAAATACGTAATTAATATAACGGATGCTATAACGAAATAGATGAGTTTCCCTTCAGTGTAATTGACTGTATAAGAAAAAGATCTTCGGTTAAAAGACAAAAAATTTAAACCAGAATAAACAAAAATACTTTTTTTACACAATTTGAGTGAGTAGAAGGTTTTACTGCAGGAGACTGTGGAAGCCAAGATTCAAATTAACATCTAAGTGGGTGCTGGTGGTACCTAGTATTACCTCAGTTTGTGGTAACAGATCTGTGAGGTGATACTGTACTTCAGGGTCTGGTTTTCATCTACCTAGGTAAGACTTCGTAAGAGTCAAATTAACCCATGCTTTCCTTTGCCAAGCCTTTTTGGTTTTTAGTTCCTTGTTTGACTCTTCTTGTAGGGGACCAACAATAGAGATACGGTAGAGATAGGAAAAAAGTTGAACTTGTTTGCTGTTTAAGTGAGGAAAATTGGGCAAGCTAAGATTTTTGTAATCTGTTTTTAGTGTTGCCAGTACTAGCAGAGACCAGTGACGTTCTTGCAGACAAATTTATACAGTTTACACAACTTAGTGTGAATGCTGATATTCTGTACTCTGAGATAATATGAAGTAGTGATGTCAGACCTTCTTCCGACTTGGTGCTAAATGAACTTTTAAGATCGCACTGGTTTGTTTTCACCGAGGCCTGCCTGAATGTATTTGTAATGGATGTGGCATGTGTAGTAGTGGTTCATTGTCACTGCTCTACGGGTTCACTATCCTATGTGATACTTAGGGAACCGAAAAATTTACTAACGGAGTTTAAAAATGAAAACTATGACTTCTACAATCAGGCAGGAGTAAACTTCAGGGGAAAGAGTAACTGGTTCGGTTACTTTATTCTTTTTTTCCAAGTCAGTTTGTATTTAAGATTAGGCTAAGGTTTTGTACCTTGTCTAATTTATATTCTTTGTGTATGTGGTCTGCTAAAGACTAATTAATTATTAAGCTGTTGTGCAATTGTCTCTGCTTCTTACCAGGTGACTATCTAGCGAACAGTAACATGTAAATTTGTGGCCCGTGGTTAGTTAACTGGTTACATTTCTGAATTACTTCTGTGTTTAGGTCATTACACAGCATCTGGGTGTGGGGAAGGAGGTTTTCCAGTTTGTGAATCTATTAACTTCCCGGGGAAAATGGTATGTTTTCCATTCTAGACTATCTGCAGACCACTATAACATAATAAATTGTGGTCAGGCATCACATTGGCATTCTTAATAGTTAAGCCGTTCTCTGAAACAGTCTATCAGACCACCTACAGTGTCGGTGCAGCTGCTGGGGGGATTTAGGAAGTGTTAGCTCTGTAAGCGTTAGTCACTATTACACATGCATTTTAAAACCCTTGAAAACTAATGACTATATCTAAGCTCTTTCTATTACAGTGTTTTTCACTGTAAGCAATAAATTGTAGATAACTGAAAACTACCTTTTTACTATGTCGTGCATTTTTATTTTGGCAAATTCATTATTTTTACCTCCTAAAACATCTTCCTTTAAGTTGTAATTAATAGTATTTATTTTATCCTTTTTACGTTCTTAGTTATTTTATGCCATATACATTTATGCTTCCACAAACTCATAGCTAATGCATCACCATTTGCTGCTGCTGATACTTATTTCTAAGAAAATAAAAATGGGTTGAAAACCTCTGAAGAAACTGAGTATGTTTACTCGAAGCCTTGATCAGTCCAGTGCAGTAATTATATTTTGAAAGTGACTTGTTTTCTTTTACAATAATAAATCAATTAATAAATGAACTGTAATGTAAAAGAGAAAGTTTATAAACTCCAAACTTACTTTATCATTCAGTTACAAATATTAAGTTCCATATTAATTTGCTTCCAACCATCAGCGTACGGTTCGTGTAAGTTAAGTTGAATGCAAGCTTTTAACCAAGTCCCTGGCTGTAAATAGAGCAAATGTACTGGAATTCTTTTTGCTTTTTTTGTGGTTTTCGCAAATGGTATTGAATGGAGTTTCTTCCTTTTAAAGTAGTACATCTGAGTACATACCGTGTGCAAATTTCTAATCTCTTTTTTTAATTTATTGGTTGAAGAGGCTATAAACCATCAGGTAGATTCATGTTATTTTAGCAGTTTGTGTATTTATTTGTTGAAAGCAGGGCTTTGCATTCCTGATAGCCTCACAGAATGTGGGAAGCTACATTAACCCCCAAATACTCTTTCCCTGTCTTTGTCCCCCTGAATTAGTCTTGATAGCACGTAAGAATCATGCTGGATGCCGAGTTCCCTCGACTCCTGCGGGAGTTGGGAGCTGCAGGTGTGAAGTGTCGTAGGAAGGAGCACATAACTCCGGGGGCACGTGTTGCGCTGGCGGGCAGAGCAGCCTGCTGCACGCGCGGTACCCCGTGTGTTCCTCTGTCCCTGGTATAGTTGTGGTGACAACTTCAAGGCCATCAAATATGCCCGAGTGGCAAGTTGCTGTGATTGAGTCGTGGGTAGTTCAGCCAGGGAAACGCCAAGTGAATAGTCATGTTTAGGGCGACTTCTCTGCTGAGCCGGCATTGACCTGCCTTGCCTGGATGAATGGTGCTTAGCGCCAAGCTAGTAGACTGTCACAGAGGAATTTATATCAGAGAACTTAGTTTCATTTGGTACTTATGTTTACTATTTTGATGATACCCCTTATTTTTTTAAATTATTTTTGCCTGCATTTGTCTTCCCTGTGAAGCTCAGCTGGTTGGGGTATTTTGTTTTCATTTTGTCCAAAATTGGGTTCTTGCTTTGCACAAAAAACCCAAGCTAGTCCAGTAGTTGCAGTGACTCCCTCCTTGATTCCTGTGACCGGTTTAATTGAATTGTGGCTCATACCTTATTTATGATACCGTAAGTTTAACTTGTATGTTTTATTTTGTATTCTCTTTTTGGTCTATCCAATTCTCTAAAATCCTACATAAGCAATCAAAAGCAAGTATCAGCTGTAGGAAGTATTGCGGTGGATGTTATTCTCTAAATTGTTTAAGGTTATTCATTCAGAAAGTTAACTATTCCTTATTTCAGTGTATTTTAGCAGAGATGCATGATTTAGCTTAGTAATTGTAAAACTTCTTAAAAATTAAATGAATTTAACAACATATTCATAGTATTTCTTTAAAAAGTTGATTAAAAAGACTTATGAAAACACTTTATTGTAACATCGATTAATTACACGGCATTTGGAGATTAAAATTTTCTTTAAGATCATGTTGCATGAGGTTCCGAAGCTTTGTTCACGGTGAGTTCAGCACACCCAACCTGATCTCTGCAGCTCTCAGCTCGAAACAAAGACCACGAAAACTTTACATGTATTACCCTTCCATCATTGAGCTGGCTGCCCCTTGCTTACAAAGCCTGAGCTGTTCCTTTATAATTACCAGCAAAGCAAAATAGGCATTTAGGCTGAAAGAAGGCTTTGGTTCTGCCTTGTACAGGTTTTGTGTGTAATTCTCTCTCTTTGTCTTCAGGCCCCGCTTACATCTTCAAAGCATAGTCTGTTCAACAGTGATCTCACTCTGTAATTTTACTGTTGTGCAGACGGTAAGGTAAGGGATTACCTTTGTAATCCTTAGGGCCCGTGTGAAATGCACAGTAAAAACTTGTAAATATACTAAAAGTGTCCAGTGGAGATACACTAGGCTCTGAAAGAACAGATTCCTCAGAACAGGGATAGAAGGATGTTTGAAAATGTGCGTTTTAGAACAGAACCCTTCCAAGCGTGCTTTTCAGAGGGAATTCTGAATAGGAATTAGGTGAAATGTTTTCTGTCTTTTCTCCAGCTGTCTGAGCATGAATGTGGAAAAACCTGGAGGGATAATAGGTTTTCTACTGGATGTCTGTCGGAGAACTTTGGGACTGCAGCAACACCCCATCGTAGGAAGGTTCTTTAGGAATACAGCCGGGAGTTGAGTATGTTGAGGAGGAGTGATTCAGAGGTGGGCTTTAGGGTGGTTCTTGTAACTCCTAGTTGCCAGTTTTAACACACTTAACTTTCTGATGTAAGGGAGGGGAAAAAAAAAAAGTTTAACTCTTTTGCTTTTAATGAGTTAGGAGAATTCATTCTATATTGTTTTAAAAGTCAGGAGTAAAGCCGTTATGTGAGTGAAGAAACAAATACTATTTGATTTTTAAAATACATCCTTGAGAATTTTGGTTTTGCAATAATCCAAGTTTCAGTCAAAGACCGGTTTTCTTAGAAAGTGTTGTTGGGGGCGAGAAGATGTTGAGTGTTGCTATTTTATATAAAAAGTCACACAGCAAATGTGCAGTATGTAGTTTTCCTGGAAACTTATCAAAGTTTCATGTCAAACTTTAATTTTTGCAGCAGTTTTCTGCCCTTTGCGGTCAGAACAAGACCTTTGGGTTGCCGAGGAGCCAGAGCGTGTGGTTCTTGGGGGGAAAAATGCATCTTGTGCTAACTTCATCATGCCGTTCTCTGCCCTTACCCCTCTGAAACAGCTTCTGGGTTTTGAACAATGTAAACACTTGGTTTTAACAGAATATTTTTGTTATGAATCTTGTTCACATGAATTATTAAATTAGTCTTAACTTCCAGTGCTTGATTTCATTCATCCGCTATCCCTGCAGAGCTGGAAAGGACTGCTTTAGGAATATAGCTCAAAAAAGGTGTAACAGGTATCTTAAGAGGGAGTAATCACTTGGTCAAGTTTGCTGTATTTAAGTTTAGAAATAATTACTGTATCTAGGCGATGATCTTTATGCAAATGTAGTGACTCATTATCTAACACAGATGAAAGGCATAAGCAGGTTTTGTTATTATTTCTGTAGAGTAGCAATTAAGAGGGCAAGTTGGTGTAAAGTGAGCAAATTCTGTTTAATGTATTGATTGCATTTTGGGTGTTCTGTTTTACTTTGCCATGAATTTAACAGTGGATCTGGAGTCTGTTTTTAAATCAATGTGATTTGTGACTGGGCTGTTGTTTTGGGGTCTTTTTAAGTAGGTTCTCAGACTCTTAACACTTGGCTCCTGAAGGATTGTATACTGGGGCAGACTTGGCTGATAGGTAGCTAACGGGAAGAAGTTTTTTCTTGACAAATACTGATAGCCGGACTCGGTGATATGTGCAATAGTTGTGCCTTACCTTGGCCGGTGCAGTACGTATTTCAGAGCAATGTGTGTGAGGTGGGAGCTGGACAAAGACGAAATGGGGGAGTGCCGCGTGTCCCTTGGAGCTGGCACTGTTGCCCCCTCTGTTCCTTGCTTATTCTTCCCCAGATCAGTGTGTTCAGTGGATTAGGGTCGCACTCACAGTTTTATGTGAAATGAAAACTTGGCTTAGTTGAGGTCATATAATGCAGATTGGAAAAGCAGATTAAAATAATAGTTCAGATTCGGTTGGATACAGCATATCATTATTTTATACTACCTCAGGACATAGCCAGGGCATGTGTTTTACTGTAGTTCTGTACTAAAGGACAGTTATGTGAATTTTGGAAGGCTGTTGATTTCAGAATCAGAAGAATTTGCTGCTTATTTAAATTTATTTTTATTTTTAACCTTGGTGTTAAATGCTCAACTGGTTGAGGAAAAACTTGTTTATGAATTACAACATAACTCACATTCCTTCATGGAAGATTTCCTTTGTAATACATTTATCTCTCCATAGCATTTATTTTCCATCAGGATTTTAAAAAGACAAAACCTTTTTTTAAAATTCAAAACTTTTTTATTATCTCTTCGTTTTTTCATTCATTACCAGGATTTCATCTTAAGGCTTATAAACCAACTGATAATCACTGTTCTACCAACAAGCTAAACAAGTAAAAAGGAATGCTTATTCTAATGATTTTTTTTTGTGTCTAAGGTGAATTTATTATTTTTTCAATTGTACAATTAAACAAACTAAACAGCAGCATGTTCCAAATCCCAGTTTTCGAGCTCTATCGTTAATGCAAAATAAAGTTTAAACAAAGAAAAGCAAACACACAGTTGGTTGTAATTTAAACCACATTTTGAAGACTGTGTTGGCTAAGTGAGTGTGGATTATATTCCAGTATTGTTTTCAATAATAGTGTTACCATGGAAATTAATGCATATGCATGTCCAGGAACCCTCCTTACACTGATGTACAGCTACGGTATGCTGAGAGCACTTTAATCGTGTTAGCTTACTTTTGTAATATCTTCCCGACTTCTTCACCCACTTCCTCTAGATGTTTTCGTCATATCCTATTACTGCATCCCTTTCTCTCCCACCACCCCAAAAATACCATTATTTGTTCCTTGTGCCCATTAGTTATGCAGATATTAAGTTGAATATTTTGTTGAGGAACTGGCAAAGAAAGCATTGATTCAAATGTAGGGAGACCAGATAGTAGAAGGATGAAACAAAGACTAGCTTATGTCATTGGTTAACATAATTTGAGTTTTAAACACACACAGAAACAACCAACCTTCGGTAACTGTTGTGACAAAACCACCAGTCGGGACTTCCACATGCAGATCCCAGTGTTGCAAAAATCTGTTTGCTTGTGGGTGCAAGCCATTCTTTCCAGTCGTTGATAGTAAAATGTCAGGGTAGGACAGGTTTATATTTCCATTTGCACAAAAGCTGAGCAGAATAAGGGCATGATGTGGAGTGGGTCTGTAGGTATTGATAGAACTCTACTGCAGAAAGTATATTTAGTATATTCCCTGTAATTCATTTCAGGAGTAGTTCAAAAGTTCAGTGAGATAATTTTTTTTTTTTGTATTATGAATCTTAGACTCAATGCTAAAGTATATTGGAGCTGTCTTAATTCAGAAAGCTCATCCGTGATACAAGTGCATTTAAAAACACCCACCATGTTCAATAATTATCTCCAAAAGGGGACTCCTGTAGTGCCACATGAGCAGTTTTTAAGAGTCTTATAGAGCGCGTTTTTCTTCATCTTTTGCAGCATTACTTTTATTTTAACATAAAGAGAAAAACTGTGGAGACTGGAATGTTGACTCAGTGAGAATGAGGATTGCAAAACCATTACTACCTGCCTTGAAATACCACTTTTTACATTCATTTCCTCTATCTGCTTTTATATCACTTTTTAATTGAGAAAATGATCTATCATAATGTGGCATCTGTAGTCCGGACAAGGATGTCAGCAACTTAATATTTTAGTTAGCAGCTGCTTCGTTTTTACTTTACCTAGGAAATACTCAACATGTTGGTAACTTGTCATTTCAAAAAACATTAATAGGTTTTATGTATAATTTTTTGTATTAGATATCTTAGACTGAATACTGAGGTATATTGGAGCTTTCTTTTATATATACATATATATACAAAAAATGAAAATATAGATATATGCATATAAAATGTTAGTGTGCCTGTCAACAAAACTTTCACAATAGTTTGCCATTTTAAAGAACACTAAATATTTTGGTTAACCGTAAAAGCAATTAAGCATTAGGGATACGGTGGCATACAGAGGTCTAAATTGCAACCTGCTGATCAAATCTGGTTCAGAGCAGTGATTTGACCTTTCTTAGTGCAGATGGGTGGGGAACTATTTATCTCGACATGTATCTTAACAGTTTTAAGAAAGCAGCCTTTTCTGCTGGATGCGGATGGACAGTTGATGGACCAAAGTGCTACTTAGTGTTTTAAATCCAGTAGAGGTGCTCTTTGTATATTACAGATACAGATTATTGATGGGTCCTCTCAGGTATCCAGCCTAAGCAAAGGAAAAATCATTGGGCACATTCCGTTCTTTTTAGGTTCTTAAACTGCATTTATTGTTGTGGAATCTGAGTGCATTCCTGTGGTTCATTAAGTGATTGGACTGTCGTCTCTGTAACAGATTGTTAATCCATTACCCTCCCTCTGAGGAAAATTGTACTTTTAAATTATTTTTAAATTTTGTTTTGCTGTGAAGTGCTCTGAGCTGCTATTTGTGAAATTGGGTGAAAGTCAGGCATGCACAGAGAGTAAATAGAGTAGAGCTACTGAGTGACTTCTCATTTTATCATCTCTTCATTTGAACAGGATACAATTCTAGCAGAATTGCTTCAAATTAATAAAGAGTATATAGTTGGATATCACGAACATGATTCACTCCTGGACCATAAGGAGGAAGAAGAACTCACTGAAGAAGAAAGGAAGGCAGCATGGGCAGAATATGAAGCAGAAAAGAAGGTAAAGCTATCTGTATCAGGTTTACATATATGAAAATAACCTTTCCAGATTTAAGTACCACTTAACTTTTCAGTTTGTTTTGGGGAAGTTAATTTTCTTATAGGCCAAGAAATGGATATGTAAAGCAAACTTTGACATATGGAAAATTGAGATACCGTGTCTCGTTTGCTCTTCCGATGTTTTTTTCCTTTTACACACATACAGATTTTTCTATTTCATAATAAAACTCAACTGGTGTCCTGTGTAGTACCTCTCTTTTACCATTTGAGGGAAATATCTAGCTTCATTAAAGGTATACAATTGATTTCAGAATTTTTTGCCATGATCCCACAAATATATAAGCATCTGCCAGAAAGGGCCTAAAAGCTTGCTTTTTTTGTCTGTTGTTCCTTGTGTATTGTTTATTTGATATTTAAGCAGGTAGTAGAATGAAGAAAATCGTAAATTGGCTACAGGTTTGGGATTTTTTTTGCTGTAAAAGCAATATGATAACTTGGTGCAACCGGAGTCTTAATAGCAGAAAATTCCTGGAAAGGCAAAGTTTGGTATTCAGATCTGATCAGTAATCTGAAAGTACAAAAAGTGGATGTATGAATTGCCACTGGCCATCCTGAGTGAACAAGTGACAAATGAAATGGAATAGAATCACAGAATCATAGGGTTGGAAGGGACCTCTGGAGATCATCTAGTCCAAACCCCTGCCAGAGCAGGGTCTCCTAGAGCAGGTTGCACAGGAACGCGTCCAGGCGGGCTTTGAATGTCTCCGGACTTGGAGACTCCACCACCTCTCTGGGCAGCCTGTTCCAGTGCTCTGCCACCCTCACAGGAAAGAAGTTCCTCCTCATGCTTAGGTGGAACTTCCTATGCTCAAGTTTGTGCCCATTACCTCTTGTCCTGTCACTGGGTACCACTGAAAAGAGCCTGGTCCCATCCTCCTGACACCCACCCTTTAAGTATTTAGAAGTGTTGATAAGGTCCCCCCTCAGTCTTCTTTTTTCCAGACTGAAGAGACCCAAATCCCTCAGCCTTTCTTCATAAGAGAGGTGTTCCAGTCCCCTAATCATCTGGGTAGCCCTTTGCTGCACCCTCTCCAGCAGTTCCCTGTCCTTCTTGAACCGGGGAGCCCAGGACTGGACAGAATATTGGGAGAAGGTTTTGTGAGGGTGAAGAAATAGGAAGATATAGTATAATAAGCACTGAAATCGACCAATGAGAAACCCAAATGGGAGATGAGCTTTATATTCCTGCTAATAAATTGTGCATTTCACTTCTTCAAAATTTGATTACAGGCAGGTCAAACTCAACATTAAGTAGTGAGTTTGCAGTATAAAAAAAGCATCTTAAACAACTCTAAGATATACTAATAAGCCTTGGTCATTTTTTTTTCTTAGGATACCAAAAATATTATAATTAAGCTAAATTCCTGTATTACTCAAGGCTAGAACTTAGGTTCCTCTGTGATTGAAATGTCCTTTTGAATGGAGGTTTGGAAAGGATCTCCAGTTTACTGAGCTAGGTCAGCCTTCATGTGCAGTCTACGGTGCTTGTAACCTTCTCTGAGGGCTGATGTGTCTGCTAGTTCGTGGGTTAATATAGAAGACCATGAATTGTCAGTGTTATTCAAATTAAGTGCATTTTGTGTTTTTTAAGGGCTTGACTATGCGTTTCAACATGCCAACTGGGACCAATATGCTTCCCACAAATTTCAACTCTCAAACACCATATATTCCTTTCAATTTGGGCGCTCTGTCAGCAATGAGTAATCAACAGCTGGAGGTAAGTAGCAATCCGAGTAGTGTAACATCTCTGTGTTGCTGTAAGCGTGTATTTTTCTGCCACAAATAATGGTAAATGTCATTCTTAAATATCTTGCTATTTATGTAATCGTATCCTATTTTTAATCATTTTTTGTGCGTGTGTAGCTGTATTGAAGTCTAACTTGTATGCATATAAACCTATACCCATGTAGTATCTCAGGATTCTGGAAGATTAACTACATTTTTGGCAGACATTAATTGCCACATCTGGCTTTCTACCTCCATCTGTCTTCCGCCTGAGAAGGAATGGGAGAGAGGAACGCATGTGCAGTTCCGCAGCTATCCCAGCTCTTGGTTTGCCATCTCAGCTGAAGCAGCTGAAGGCGTTTCTTCCTAGTAAGATGCCAGGCTGTAAACAACAGGAGTTGAAGCACAATTGTCTTAACGATACCTGCTCGTGTCTGGTGAGGGGTCTGTGCTAAAGAACCTCTGACAAAGGGTGCAAATCAGGGGGTCCTGTGTTGAATATACCTGAGGAGTAATACACAATATATGCCACTATAATGCTAAAATAGATAATTTAGCGTAACAGATAATAACTTGAGCATGTAGAATGAGTTGAGACTGTAACGCCATCAAAGTCAGTATCACAGAAAATGTGCCTGAGTAGAAATGTAGTGCTCCTGTGATGATCTGAAAACCTTTGGGTACAAAAATAGTTTTCTATAAATACTGTACAAATTGGCAGTTTTATACATGCTGTTCAGTTGCTCTCTGCTGAATTTCAGTTGTGTGGAAGCTTAGACCCATTGACTTGCACAAATTGAGAGAAAAAAGTAATTAAAGTCTAGGTACATAAGGCAAAGATGAAGAAAACTTATAAAAAGGTTGGCAAAGATATGTGTTCATTGTATCTGTGCTCTATAGTTAATTTCCTGGTGTTTTCTCAGGACCTTATTAATCAAGGAAGAGAGAAAGTTGTGGAAGCAACCAACAGTGTAACTGCAGCAAGAATTCAGCCCCTTGAAGACATCATTTCAACCATAGTGAGTGAAATGGGTAACTGTAGGTTTAGATCAGGAGATGGGAAAATGTTAAATGTTATCAGGCGAATAAATTACTATTGTATATGATCATTTAGCTAGTTAATTGCATTATTAATGAATATCACTTCCAGTTTGTATTGACCTTTATCCCTGCAGCTTGCAGTAACCCTTAGTGGTATCTAGATGACATAAATACTTAGAAGACTAGCAGTTTAGATCCATAATTATTTGCCATGCTCTGAAAATGCTGATTTTCTACAAAGAAGAATAATAATTACACACAAATAAGATGTATTTCCTGTATCTTGTCCTTACCTATCTGTCTTCGACTGCCACATTTCTAACTTGCTCCTAGTAATCTAAAGGTGTATTACCTTAATTAGCAGTCAGAAGAACTAGTAACTCATACTTCTGATTCTGGTGAAGTGTAATTTTTGCATTTACTGGAAATTGGGCTGTGTTTTAACTCTTGATGCAACTCTGAATGTAATGCAAGACCTTGGTTACCATTATGATTTTGTTAAAATGACTAGTGCCAAGAAGGTTTTGTTTTTTCTCCTTTTCAGTGGAAAGAAAACGTGACACTCACGGAGAGCCAAGTACAGGCCCTGGCACTAAGCAGGCAGGCGAGCCAGGAGCTTGATGTCAAGCGCCGAGAAGCCATCTATAATGATGTCCTTACTAAACAACAGATGGTAAAATATCTAATATTTATTTGATCAACTGCCCGTGTTTGAACTGGGATGTTGAGTATGGACTTTGCATGTGTGTGTTCATAAAATAGAAGTTTAGGTACATAAATATGCACTTACAGAATGTGTGTTTCTGTGGGTCAGCATTTGCTGACATCGTGTAACGGTGTATGTGACGTAATGTCAGGAGATGGTGACTTCTGCAGTGTGTCGGATTGCATTGCTCAGCTTCATCGAAGGAGACTCCATGAGAAGTTCGTTTAAAAGAAAAACAATTTTTGCCCAATTTTTCTGTTGAAGGAGTTTGCTTGAAGGTCATGAGGCTTAAAGAGAAAGCTGATTCCCAGAGCTCAGAAAGCAACTTACAAAACACAGATCTTAGAAAGTACTGTTTTTTTAGCTTAGAATTATTTTGCAAAATCTGAAGGTTGCCCAGATGATGTCAGTGGGAAGAGTTTTCTCTTAATCAAACATTTAGTGACAGTCTGCGTGCAGGACTTTCAAAGGGACGATAAATGGCAAATAATGTTGTAACTTATACCTGGGAATAATTTCCCAGTATTAGGTAAGTTGCTATGGTAACGCGCACTAATGCTGCCTGCAATACAATAGGCAAGTCATTAAGAGAACTTAGCCCTAAATGGTGTTACTAAATGGTTTCTACAGTAATCAGCTTGTGAATACCATCACATTAGTGATGGTGATAACAATGGTGCTTTTTTTCCTTGGGCCACGCTATCCCTAACGAATTGATTTTAACTCTGAACTTGATACTTGCAGCATTGAGAGGGGTCGAGCGGCTGTAACAGCTCTGCTTTCCCTTCACAGTTAATCAGTTGTGTTCAGAGGATACTGATGAACAGAAGACTACAGCAGCAGTACAATCAGCAGCAACAGCAGCAGATGTCGTACCAGCAAGCAGCAATGAGTCATCTCATGATGCCAAAGCCTCCAAATTTAATCATGAATCCTTCCAACTACCAACAGATAGATATGAGAGGAATGTATCAGTCAGTGTCTGGTGGTATGCAGCCACCGCCGTTACAACGAGCACCACCCCCAATGAGAGGCAAAAATCCAGGGCCTTCCCAAGGGAAATCAATGTGATTTTGCACTAAAAGCCTAAAGGATTGTTAAAATCAGAGAAAGAACTTTTATTTTTTTAGGAATCAATGGCTTAACAGAACTCAACTGTAAAAAAAAAAAAAAAATTAAAAAAAATTAATGAATAGTTTGGTTTGTCCCCTTAAATGCCATGTTCCATATTAGTGTTTCAGCTTTGTTTAAATAGGACATGATGTTTTCCCTGTTGTCAGTGATGTTGCCTAGAATCTTCTTACATATGTTGAGTACAGGAGATAACAAGTTGTTTTCAGTGAAAACAAGTCCTCCCGTAACAATAGCATCTCCACAGGTTTCCTGTCTAAACTCCTATGCTTGCTTTTAGTAGCTGCGAAGCCGTCATCAGATTTGAGAAGCTTAGGAAGGACTGCAGGTCTGTATGTTTCAGTATATACCATACGTGAATTGTAAACAGCTGAGTTCTTGATTAGAGTTGATTCCTCAAATTATGGAATACTTTTCTGCTTACCCATTTCTTTATATTAGTGGGAATAGTAAAACAGAAATAGTCTAGTTTCCTTCTGACTGAGGTCTGGACTCATACTATATCATCTATGCTGAATGGAACACAGGAACTGAAAATACTCTTTGAACCAGAATCAAGTGCAATATTCTTGAGGAGTACTGCTCTGAAACTCGAGTCATGCAGTTACACAGAAACTGTGTGTACAGCCTTAACTAGTGACTTGGGGAAGATGGTTGTTCTTCCCTAGTCTTCTGCCATTTTTTATTTTCAGTTTTATGTGACGGAATAACAAATGGTGATCTTAGAGTTGGAGATGTTTATCCCTCACATGCTAATTTACTCTTTGCAGAGTCCAATACAAAGCACATTTCTGTTAACTCCTTAATGCTGGTGCTACTGTCTTTTCCCATTGCCGGCAATGGGAGACAGGCCAAGAAAATTAAATTCCTGGTATTTTGGGGGTTAAAATAGTGATGGTGGCCAGGGTGAAACCCTGCTATATGAACAACTTTAAAATGGCAGAACCATTGCTGATTCAAAATCGATACAAAGAAAGTGCTGTAGCTACTTCCAGAGCTGCCAGAACAGTGAAATAACTTTTTCTCTATTAGATATAAGTTTTGGTTATGCACTCCTCCCCGTTCCCTTTCTTTTGTGTGAAAACATGATTTAGTACTCAAAGAGATTGTTTTGTTTTGGGTTTTTTTTTATGTAGACCAGAGATAAATTTCTGGTTTATTATATATCATTAGCACTCTCTTTACCCACACTTTTTGTGCTTGTGAAGGTCTAATTAGATACAAATAAGACTTTTATTTGAATGTAGCTTGGTTGATTCTTCCCCCTACCCCCCCAAAAAAAAAAAGTTTATAATTTGGGGGTAAAAGTAAGTGACAGGAACATTTGATGCAACGGTGTATCGACTTCAGAGAACTCTGGAGAAAGGAGCGGATGGAGGCGTTTGCTCCAGATGTTGCTGGACTCTTCTGACTTGCTGACATGAACTGAAAGCGTTTTGGTTTCTGGAAGGTTTCTTGCAGGAGTTTGAGTTCTTGCCCTGAATGGACAAGTGGTTTTTGCATCTAAATATGCAAATCTTACGCGATACTTCATTTTGCGATTGAAACTTGGTTTGCGATCTGAACAAAGTTTGTTTGATCTGTTGCAAAAACAGCTAACAAGTTGCTGTCTTGGACTCTTTTATTACAAGATACTGCAAAAGAACCTCAGTATGTTCTAGTGCTTTGCCAGCCCTACAATTAAATTTAATCTGGGGGGAGGGGAGCAAAAAGAGACGCATTCACACTAGAAGAAACAAGATGTGAGACTTTGAGACAAACGTTTGAAGGCAAATGTACTCTGGGCAACTCACACCGATATTCCTACGTGTCGTGAATAAGAGAAATAAGTTTCTACCAAACCTGGGAATGTTCAGCGGAGTTTTACAGTAACTCAAAAGACTTAAATGTGGAAGTTTTAGGCAACATTTAAAGGCACATTTTTTTTCATTCTGGACAAAACTGCGGATAACAGGAGACTAACGCATAAGAAGAAAGCAGAGATAAGCATTGAAATAAAACTTGGACCACTTTGCATACATGTTTCTCACTTGACATTTTAGCTGCATAACAATGTGCTTTGAGTATAACATCAAGCTTTAACAAATATTTAAAGACAGAACATACATCAATAAGATAATAAAAGGCTCATTTTTATATTTGTTTTAGATGTTTTAACTAGGTGAAATGGCTTAAGATGACAATTAAAAATGTTGCTTGTAATACAGTTTTGCCTGCTAAATTCTCCACATTTTGTAACCTGTTTATTCCTTTGGATGTAAAGCGTTTTTGCTTAGTATTGTGATATTGTATATGTTTTGTCCCAGTTGTATAGTAATGTTTCAGTCCATCAACCAGCTTTGGCTGCTGAAATCATACAGCTGTGAAGACTTGCCTTTGTTTCTATTAGATGGCTTTTCAGTTCTGTATTAAATATCTTAAGTACTATAGAAAAGGTGTCACCTCTTCCTATAAGGCTGTTTTGTAATATATATAAGGACTGGAAATGTGTTTTTAAAAAGAAGAAGCATTCAAGTATGATGATATACTATCTGTGTTTTCACCATTCAAAGTGCTGTTTAGTAGTTGAAACTTAAACTATTTAATATCTCATTTAATAAAGTGACCAAAATACATCAATGTGCCTTGTGCTACATTTGCAGTATGGCGTTAACGCCGCAGGGATACAGGCTGAGAACAGGTCTTTGAGAACCGCACTGCGAGTTCGAGCTCTTGGAGTTTCTTCTACAGCGAGGGACCCGTCACTGGATGTAGCCGTTCATTTCGGGTAGGGAACACAGTTGTGGTCCAGGTTTTCAGATTATATGAATTAATAGTAGCTTCTGCAGCCAACCTGTCTGTTAAAAATGAAGAATGAGTTACCGCCCAGCGATGATAAATTGTTAAGAGTGAGGGGAAGTTCTATGTGGTTGAGTTAGAATTAACCTACTTGCTTATTTTAACCTCATAATTGTACTTCTTTCTTAGTTATTAAATCCCACCTGTTGGGTAAAAAACCCTTCCCTATACACAAAAAATGTGTGACAGTTGTGTTTTAAATCTGCCCCTATGCTCATTCCCTATACTTGAAGCTTTTCTGTGGCTCCTGGCCAGCGCTGCAGCACGTTACTGCCCGGGATGGGACGGGTCGGGTCTGCTTGGGGGGGTGCAGCTGCGCTCGCCGCTCGCTGAGAAATGGCAGGTGCCGCAGAAATCGTGTCTGGTGTGGAAATGACCAAATTGCGCTGTAAGGGCCAGTGTGGGCAACGTGTTTTTAAATATCCCTGTAACTTTTAACTCGGTTAAAAACTTTGATAGAGGGCAGCGGGAGGCTCGTGCACGCAGCGGAGGCTGGATATGGGCTGCCTGGCTGTCCTGGGATGAGTCCCTGTAGAAGAGGCCTCTGAGGTGCTCTGACGTGCAACAGCGGGTTTTGGATGTGTCGGCTGCTAAATGCTTTTACCCTGTGGGATTTTTGTCTTTACCTTAAAAGCAGAACCACGCCAGGCAGGGTAAATTCATCAGTTCAAGCAAAAAATGTTTTGGATAAATTTTCAACCTCTACAGAAAGATAAATGTTCTACACGTCCCCAGCTGGAGGTGTTTGGAAAAATGTTGGTGTTGCAGCGTCAGCCATACAAGCACACAGCGTCTGAAGGTCCCTCCCCAGAGCTGCTGGGGTGTTGCAGTAACCCCACCTGCACCCTCTGCCCTGTGGAGTGTACCCTGGAGATGTCCCTGGCGTGGGGCACCGGCAGGGCTCCCCCGACCACATCTCTGGGAGAGCTGCGCTGCTGTGCGGGGTTGAGAGCAGCAAGCTCTGGCTTTGGAGGTGGTTTGGGTCTCAGAGGCACCCACAAATGGGGACACTCTGCAGGCAAAGGTCTGGAGAAGCTCCAGGTCTGCCATGTGCCTGCGGGATGAGTGGTTCAAGGCCAGGCTGGATGGGGCTTGGAGCAACCTGGTCTAGTGGGAGGTGCCCCTGCCCATGGCTGGGGGTTGGAGCTGGATGGGCTTTAAGGTCCCTTCCAACCCAAACCATTCTGTGACTGTGTGCGGGACTCTGGGTCCCCTCTGTGCCTGCAACCACTGCGTGTCAGAAACACATTTTTCAGCTGGTCACAGCTGCTGAACCTGCTGTGCCCGGTGAGGAGGGGGCTTGGAGGGAAGTGGTGACTGAGGGAGGGTGTTGGGAAGGGGCCAGGGACACTGCCCTGGAGAAGGGCAGGGGGCTCTGGGGGAAGGTGATCCCAGGGAGAGGGGGTCACCCCTCACGGCTGTGCTCGGCTGCTTCCGAGGTCTGATCTCAAACGCCACCTTGGCTTTGTGTTTAATGACTGGTGTGCATGAGAACTATTTGAGACACTGAACATGAACCGGTAAGTGATAGCTGGGGCATTAATCAAAGCGTAATCCAGTGACAACAGCTACTTTTATAATGGAATTGCACGAAGCCCATTTCTCATTTCTGTGGATTCCCGCTGATGCCTGTTAGCAGCAGCGTAGGCAGAGACGTGGTGGGTGATCTGCCACGCTCCATCACGGACATCTTGGTGCTAAATACTTTCTGGGAAGAGCCCGAGACTCCTTGGTGGAGTTGGTTTTGCAGGGCTCTTACTCCAACCCAGTCAGTGCAAGCACAAGACTATGTCTTCTGTTATTTTCCATGATGAGAATCTAACACCTCTGAAACAGTTACTTGCTTTGGAAAAAAATAGTTGAGTCTTCTGCTCCCTATTGCATGACTTGGTCCTCTTGGTTTCAGTTCCTCTCTACGCTTCCACTTTACACTGCATTTTTGGCTGCTGTCGGTGCGTGGATGGCAGGCTCTGGTGCTGGGTTCCGCTGTTTGTTCTCTCCTCCTGACTGCAGGTGTGTTTTGTCTTTACCTTCAAAGCAGGATCGGGGTCTGCATTTGTAGAACTGCAGCCGCAGAAAGTGCTTTTCCTGCAGCGCTGCGTCCTGCGTCCCAGCCCCGTCCCGGGTGCTGAGCTCTGCCCGTGTTTCTGACCGTGTCTCTGTGGCTGCCCCGGGAGCCCTACAGCCTGGAGAAGCAGCACATCGTGCCTACCCGGCATGTTCGCCCACTAATTACTTTCAGCACAGGTCCCCACTATGTTGTTTCCCACCCAAGTGATTTTTCCAGCAAGTCTTTGGCGCTGTTCTATTCTCCAAAGAGCAGAGAAATAATTTACCCGCATCTGCTGGTTAATAAATGATACCAAGATATCAGGTAACCCAAATATCACCTTTGGTGTATTGTGTGTCCTGTGGCTTAGGGTGAGCGCTCAGTAACCTCTCTATTTCCTTGCAGCGCCTTTGTTGTTGGAAAACTTTCTGGATTGAGCTGAAGCTGGACTTTGCCCTGCAGACCGCTCCCCCTGCCAGGATAGATGGTGTTTCAGCCAAACCCCCAAGTACGAGTTGACGCCAACCGTTGGGTTGCAGGAGAGGACATGGTCCTCTCAATGAGGTACCCCGGGGTCATCCTCTACCACCAGTGCTGTTCCAAGGGGTGCAGATGTCTTTTGTCTCAAGACATCTCAAGACACTGAATTTCAGCCCTTCTCCTTCAGGAATGCTCCATCCCCGGGTGCCTTTTTGGGAACATCTCAGCCATGGGCTGGCAGTTGCAACACATCTCAGAGGCAGCACTGAACCAGAAGGACACCTTTCCCGCCTCTCAGTGCTGAGTTCCTGGACTCCCTCTGCTCTTTTGGGCTCTCCGTCATGTTCTCCTGGGAAGGTAAGTCTCTGGGGCCCCCGCTCCTTCCCCTGGCGGGGAAAGGAGCCCTGAACCGTCTGTCCCACCCAGGAGAGTTCCGTGGGGACGTCCCTGAGGCCACACGTGCGTTGCTGCTTATTGGTCTGTCTCCTCGGCCCCCTCCAAGACCGTCCCTGTGCCTCGGATCACGGGCCAAAGCTGGGGAGACGGAGGCTTTTGCTGGGTCTGCACTGTGACATGCTCAGCACCATGGTGGCCTTAGGCAGAGGGTTTCCCTCCATTTCTGCCCCCCTCCATAACAAGACTTGAGAAATCGCCCATCTCTTTGCCGCCGACCTCCTCCCTCCTGCTTTGCACAGCTGGGATAACGTTTCCCTTACAACATGCCCACCCCTCGGGTGGAAGGAGAAGGGTTGAAAGCGATGCCTTTTGTCCTGTTTACTGTGGTGTTTGCAGACCCCCGGCTTTTTGTGTGTAGAACAGCACTGCGGGGTGAAGGGCGCAGCTGGGTTTCTGTGGGACGGTGGCCTTTGCCTCCCCTCTGGGAGAGGTTACAGCTGGCCGCTGTAACTTTGAAGCACATGGAAAGGAACTGAGATCCCAAACGTACGTTGATGTTTCCTTTTGCTAATTTAGGAGAGAGTCTCTAAGGTGAAGCATTGCAAATGTGTTTTCCTCTAAACCTGTCCTAGCAGGAGCAGGGGAGCCCCTGGGGCCCGTGCACCGCGGCTGGAGCAGTCGCGCCAGGCCAAGGCCCCGTCCGCTGCCCCGGCTGTGGGGCCCATCCGCCAGCCCTGTCCAGGCCTCGGGGACGAAGGAGCTGTTGGCATCTCCCGTTGGCTGCTGGAGGAGGGGACAGCCCCACTCCGCCTGGGGACGGGCCCAAGAGGGGAGAGCATCCCCATGAAAACAGCCCCTGTGCATCCCTCTCTGCTCCCCGTGAGCAAAGCCTGCGGCGGTGAACTCCGCTGCGATTAAGCTCCCAGGCCAGTCAGATTACTCGCACCTTTAAGTATTTTTGTTGCACCAGAACCAAACCCAGTAAATTCCTGCTGAAAGCCACCATTCGGGTGGGATTTAGCAATGCTGAATTCTCCCCTTCAGAGAACATCCCACATGGGAGACACCACCAACCTTTCCAGTAAATTCTTTGTGGATTTTGTCGTTTGCAAGTATAGGTATTTTTGAACCCAGATCCTGAAAAGGTGTTTTACACCATCCCTCACACCTGCACGTCCCTTCGCAGCAGGAGCCCCTGCTGAGGCAGCTCTTCAATTTGGGTGTTGGACGAATGAGTCCATCCCGTTGCCCTCACGGGCCAAATCAGCGCCCTTTCGAGTTGGTGAAAAATGTGCTTGGTGTTGCTGAGATCAGGCTTTGACCTTCATTTTGAAGAGGAGGAGCAGAATCTTAACCACTCGATTTATCTTTGATGGAAAGCACTGGCTAGAGGGAGGCAGGATCACCCCGGGGAGCACAGCGAAGCTCGAGGGCTGAGGGATTTCCCTTCGCGCAGGGGAAGGTCAAAAGTACACTTCAGGACACTTCTTGTGAGGGATCGTGCTCCCGGCATGGCTGGATGAGATGAGATGTTTCAGCAGTGACTCAGAGGAAGAAGGTAAATAACCACTTTTTATTTCAAACATGGGATTAAATTCCTTCATGTCTGGATCATTCAAGGAAAAGCTGCTGTAATCTCCTCGGTGTGATCTGCAGCCCCTCCTCTGGTGGCTGCTGGTGCAGCTGGGACAGCGAGGGGACATGGGAGGTGACAGAGGGCGAGAGACGGACAGGAGCCGGGCTGGGCACCTGGGCTGCGGCTCCCTTAGCGGTGCAGCTGGGGAAGCAGCTGGTGCAGATTGTCCCTATGTCAGTGAAATCGTTCTGGGAATTCACGGACTGAAGCTGAAGGAGCTGAGATTCGACCTGGACTGCTTGGCAAGGGGGAGGCTGAGAAACAACACTGTGAAAAATGCAGTTCTGATACGGAAAACCCCGACTCGAAGCCACTACAGCTGTATTTGTACCTATTTTTGCACGGTATGGAGGACCACATTTCATACTGGGTTCTCATCCATGCTGTGAAGTGCCTGTACACCACCATGCTCCTGCTCCTACCATGTGCTTGTGGGGGCGATCTTCATCCACGTTAATTACTTAAAAATGAGGGGTTTTTAAAATTGCTTTTGTTGCTTTCTACTTTTTCTCCACTGATTTTCCATGCTGCTTCAGGTAAGTCTTATGTGAGATGGGGCAGTTTTATTGCAGGAACGATGGGTCCATCCAAACAGCAGATGCTCCAAATGTTTCTCTGCCTGATTTTCGCCAGGACCATTAATCCACAGTGGCTTTGTCACATGCCGAAGCGTCTCGGCTGCCAATGGCTCACACTGAGAGCTGTGCCGGCGCTTCCCTGGCTCTCCAGGGACCACAGAGGTGGTGGACAGACCGAGCACACCAACCTGCCCATGAGGTTCCTCCCTGCGCAGCGATGGTGATGCACGTTCTGGGACAATCCCATCCGATGGCCACGAGAGCTGAGCCGTGCCTGGTGCTTGGCCAGGCGCGAGGACCCATTTTGCCCATATCACAGTAAAGGAGAGGGCTGGATTTGCAGTTCTTGGAAATTACGGTTCATTCGACTCCCAGACAGTCATTTCAGGAGGGTCCTGCTTCCCAGGTCCATTCCAGGTACGATTTGATGTCATCTTTGTAGAAGAGTTTGGCGTTTAGGTAATTTATCTTTACCATACGAAGCCTTTTTAGAGGTGGTCTTAGTATTAATATTGATGGGGAAACACTGGGTTAATTGTTAAAGAGTGCCAAAAAAAAGGGCTAGCAAGAAAGCTACAATATAAAGACAATTTTATTGCCGATAAGCTCTTAAAACTCATTTTTTTTTTTCCTGTTTCAGTAGGACCTTATTCTTCCTGGTGAAAATCCGGTCATAGCATCTCTCATTAAAAATAAAATTATTTTGAAATAAATAAATATATAAAATAAATATCATATACATTTTATAAATAGTTTTGTCCTTATGCACAGTATCCATGCTTACATCTGAATAATGTTCCTCGCCCCACTCCCACCCCAACAGCAGGAAAAACCCCACGCATCAGGACCAGTCCATGTAGCATCATCCATGTAGCAAACTCCCGGGCTGCTGAAGCAGGGTACCATTTGAAAGGCTTTTTCCTAGCAGGTAACCATCCCGAGCTTAGCAGCAGCACCCGCAGCACTCCTGTGGTCTTTTGTTTTCTTTCCTTCTCTTCATTTTTAGGGTTTTTTTCCCTGCTCCTTGGAGATCAGGTTTGCTCACCTGCTTGTTCCTTTAAGCAACCATAACATTGAATATTCGGCCTCTCTTGTAGCAACCGCGTAAAGGAAGTGAATGAAAACAAAAGATTATATGTAGGGTTCCCTCCCTTCCCCTACCCCCACCCCCATAAATAACCCAGGTTCGATATACGCCTGAAACAAGGAGGAACAGCAGTGTCTGAATTCAATGTAAGTGCTTTCCTATGTCATCTACGCTTACAGGAATGATGGAATGACTATTAATATAGTGCTCTGGGAAAAAGCTTGGGAGCCCAAGTATGTACACTGACGGGGCAGCTGCAGGGAACATCACCTGTAGTGGAAGAGGTCTCTGTACATTGCAGGTATTTTGGCAGGGTCCACAGGCCTGGGTAAAAAATGAGTGAATTTCTGATGTCTCTTAGTCCTGTACCCCTCTCGGGGGGAGCCGTCCTTGTTCAGAGCCACGTAGTAATGCCTCTCTGAGTCGGGATGCTTGTAGAGGGTTGAGGCATATGTGTTGTACCAGTTCTCTTCAAACTGCTCTCGGAAAACGCACTCCCGTGTGAGCTTCTTCTGCATTGGGGCGGAGGCGGCAGGGGAAGAAAAAGACATTTGTGTGAAAAATTAAGAAAAATAAATCTTTTCCTCCTTCTTTCACTTTATTTTCCTATAATTTTCCTAGCTACTACCTCCTCCTGGCTCCCCTGAGGATGGGGACTGCGCTGCAGGGGGCGTTTCCCTTGGGTGAGAGCTGGAAACGGGCACAAGCCGTACAAGCCAGGAACCAAAGACCTCTGAAGTTGGAGGAGGAAGGAGACAAAAGGAGGAGAAGGTGGGTGTGCATTTTGCAAAGGTGCCCCATTAAAAATAGAAAGCAGGGCTGCAGCAAAACTCTAAACCTGACAGGCAGGTCTCTGCGATGGGGGCGTGAGTCAGGAGCTTTGCTGGGGTGGCCGTGTCCTCCGCAGGGGGCTGCCCACCCCCAGCCACGTCCCCCCGTGGCAGCCCCGTCTGCAGGTACCACTCACACCAAAACCGCTCTCTTAGGTGAGAGGCAACCCCGGGAGGAGACGCGGGCAGCGCATCTGAAGGGTTGAAATGGGAGCAAGCACCGCTTTGAAAGTTCAAGGCGCAGGAGAGCACAGGCTGCCATGCGAATGAAAGCATTCCTCGGGCCTTTCATCTTCTGAAGCGCCCGAGAGCTGTGATGTGAGGCCATAACAAGACCCGGGAGGTCTGGATGGGGAGCAGCGCTGCAGGGATGTCTAACCCCGGGGGAGATTTATGGAGGCGATAGGTGACGTGATGAGCTTGTGCCAGCCCACAGCTGGCACATCCCATGCTGGGCAAGGGGGACGGATGGCACACACGCCACAACCAGCCTTTCCCTCCGACCCTTACAGCCAGGGGCTGTTGGCAGCGGCCACTCAATGATGGCTTTTTGGTTCACGCTCATCGCTCCTCCCCCCTCCCTCCCACCTCCCCTGTGCCAGCTACAGGGACTGCCCAACGGCAGTGAGGAGCAGGGCTGTCCCCTGCCCTTTGGGGATGTGGGTGGCTTTGCCAGTGCTGCCGTGCTGTGTTGCGGAGGGAGCCTCCATCCCGTCCCACGGGGGAGCTTCCAGGGGGGACGTGGGAGTCCTTTCAGATGAAAGGCAGTCTGCAAACGTAGGATGCTATAATATTACAAACACTGTACCTACACTGTAAACTATTCAGGGAGGGAATGTATCTTATCTGTAGCATACAGAGTGCTAAGTAAATGTTATTGCCTGCAGTAGATGTTTTGTAATACGATCCAGGAGCTCACCTGCGCTCAGAACCTGTTTTGAATGTTTTGCTGCTAATTAAATAAACCCCGAGGTGAGCTGTGAGCCCTCCAAAAGCCTACGCCACAGCCCTTGCCATCTGAGACCTGGGGAACTGGGAACCTTGGGTTTCTCTTCCCAGATCCATCAATAAATACAGACTTTCTTTTCTTCCCCTAGGATGCCATCTACTCAGAATATGTTGGAACCTGCTGACTGGCTGAACTCATGTGCTGCTGCTTTGCCCCAGTTTACCTGCTCTTCAGTGGCCTGGTCAGAGGTACAATGTTCGTGTAAATTGTTTTGGAGAGTCTGGGGTGACTCTGCAATGTGCGATTTGTTTCTTTCCAAGCCCTGCGATGTCCCCATTGAGCCCAGTTCCATACAGGCAGTGTGCAAGGTGCTGCCTGCGACTTTTGCTGCTCTTAGTATTAGTTGTGTTTCTGAAATCGGCAGAAAGCTTAACAGAAATGTTGGTACAAGGTTAACAGGGACAGGCAGAAAAGCTGTCTGTTTGTCCCAAGGGGACTCCACGTGTCGCTGCGGCGATGGCTGGCTCTGGCTGTATCAACACACAGATCAGGCAAAATTGGCACAGAGGGAAATAATAAACTTGCTGAAAATGTAAAGATACTGCTGTACTGCAATCTCCTAAAATACCATTGTAATGCTAATGCTGTTGTTAGGCGCTGTTTTATGGACCTTTAATTACGAATACTGTAGTGGCTTTCGATTTCGAAAAGCCATCATTGTACAACCCACGTATCCCAGATTTTAAAACTCCAGGGTTATTTGGGGACCTGGCTCGTGACTTCTGCACAGTTTGGATCAGTGGTTTGACTGTGTCCCTGCAGCGTCCAGCCAGTTCATCGTCTGGTGAACAAGATGCAACGACAGAGAGAAAACTCCCATGATTACATCTTCAGGTCAATTCTATTTCCAGACGAAGTGTTGTAAAATGTTGACCTATTTTTGTTTCTGTGTCATAACATGAACACAGGCGCTAGAATTTAACCTATCATAAAACTGCTGATTTATTATCCGAACTGCAGGGTTTGAAAGCACAGAAGGGAATACGCAGGTTTGTGTCCACCTTTTCATCAGGCACAAGTAAAAGCTGAGACTCCAGGAGCTGCTGAGCAGCCTCGGGGTTTGACGGGAGAGGTGCTGCTGGTCCAGCCCTGCTTTCTGAAGCAGGCTTTAAAGTTTTTTTGTGTTTTATGGCATCCTGGTGATTTTACTTTTTATCTGTCTTGCAGATCTGTAGTTTAACCACTGTCTCCGCATTTAACTTTTGTTTAGGGTAGATGTTATTGCAGAAATGAAGTGGAAAAAGAAGAGTTATCAGTGCATGCTAGTATTTGTTTACCTCTTAGAAAAATCAGTAACTGCATCTTAAATAGTGAAAGGGTCTGTGGCAGTCTCAGAGGAGAATGGGAGAAGAAAAGATGATGGAAACTTGTGGTTTACTGTTACTGTTTACTAAGCGAAGGTTTTCTGAAGGCTTCTCTACATGCAGAGTACATAAGTTTAACTTTCTACACTGTGAGACTTATCTGATTTGATTAGAGCAAGTACGTGCCCTTCCACTTTTGTTTAAAACTGGTTTATTTTATTTCATTCTAAATCTACTGTGATCCATCCTTAAAAATCGGTATCCTCGTATGGGGTAGTGCTGTTACCCAGAAAGGGGCATTTAAGAAAATCACACGCAGGTGGTGGGTTGAATTAAAGGGAACGGAGCATTTGAAGAAAAAGCACCAATGTAGTGCAGCAGCTACAGAAAAGAAAACTTAAAAATTGCTATCTAGAATGCAATTACTTTTTCAAAATAGAATTGATCCTTCTAGCTAACAGGAAATAACTATTTTATATTAAGTTGAGTTAAATAATTAGGAATTGAATTAAATTAACCTTTAGAAAGCATCTCTGCCCGGTTGTTAAGACTTGACATTTTGACTGCAAGTCTTAACATTTCATTAAATAGAAAGAAGCAGAGGAGAGCTTGGCTCTCTCCAGGTTGATGGAGACTTTACCCGTGGTGCCACAGCTCTTCACAGCTCCCCTTCCCTGCAGTCCCAGCTGCAGAAGCCTTCGTTCTGTGTGTGGGTGTTTCATCCAGCAAACCCCTGATGTATGCTCTCTCTTTGGGCCTGCCCATGTTCAAAGTGGTTTACAGCATGGAGCACGTTCGGTAACGTTGGGCAGAGAACCAGTGAGGTGGACCTGAGCTGGTCCCAGCTGCGGCAGTGCGACCAGCGAGCTACAGCTCTAAGGGCACGGCCCAAACCAAGGCAGCAAATGACAAACTCACAAGCTGCCACTAGAAACCTGAGCCTGGACTGGAAACGGGGTGTATTCTGCTCTCTCTGTCCTAGAGCAGCACAGGATGAGACAGAATCTGCTGTAAGGGCTGTTAGGAAGAGTTTACAGGTACTCAGGAGTTTGTGTGGAGTGAAAAGCTAACATGGAGTTTACGCTTGTTTTTTGGCAAAATATGAAAAATTTTAGTCTGAAAAGGGCACTACTAGAAAATTATGAGCAACCCCCTAACCTTCTAAAAGGAGTTGTAGAGAGTGTTATAAAAAAATAACACTCAGACTACAACTTCAGCTTCCGTTAGTTAGAGAGCTATAATATAAATGTAAAATCTGCAGATTGTGATCACGTGGAGAATAAAATTGATGTGTTACTCAGGCGATGGAAACACACAAGCAGCTCCTGGTACTATGCTAAATTTCCCTTCTGCCTTTAATTGACTGTTGCCACCCCATTTCTGAAAGGCAAAAGCTTGATAAGCCCCCCCAGCTCCCCAAGCACTGTCCCAAGAGTCTCCGGGGACTGGGCACCACTATGGGCTCTTGCCGCACGAGTGTATCCTCCCTGCGCAACCCTATTTCATATAGATCATTTATGTTATAACAACAGTGGCATCATGGAGGTACGTGGCAGCCCAAGGAATCTGGAGGCCTGCGACAGACACAGCTTGTGACAGTGATGAGGCTCCGCAGCCTGTATTGCTGTGTATGTTATATAGTGGTGTAATCAGCACAAAACCTTAAACTTACCGACCCATACAGCTCGCCTCTCTCGTTCATGCCGAGGTAGAGTCCTGAGTCCACCCCACGGATGCTCACCAGCCCCACTGCCAGGCTAATAAACTCCAAAATCCCTAAAAGAGAAAAGAAGTCCAATCATACAAAGAATAAAAACGACACCAGGCTCCAGTGACAAACACAAATCAGCCTTTCCCAACCTTTGCAGAGCTTCCTACACACACTGTTTTCCTTATTTATAACGATGCAGTTCTTAAATCTGTAGTCCCATATGTGTGCAATCTTCCAATTTCCACTCTAGGCTTCTCCCCAGCACTGTGAATTTGACTTGCCCAAGAGGAATTACCTTTGCTAATGAGAAAAGTTTTGCTCGGGTTTGTTGTTTTGGGTTTGGGGCTTTTTTTACCCTAATTATCACCAAGAAGGCAGATGTAGAAACTTGTGCCTGGACGACTGGAAATTTCAGAAGGCTGTTAACACGCTGGGTTTTATTTTTCACCAAAAGGAGAGTGATTTTTGTCACCATGGGACTTCTGTTTTGAGATGATAGTCCCACATGTTTTAAAGTTCACTAAAAATAAGTAAAAAGCACTAGAAGAGATGTCTGTGAGGGCCATCTTCATCTTGGCACCCCAGTGGGGTACTTGCTACCTCCAAATGGTGTATACAAGCTGCAGCGATAAAATCCAACTTCAAATATACACAGGTAGAAATGCATCTTAATCTGCTCCCTTCACAGCCAGGGAGCTGCTGGTTCTTCCTCCATCACCCCCTGCTACTGGCTACTGTTAACTGCCAGACCCCCCCTCCTGCCCTGTATGTTCTGCTGCCTGCCCCAGCATCTGTCCTGGCCATCCCCAGCCCTGCCAGAGCAACTGTTTTACTCGTGGGCTTCAGCCAACAGCGATGGTATCGGACACTTTAAATAATGAGGGGCAGCCTCATTTCCTCTGGCATAGAAATTAGTGGGGTCTGCCACGCCGCCTGCTTTGATGGAGGAAAGACTTGTAATAGGAGAATGCTTGGTGAAGCACTTGAAAACAAACAGCCCCCAAGTAGGTGCATTTTTAACTGGTTTGAACAAAGCCAAAATCACAACTGGTGGAAGCCTTCAAACTTCACAGGAAAACCTTTTGAAGGCATTAGTGGGACTGTGTTAGACCCTGGATATCACGAGTTCCCTAGCTAGAGGTCATGGGCAGTCTTTGCCCATGTCCAGTGCTGAATTAATTAGCTTGGACGTGGCAGTAGAGGAAGGAAGAGGGTTCTCACCGT
This sequence comes from Chroicocephalus ridibundus, assembly GCF_963924245.1. Lineage (NCBI taxonomy): Eukaryota > Metazoa > Chordata > Aves > Charadriiformes > Laridae > Chroicocephalus > Chroicocephalus ridibundus. The sequence goes on from NC_086292.1 coordinate 15,007,945, forward strand.
CCCATCTAATGACGACTCCATTGACAGGAGGACAAAGTTGCTCTAACCTTTAGTGTGGCTCCAGGTCTCTTAATATAGCTCCCAAAACATCCAGTCCTGAGCAATTGCTGCTCTGATCAGGTTACCTCCCAGAGCTCCTCTTAAAAGTATGCCTTGAGTCTAAAATCACCGCGTGACGAGTGGCCACCTGAGCCGGCTGACTTCAGCGGCAGTCGCAGCTCCCAGTCACCCCTCAGCTTGGGGCATGTGTCTTCTGCTCAGCCAGGCGAGATGCGATAACTCTCAAGACAGTAACTGCATCACCGCCTAAATATAGGACAGACCTAGATGGTGATGGACACCTCTGTCCCCCTTCAACTCATCAGTCAGATGCTGGCAGCTAAGCTGGGTGCAAGAATTAGTCTTCCTACCTCATATTGGACTTTTTGTCCTCCTTTTGCCTTGCCTACTCTGGGGCTCGTGCGTCGAATCCAGCCCTCCCTGCAGCCAGCAGGTGCTCAGGGGATGGGGGAGATGAGGTATGGACTTGGGAGCTGCAATTCCTCAAGACAAACAGGGAAGCAAATGACAGAAAACATGCTTTATGGACCAGTGCAGACATTTTGCAGGCTGAAATATGCCCAACTACACGCCTTGGCCTGGGGACACATGTTGCCTTCAGAAATGCCAGGATCAGGCAGGGAAGGCAGCCTTCCCAAGACAGGCCAGCACACCAGGACCCTGGCTCGGCTGTGCTCGCTCCCCCGTAGTTATTGTGGTTTCTTATCTGAAAAGCAGCACAAATGGGGAGGGAAGAGGCACGGGATAAGGGGTGTTCATCTGCCTCCCACGGGTACAAACACAGTCCTCAGCACCAGCATATTTTTTTTTTAATTTGTCTTCTGTCACCCCTGGGAAGCATGGAAATGCTGCTGGTCCCTTTTAGAAACCAAGGGATGTCTGAGGCAGCGAAACAGAGAGCTTTTCTTGACTATACCCACAAGCAGGCTCTGTACGTCGCACGTTAACCCAGGTCTCCAAAGATGTGGTAAGGAGCAACCCAGGTACGGCATTGGCATCGTCCCTCTCTGAGTGGGTGGGTGAAACACCCCTCGTCTGGTGCAGGTTGTGTGAATACTTGCTGATTTTGCAAATGAAATTTCTTCAAGGTGTGCCTGTGACAATCTCTTCTGACAATGTCCCTTGCAATATTCCCCTTTTCTGATCTCTGAGTGGCACTTAGAGACGTGCACAGAAGATGACTATGTCGAAACTGCATTAAGAACGTAACTTAAACCCACAAAAGTCAGGAGACAGAGTGAAGGCTAAAAAAATGTGGGCGGATATCCACTCTGTCCTTAACTCACTCCAATTGCTAGACAAAATTGCAGCTCCGTACATCTGATCTCCAGCAGCACAGGGAGCGGCCACTGGGGCCAGCTCAAGAATTTTCTTTCCAGTTGTAGCGGTGTGTTTTTGTGGTAGAACATGCTTTTTATTTCCTTTTCCTTTTTCTTTTTTCTCTCCCCAGGACTTGCCTCTTTTTTTCTTGCCTTGATTATGCGTTATGCTTTTTCCTCGAGCCCTTCTAGATAATATTTGGAGAGATTTGATTAAGACGCTGTCTGGATTCATTTACTACCAAAGCACTGAATAATCTCCTGAGCTTTGCCACCACACACTCTCGCCTTACTATAAACCATCCCTCAAAGACCAATTCAGCTCCTTGCACCTGTCTCTTCTTACATGACTATATTCAGGAGCAGGGGTACAGAAACATCAGATGTTGTATTAATGGCTACAAACCTAAAGCTTCGGCTAAAAACCTCAACAACTGTTCAGCAACAGGTGCACTTATGTTCTGAATGTCAAAATCTACAGCAAAACTTTCTCTGGAGGTTTCATCAGCTTCTCTAGGAGACTGTGTTACAGATCCATTAGTAAGTTCGTACCCGAGAAGGGCTTCATTTGCTACCTTTATTAGTCTGCAGAAGAAGCTCAAGGCCTTTTTTCCCTCCTCACTTGCAGTTAAGAGTAGCACCGTTGGCGTCATTTGTTTAATGTTGCTGTATAGCAGAGACGAAGCAGAAAAGAAGCAATTCCTCCTGGCAAGGATTTTCCTGGCGAATTTATCTCAGTTTCATTCTCAGAAGGATTCTCATAGGGGCACTAATGTCAGTCCAAACCCCCTCCAGATTCTTATTTCTTTGTACGGGAAGATGCTTAGCAGATGCAGTGAGAAGAGATACATTTTTGAAAACACTTTATTCTTTCTGGGATGACTCAGGTGGAGCTGCCAGTTCAGAGAGAGAATTTGGGCACTCTTCTTAGTGAGAATGAGCTTTCTTCCAACGATCCTGGAGGGCTTCACCAACTTTGCATTAAGCCTCCTCTAGGAAAAATAAGCGGTGCTCCATTGTTCTTGCACAAATCTGTATTTTTACAAGTATAAAATATCACATTCCAGAAGACAGGTGTGATTTAGGAATGCTCCAGTCCTCGACAGATGAGAGGGAATAGTTACTGTGATTGCTCAGGCAGGGTGGGTAGATGATGCTGCCACCTCCCCTGTGCCCTATGGGCATATCTCCTGAATGCTGTGGTACAAAAGAATCCCTCCCTTAGCCCTCCCCATTAGGACCCTGGTACGCTGTTCTGCATCACCAGGGCTTTGGCTCTTTATTTTCCTCTCTGGAAGATTTGGGTGTCTTGCACATCTGGTAACTTTTGGGATGGCTGAGCATGGGAGGGTGCAGATACTGTCCATCTTTTCCTGAACCCCTTCCAGTATGAGGAGATAGGGATCCAAAGTCCGGTTCCACCCTCCATCCTATCTGCAGCTGGATACGTGCCTCTGCTGCGGTGTCACAGCCATCCATGGAGCACATTAATTATCTGCTCATGGTATCAGGGAGCAGCTTCCAGCCATGTGGGCTCGATCCACCAACCCACCATACTGGATTTGTAAGTATTTCCCCAGATGCCCCTAGATTTAAGGCAGCTTTAAACTGCTGCCCTGAAACCCTTGTCTAGCTCTGTTTCCCTCACCACAATTTTGTCATTCCCCCGAATCACTCAGGCTGCCTATTTCTGTAATAAGTTACTGCTTTCTGATTGCTGCATGCAAAATTTAGGAATGCATTGATACATGACATCCTAATACGAACCATACCAGTAACATTGGAATTTAAATATTCATGGCTACTGAATGCAGATGCTGAATACTGTGTGCCAATACGTTATTGCTTTGAGTCTCTGCTGAAGCGAGGTTTAGTCCAACTTTATCTGAACGCGAGGATTCCAGCCTAATCCTTTGGGGCTTTGTCTTGTAATTACAACAAATAACTATTTATTTTACACTGCCTCTGGGAAAACCCTGAAGCAGAAAACTATAATATTTTATATCTGAAGTCTGGTCTAGTTTACGTTGCTGGATGCTGACTGCTAAAACACTTAGGGAATGCCAATGTTTCGATTTATTGAAGGCACTGTGTGACTTAAGCTTAAGCGTGCAAAATTCATGAAAAGTTTTAGCCCATTTAACACGTTTTTCCAAAGTGTGTTTGGAAATACGCTTATTTTACTCAATCTTTATGAAACACGGAACTGAGACAAATGCTGCCATTTGAAACTGGCTGTTTCTTGTATAAAGATAAGTAAAAAGAATTGATAGAAATACTACGTGGCAGATTGAACTAAAACCGAACAGATACAATTGCTTCAGCTTCTCTTAAAGTGGAACCCCATCACGTATTGTAGCATGAAAAGGTTAAAAGATGTGTGCCTTTCAGGAGGTAATTAAAGAACGCTTTGCCCACGAGCCTATTAGTACCTGACTCTGACCCGCGGGTTATGACTTTCTTGTTGATTTAGGCAGGGACATGCTATGCACACACCTGGTGTTTATGGAAAGCGCGGTACGGAGATAAGCTTCTCCAATTGTTCCAACAACATGCCTTAAACTACCAACAATAGCAGAGCAGCAGCGTTTCTCAAGTATCAGAAAGGGCCAGTTGCAAACAAGTAAAGGCAAAAAAAGAATTCCTTCACCGAGGAGTTAAATCATTTGAAAACTATAAAAAGTCTTATGAGCACTTCTTGCAACCTGTTGACAACATAGCTGAGATCACTGGCATGGGACTTGTTGATAGCTTACACAGACACCTGCACTAGATGCTGAAGTAGCGGGAATTTTTCTTAGCTGTGCTCAAACTTACTGTACTTCTTCGGCTGTGGCTTGGGATGCATTTTTTGAAGATTACATATAGTCTCATTAGAGATCCCTGCTCTGGTGTGACACTGATACAGGCGCTGCAGTCTTCCAGCTGTATCCCGAGCGGCAAGGTAAATCCATGGTTCTCTGCCTATTGTTCCATTTTCTCCTTTCTTTCCGAGGTCCCTTAAGTGTTTTTTTCCCCCTTCAGCTTCCCCTTTCCTTTCCAACAACCTCCCCAAACCGAGTTTCTGACACCCATCCAGCCAACTGATCCCTGCCCGCTTTGGGGAGACGCTCTTCTAATGAAATTCATGCAAGTAAAAGACATCAGCTCACAAATATCTGCGGAGGCCAAAAAAAAAAAAGGAAGGGGAAAAAAAAAAAACACCCCAACCCATGAAAAAGCTAGGAATTTCTTTTTCCAATGTGCTCTCTCCTTTCTCTTGCCTCCTCGCCACTAACTTCAGAGGCACCGCTAGATCTGGTCACCCCCCTGCACACAGTTATTTTCAATTTTTAATTTTTTTTTTTCCCCTCCTGCTAAGGCACGTTTTTGTGCACCTGCAGAAGGGCTGAGCGCCGGGAGAGTAGGAAATTGGAAATAAAAACTCCCGCATTGCTGGGGAGTGAGCACATTTGTTTAGGAGCCTAATTATATCCGTCCCAGGATGATTTATAGGAGCGGGGGTAATTAGTTCTGTTCGCGGGGCACCTGCTGCCGGTCGGGCCGGCCGGGCACCCACCCAGCACCCCTTACCGAAGCGGCTGTGGTCCTGCCGGGTGCCGTGCACCGTGCCGTTGGGGAAGATCTCCAGGTGGAAGCCGGTGCGGCAGTAGAGCTGCCGCCGCCGCAGGATGCCCTTGAGGTGAGCGAAGTCGGTGGGGGAGCCCCGCTGCAGCCGCCCCTCGATCTGCCCCAGCCGCTCGTTGAGGAAGCCGGGGGAGTCGGCGAGGGGCAGCCCCCCGCCGCCGGCCAGGGCGGGGGGGAAGCCGTGCAGGTCGGGGTCCAGCGCCCCCAGGAAGCCGCCCACCTCGGCCATGGCGAAGCGCAGCGGCCCCTCAGAGCGCGGGCTGCGGCCGCCCGGCCCCGCGCTGCCGCCGGCCCCGGCCCGGCCCCGCGCCGCCCGCGCCTCCCATAGCTGGATGTGTCCCGCCGTCGGATGCAAACTGCACTTTATATACGTACACACTCCCCTTACATTGACATATTGGATATTTAAATGCAAGCCACACCTCACTGGCATCCCCTTTGGCTATTGCTTCTTTTTTTTTTTTCCTCCCCCCTCTTCTCTGATCCATTTGGCTTTTTTTTTTCTTCCACAAAAAAAAAAAAAAAAGGCTTCACTCCCTCTTTTATTATGAAAGAAAAAAATGGCAGGAAAAAGCTACACATCTCAGTGAGGCATAACAGCTCTTGGCAGGTCCCCGCCGAGCCGCCGATGAAATCATGGAGCCCCCGCACGCACCCGGGGATGCGGCGCTGCCGCTCCCGCCCCGGCTCCCCCGCACCGCCGGCAGCCTCCGGCCCTCCCCGGCAGCCGCCTGCACCCCCCCGGAGCCGGCACGGAGGCGCCGGGCCGGTCAGGGTCGGGCCGGGTTGGATCTGTCAGGGCCGCCGCCGCCTCAGCCGTGCCACCCCCCCTCCCCCTAACCTCCCCCCCCCTCCCAAACGGACACGGTGGAAAAAATAACACGTGGGGAGAGGGCTCGAGACGCGTTTTTCAGATGAACGTGTTAAAAAAATTGCAAGCGATCATTTTGAAAAGCGATCCCGCCGGCTTTAAGGCCGGGTTTACAGGCGGCGGGAAGTGAGGGAGGGCGAGCGGCGCTGCCCGGCCCGCCGCAGGCTCCCTCCCCACCTTCCCCATGTTGGAAACAGGTGTTTCCGCGCTCTCCCCGGCCCGCCGACACCGTATCTGTAACGGCAGCTGCTGGCCGCTCTGCAGACAGACGGAGTCAGGCTCGGGGAGACGGGCGGGGGGGGAACACAGACACCGACACCTCGGGGAAGGAGGGAGGAAGGGCCCGGGCCCCTGCCGCCCCCCGCGCCCCCGCCGCTGCCCGCCGCCCTGCCCGCCAGGCGGCGCTGCTGCTCGAGCCACGGCCTCAGCCCCGCCGGCCCGGGGCGCTCGGCACCGGGGTGGGCGCCGCTTCGTAGCTTCCCGCCGACGTGGGGCTGAGGAGGCCCCGGGAGGCTAGGGCGTCCGGCTGGGCTGTCATGTCCCTGAAGTGAGGTGTCGCCCACGCCCTACTTCATGCCCCGCCAGGCACAGGCAAACCCCCAGAACTGCCCCGAAGCCAGCAGCCCGCTGGAGACACCCCGGGACAGCAGTGTCCAGAGCTGAGGTATTGGTTGTGCCTCCCTCAGCGGGTCTCCTCCACGGTGTATCCTCACAGTGGGTCTCATCTCAGTGGGGTCTCTCCCTCAGTGGATATCTCCTCAGTGGGTCTTGCCCCTCAGCGGGTCTCCCGCATGGTGGGTATCCCCTCAGCGAGTCTGTCCCCTCAACAGGTATCTTCCTTCAGCAGGTTTCCCCTCAGCAGGCCTCTTCCCTCAACAAGTCTTCTCTCAGCATGTCTCTCCCCTCAGCAGGTTTCCCCCATGGTGGGTATACCCTCTGCAGGTTTGTCCTCTCAGCGAGTTTCCCCTCAGCAAGTCTACCCAGTGGTGGGTATCCCCTCGGCATGTCTCTCCCCTCAGCAAGTCTGGGTTAACCCCTCAGCAGGTCTCTCCCCTTAGAGAGCCTCTCCCCCACAGTGGATACCTCCTCGGTGGGTCTCTCCCCTCAGGTCTCACCCCACAGCGAGGTGCTTCTCCCCACATCCACCCCAGAGGGAGGGTTGAAAGGGCTGCGACATGCAGCCTCCTCTCCCCGCAGGCCCAGGCAGTGCTGTGCTGTGAAGATACGAAGGAAATTATGATATGACGACGTGGAACACCCACATGTGTGTCTGCAGTGGGTGAGGAATCTGGTTTTTAAATGGGGGTGGGGGTGGTTTTTCCTGTCAGAGCTGTGCCTGTAAAAGGGGTGTATTTGATGCAGAACTTGACACATGAAGCCTAACCCTGTGTTTTTTTTACAGAAATATAGTCTGCTCCAGAGGTAGTAAAATCTACAGAAGTGTGTTTGTTGGCTGTTTGTTTATCGTGTATAGTTACATGGAGATAGCACTGTCTGAGGAGTTCAAGCATCCCACTGCAAAGATTATGATTTTATTTCTGTAGTATCTACAGGAAGACTCAGGCGTGATGAGGTAACTGAAGGAAATAAACCGTGCCTTGGTGAAAATGACCGAGGTCCAAGATGTGGGGGACAGACACAAGGACAGAACACCCCAAATCCGGAATTACTATTAAAGGCATAATCCTGTAAGTGCCGTGAATTTAATGCAGGAAATTCATATAATGTGAACGATGCCACTACAATCATATATGCTCTTTTATAAAGACTGGTTTTGCTGAAGTAAGTGGAAGTTTTGCCTCTGGATTCATAGCGGTCACCTTATTTCTGAACATGGCTGAAGGCTGATCCCAGAGTATTAGGAAGAGAGCGGGAAAAACAGCTCCTGCATCGAAGGACTAACCAAACTCTGCAGAGGCTTCTGCCACTGACATCAATAGCCTCTGGATCTGTTACAATATCCTTAAACCCAAATCCATACAAGCACTTAGAGTAGCACTTAGGATACTGAAAAAGGTAACAGAGTTCAATTACATTACAGTAAAATCCGAGATAAAGTAAAAACCATAAACCTGTGTTCTTAACTAATGTATAACAAAAGCAGCGAAATCCCCCGTCCAAGCTGACATTCCTCACTTAACTGTCATGATTATGGTCAGCTTTTGAAGTGTTTGCAATACATTTCATTGAGAAGTTGTACAGGCTGGTACTACATGTTCTATTTAGGCACAACAGGATGCGGAAAAGGTAGCTCTCTCTTCTCTTTTTTTTTTTTTTCTCTAATTTCCTGGTTTATTTATGTTTTTACTCAGCTGAGGAAAAGGCCGAGGGATTTGTATCCTGTATTGCTTGAAGAAAAAAAGGCATGTATTTTAAATACTGAAAGATAGAATAACTCCTTCAAAAGAAGAAACATGTTTAGCGATTTTTTTCATATGTATTACATAGAATACAGTTGTGCACTCATGAATTTCTTAAAGGAGGACAGAAACTTGTATACAATTTTTGTCACAGAACATAATGCGTTACAGAATTAATTTTCTGCTCTGCTTTGTTTCAGTTCATGCAGTTCCCCCAGGTTTATTCTTTGATTACAGCTTGTATTGTCTGCCTTGGGAACTGAAACGGTTACTGCCAAACTGCTCTCGTTCAATTTACAGAAGAATTAGCAATGATATTCATACTCAGTTTGCTAAAATAGACCTTGCAGACCCCTTCCTGAACACTGTCAACGTGCACGCTTAGCAAACCAGTAAAAATATTAATGGCTTTTTTTTTTTTCAAAATAATTACTATTCATGGAGAACAGCCACATTTGATATCTGACTATAAAATTCAAAGGAAGAGCAGGACTGGGGTCAAAGCAGTAAATTAATTAGAAAAGAGTAAGATAAATAAAGGCAATGAACAAATCTAGATACTGCATATCCTCTGCCTGGGGCAATTCCATTTGGCAAAGAAAAGGTCAAGACAGCTGAAAAAAATTTGAAGTAGCAATGGCCATGAATGAAAAATCAGACATGAAGAATATCTGAGGATAAAGAAACAACAGAGCCTTGAGCTTTAATAAATAATACTTTTGCTTCCTTAGCACTTCCCACCTCGGGATCTCAAAACAATTTATGTACGCTAATGAATTAAGACTCACAACCAAGGTCACTGTGCATCTCCTTTTTCCCAGACAGTCTCTCTCTCTTTCCACTAAGAGAAGTTGTTCAAAGGATATTGATGGCTTTCTGTATTTGTTTGGAATTTTGGATGCATAGCAGCCCTGCTGGAGCAGTAGCTCTGACCAAGCTTCTGTATATCCAGAAACCGGACACGTCCACCGTGCATGTGCGGGGAGCCCTTCTGCCTTTTGTTGTGTGGCAACCATCTGTGCCACACATGCAAGGAATGTCTGAGGTTTCCTGGCAGATAAATAGGGCAACCTCCTTTGTGAGGGGGTGAATAAACAAATTTTCTTAAGGGGAGCAGAGGAGGGTTTATTGGTTTTTATCTTTGATTGTTTTTACTTAAGATAGCATTATTATTATCTTCTTTTGTAGTACTACTTCCAGGCCCTAGACCCTGTTTGTGCTGGATACTGCATTAAGAAGTGCGTAACAAACCAGCACCCTTGACCTGAGGAATCTCACTGGTCTGTCTTGTGGAAGGATTTCTAATGGAAGGCAACATGAGTGAGGCAACAGAATTTCAGTCAATGTATACAAGTACGTATATATTTTTTGTGGCAAGTTTAGACTTGGTGGCAGAATGAAGGTAAGGGTCTAAGGATAAAGCTCCAGACTTGCCTACCTGGGTCTACTGGCACTACGAGGTGCCTAAAAAAATGATGTGATTTTCAAAAGAGGAAGTACCCACCTTTTCCAGTTATTGTTTATTTTGGTGTCAAACATGGATCTACTGGTTTTAGTAATCCCAGTATGGATTAACAAGTAGGAAGCAGAATCGTTTTGTCTCACTCCTATTTGGAGAGAACTGATGTAACTAAGATCTGTGGTCCATAGGGGAACAAGCTATGTACAGGCATGTGCAAGAAAACATCAGAGCTTTGTTGACCCTAGTGTATGCAGTTTTGCCTTAGTTCTATCCCATTTGAAAGTTGCAGGTACTTACTCTCCCTGAGAAATTACACCTTTCCTTGGCATGGCTAAGCACAGGTTTGAGTCCTGACTCAAATTATTCATGCTAACACATCTCCAAGTACTAGATGCTGAATGAGGAATGGGGAAGGCTTCTTTATTGGGGTAAAGTGGTGCATAATACAGTCATGTCCATTTGTAACTTTTTTTCTTGGGATTTGGGTTAGAATTACAGGACTACTGAGTCATTAGGCCTTTGGTATTTGGACAAGTGTACCAAAGAATATGTATCTGTGTAATTCTACCCCTCAGTATATTACACACCAGTGCAACTTGCCATGTGGCTACTGATTGATGCCCAATTTTTCTCTCCACAGTGTTTGTATCTTGCATGTACCTTTTGTGTTGTAGTTTATGCTGTAATTTCATGCTAAGACAGCAGCATTTCCTTCCCAGCTGTTGAGCCAAGGAGCATGATAGAAATTAGAATAAGGGTATCCTGGTAAAATCCCTTCATTGTTGTCTTCTTTTTAATTTTTTTTTTTCCAACCATAGTTTATGAAACAATTAAGAAAAGGTTGGTAAGTAATGGGTTTTAGCAGGCTTGTCAGCTGATTCATAGGTTCATAGCTGCTAAGGGGTGGTGGGGTGCCGAGTTAGCAGTGAGTCACATCCTTCTCTGTTTTCACTGATGGAGAAGGAGAAGTTAAGGAGGCCATTCAAGTTGCAAAGCATGTTCAGGATGATGGAGTCTGTAAGGAGCGAGATCTTAAAGGACTGTTTCACGCTATTGTTGAAAGCTTACCATGACTTCAAATTCTATCCTAGATCTAGGGCATGACTGAAAGTTTTAGTCTGTGTTTTAAAGCACTTGTGCAGTGTGGCCATATTCCACAAACTTGATAGGCAGTTACTTCAGTAGTTCTCCAGAGTTTCTTAAGCTAAGAAGCTCTCAGTCACCAGGATGTAAGTCATTGTGTGGCTTACAGCTGAAATTTGGAGCTAGTTCTTTCTACTGGATTTGTCTCTTTTCTTAAGTAATAAAAAGGAGGATAACATCATAACTCCTCTCTGGAAAGCATAGACTCAGAACATACCTAAGGAAACACAAAAGCCAGATCTAGTCCTGCTCAAATAAAAAATGCTGTCATTTATTATGTTACTCTTCTAAGTGTGCACCTTTTCACTATAGCAACCTTTTACAGAATTATCTGTGACCATGGAGGGTTTTGTGTTTTTATCTGCATCAGTTAGTATTAGTCAAATATAAAAAAGAGTCACAGCAAAGGTCTGTCTAGCCCCATATCCTGCCTCTTGATAATGGCTAATAACTTGTGTATGGAAAACAGGACGAGTATAGAGTGATACTTCCTTTGGTAAACCCTCCCAGCTTCCAGTGGTTTCTGGTTTAGGGACCTTCCTGAGCTGGAGGCTGCAGCTGTATCATTGTTTTTGATATTCCTTGATGGACCTTTTTCCTTGATGGACCTTTTTCCATAAAATTTTCTAATCGGTTTTTTGAAACCCACTTATATTTTTGGCTGCCATAACATCCCGTGGCAATGAGTTCCACAACATCATTAGGTATTGTGTGAAAATGAACTTCCTTTTGTTTGCTTTTGAACCCGCTTGCTGCCTGCCAGTTTGAGTTGGTGCCCTATTTTTTCTGTTCAGACTACTTTAAAATAATCATTGCTGTTTACCTTTTCCATGCTGTAACAGCTTGTCTAGATCTTAATTGTTGTTCTCCTTGTTTTCCAGGTTGAAAAGCTCTGGCTTGCTGAAGTTTTCCCTATGCTAAGGCTTTCCAACATCTCTTGCATGGTTTTGGTGCACCATTTTTCTTGCCCTTTCTTTGTATTTTGTATTTTCACAATTACTGAAACTGTGTTCAGTATTGAAGAGATGGGCATACCGTGGATTTATACAGAGGAATACTGCCATTTTCTGCTTTATTATCATTCTTCTAAAATTTCCTAACAGGGTGGTTTTTTCCAACTGCTGACACTGTGCTAATCTTTTCAGAGAACTATCCGCTTCTCCAGGATTTCTTTCATGACTTGTAATAGCTGATTTAAAGCACAGCGAGAATGGCTTTTTCCTCATACATTATTTTTCATTTATGAACTTTGAATTAAATTTACTATTTTAACACCCACTCATGGTATAAATCTTAGGTTTCATTTTTGGGAATGGCTTTGTATCATCAGCCACCTACCTACAGCATTTCCAGATCATTTATGGAATATGAAACAGCAGTAGTCACATCACAGACCCTATTCAGAGGCCTCTGGGGAGCTCCCTACATCACTGACGTTGAACATCTATTTCTCTTGTTTATGATCTTTTCACCAGCTATGTCACTTATTACCTCTTTCACTCATCTTGCAGTAAGGCTCATTTATGAGCTAGATTTAGAACCATAGAATCATTTAGGTTGGAAAAGACCCCCAAGATCTTTGGGGGGGTCCAACAATTTCATACCATATTTCGTACCATAGTTAAGAGTCTGACAATTTCCCATGTGGTACCTGTGGAGATTATCAGTTAACCCTCATATCATTTTCTTATTTTCATCTGTTCTGCTGCCTTAAATTCATTCTCCTTGCAAAAAAGGCTGTAGGCTTCTCTATTAGAAGATTCATTGAGCTTTCTTACTATTGCCTAATCGCCTTACGGGAACATTTTTTAAATACCTCAGTCAACTCTTGGTGCTATGAACTGTTCAGACTGAGGCACAGATTTACACATTGGAAGAGAGTTTTGTATTTTTCTGTGTTCAAATTGCTTTGGGATTTTTTGCCCAGTACCTGAACTTCCCGGTACCTCTCTTTAAGGATAGTGACACAGGTTCTCTCACTGGAGAACTAAAAGGAAATATATTAGCGTGTGGGGTGGAGTTAGGAAGTTTGAGCTCAAAGTTATTCTAGAAGTGGGTGATTAGATGGGACATCGTAAAACAAAGAACAGAGGGACAGGAAAGGGAAAAATAAATTAAAAAATCCCTTTTCCTAATTATGCTAAAAGGCTACGGTTTTGGCATTTTTGTTGAGTGAAGCTTTTCAGCTTCAATAATGCTTCACATGAGTAAAATTACTCAAGTTCATTTATATAGTACAGTGTTAATTTGTATAGTATGTGTATAAAGAGACATAACAATCTTTTAAAATGTAAATAATCTGATTTGCTAATTATTCTGTAATTATTCTTTTCTATATATAAATTCTTTATACTTTCCTAGGTTTATTCTTTTCCCTAATGAATTAGTTAATTAAAATACAGCATTATCCTCCTGTTGTCAAAAAACCGTCCGGGTACTTTGCAAGCTTGACTAGATAAATGTTAATTGTATGAGAATTCCATGATCAAGCAACCAACTGCCCTACAAATCATGTTGCTTCATCACTGCATCTCTGTGGAGAGAGGAACTAACTGGTTATGAAAACCACTGTAAAGGTATATTTTTTATGAATTCTGCAGGCAGCCAAAGGATAGGGAGGACATATTCAAGAAAGTACAGTCTTGCTTGTATCTGATTGATATCCACTGAAATATGCATTAACCTCCTTCAGGATGAGAGGCTTTTTTTCAGAACAGCCACTTGAGTTTCATAACTTGAGTTTCATTAAAATCTGTCATGAGAAATCGGGAGTTAACAGAATCCAGTTTCTATAGCAAATGCAGTGTATAGTAATCACAGTTCAGGTAGACCGAGTTTCATGTGAGATCTCAAAATGTTTATTTTACAGCATCCTTTGCCATGTTTGTATAACATTGCTGTTGCCTTTCTCCAGATGGGAACATGTAGGAATGCAGAAGGCAGGTGGTTTGCTCAAGGACATGAGAATCTGTCTTCAGTGCAGTTAACTGGTGCCTCACTAGCCCTTATGTTAGCTGTGCTTTGGTCTGAGTAGTCACTTGGATTGTGTTGCATTCCCTTTGTGAGCTGCTAGCATTCCTTAATACCAGGTAGAGCCCTGAGCAGCAAGCACAGAGTGAGCTGGCTGCTAAGCCTTTTTTGTCCAGGGATCCTACAAGTGAAAGACAACTGCATCATGTGGGTTTTTGTGCTGAGGAAGGATAAGCCTCACTTATGTTTTCTTTCTCAGGTAATTGTGATAGGATTTATCTGTCCTAAGTATGTGAGGTGAGGAAGGTACAAAGGCTTGGTCTGCATCCTTCCTGAGAAGAGATTCCAGCATCAAAAATGAAAGCCTTGTTTTGGCATTGAGAGCTGGTGGTTCTGGTCCTGGGTGGTATAGCTCTGTCTGAAGCATCGCCAGCCTCAGAGTTTTGCCTATGGTTGAGAAGCAGAATTCAGGTTGACACTAAGCTTGTGTTGACTGTAGCGAGGACAGAAACACAGAGCTGAGCATAGCTGAGACTAGACCTCAGAAGTCTGGATTCTCAAACCTCTGCTTTAATAGCATGGAATTTTTATGGCCTTGAAAAAATTAGGGAAGAAAGATGAACATCATTTCATGCAGTATTTTAAAAATGTTGGCAAATTCTGTTACTGAGGTTTTCTGAAAGATTAGAAACTTTTCAGATATCTCCCTCAGCAATAAATGTGTCAAAATGTGAAAATTAAAATATCCTCGGAAAGTAGGAAGCATCAGTGTGTCGATCGCTTTGAAGATCTTGCTGATGCTGGGGCTGTGGTTTAATGTAGTGGGAGTCTGGTGTTCTTTCATTCGAGAAAACAGAATCAAATGCAAAAATGAAAATAAAATAACACTTCTGCAGCTTTCTTTGTAAACAAATCAGAAACCTTAAGGCCAGGATAAGAACACAGTGGCTACCAACTGGAATAACTCAGCTTAGGCTTGATAGAAGGAAATGATAGGTCTCAAGTATATGCTACCTCACAGGAAGATTGTAATGAATTCCAGCCAGCTTCAAGAGAAAAACAAAACCTATTGATTTTATTCCAAAGGAATAAAAAGGAAAAAGAACAGATGTATGAAGTCTTCTGTCCACTTACTGCAATCTGCAGTGCTGACTTAGAAACAGATAATGGCTTAGCTTTCTTTTCTTCTTGTGCTTCCTTCTGTAGAAATGCCCTGGCTTAGACACCAAAAAGATTAAATTTGGGGTAGTAGAGAGGAGAGGGAACAAGGACCTCACACAAGAACTGACCTAAACTCTGAGGAGGTTTGTATAATCTAATTTACAATAAAATGGTATTTACAATGTTATCAGACAAAGCTTAGCAGTGTTAAGTTAAACAGCATATAATGTGATTAGTGGGGGAGTCATGCCCATGATGTCATACACATTCTCTGAACTCTTGGAATGGGCAGATAATGTCTCAGGCATTTATTCTCTTGTGACACATAAGAAAAGCTCCGTAAAGATTTGGGGGATGGGAAGGAAATGTGCGTGTACACATGCTCGACAGCACACGTGTGCATGCAGCTACAGTGGAGCTGACAACACTACGCCTCTCCCTTTGGCGCAGAGCTCGACCTGTGGTTGCACCCTGCTAGATTAGTGCTGTGTAGTGGTAAAAACAGGCCTTTGGGAATAGTTTAGAAGCTCTAAATTCTATTCTTGACTCTGCCACAGTCTTGGTTTTTGACCGCTAAATCTTCTTTGCCTCTGGTAACTCCATTTTTAACTAGTAAAGGTAGTCAGCCTTATCTGTAAAGTGCCCTGAGTGAAGAGCTATATGTAGATGGAAACCACTGGCATTCTGTTCATTATGCAGAACAAATACAGCTAGACCACAAAGAGCTTTGCTGTAGATAACAGCAAGCAATTTCACAGTTAGTAATGGCCCATTCAGGGAAAATTAAATCTTTATCTTTCTGTCTCTCTGAGGCATGCAAAATGGTATTAAAAATTTTGGCTAGTCTAATTAATCTGGTAAGCAATACAAATCTCAGCTATAGGTTCACATCAAAGATAATCTAGACTGTATTTGTTTTAAAGCATGTTTTGGTTTAAAAAAGCTCTTGCTAAAAGCTTCTGAATCAGGCAAAGCTCCCCTTAAACTTGAAAATTGTTGTAGTGGCTGTGAAAGGACAGATTCTGGAGTAATATTTTACTTCCCATGTCTACCAGGGACAATGAGCTTAGAATATAGCCCATATTACTTCATGCATGTTAATGTTTAATAAAGATAAAGATTGCATAAACGTTCTTTCTGTCATGGTGTGAAGGCAGTATAAATTGTTTAACTCTGGTGTAGAGACTGACTAGATAGTATTCCTGTTTTCAGTGATGCGTGGAATGAATATGGGCTAGACTTGAGTTCAAATGGGAGTTGCAGATGTGGAGAATGAGATGGGGCCTGCAGACAGAGCTGAAAAAACTTGAAGAAAAGCAGTGGGCAGGAAGGAACAAGTGAGCTTGGAAACTACGGCTCATGCAATGTCAACTCATATGTTAAAATCAACTGCAACACTTGCATGATACCCATCTTTTATCACAACAAGTAGTCATTGTCTTGGCTGCAACGCTGATGTATGTTTATGGCATTAGCGTGGATTTGTTAAGAAATGCATACATGAATTTTATTTGACTGCAGAGGCATGCCATCAAGAATAAATCTTTGTTCAGAAAGGGTAAGCCAAACTTTTGTCTCTGTGGCTGATAAATCAGGAGCAGGGTCCAAGTGTAATCTGAACAGAGTGGAGCATTGGCCAGCTTGATCAGACATGTGGGATGTACTCATAACAACAGTGAATGAAAGCGAAGCCTACAGGTAGACACCTTTTAAATAATCAAGGCTGACAGTTTTACTACAGTAGCACAGTTTAACAGTTTATAGGTATGTGCTACATCATAGGTCCTGCTTATGTTAAATAGTGTGCAAGCATTACACAGCTTATTTAGAAGAGAACTTTTATTTCAGGCATTTTTACATTTGTTAATATTTTTTTCCATTCTTGCAGTCATTACAAATGGAATATCTTATTGTTGCAGATGGTATTGCCAACGGATGACTCTGAATGATGTACCAGAAAGACATTTTAAATGACCTAGATTAACTCACAGAGAACTGGGCATCCTAGATACATTCTCAAACACAGAACATTTCCAGGAATGAGTATTTCTGACACTCCTTATTGAAGCCATTTACAAAGAGTTATCTGATATCTGGGCAATCAGAGAAGCTGTGTGAAGGCAGATTGCACACAGTGCCTTGAGTCTTGAGAACTGGGCTGGGTTATGGACACGCTGTATTACCATGGTAAAACATCCTGGGCCTCAGTTTACCTATCTGTAAAAAGTGAAGTGCAATGCTTTGTATAGCACCTGGCCTGGGAAAAGTGTGTTGAATGGCTAGTGACAAACGCCAGTTAGGGACATATACAGTCCTTAAAGTAAAAAACTTCACGAACTGTAGAGCCTGCATATCTCAATGAACAAAATGCCTTCCTCCCAGCTCTCACAGGAAGCAAGTTAATTGGTAGGCCAATAACTATAATGAGGCAGAACCTGGGGTTTTGCATGTGTATAGTGAGATCCTCCCCTTGGGGCCAAACTCCTGTTCCATATTATGAAAGCAGTAAAAGGTCCCCTCAGCAGGTGCTGCATAAAGGCATTTCAGCTTTGCCTTTGCAGTGCTGGAATTGCCAAGCTATTGCTTTCCTGAGTCTCCAAATGAATTCCCCAACTCAATGTGGAACAGCTGTGTGATAGATACAGCCTTGAGAAAAGGGGTGGCAAAAGAACACAACAAATGGGGATTTAATCAAATAGCACAGGGCTGCAAAACAACATCAGCATGTTTCTACTCGGCTTTCCTTTGAGTAAGGGAGACCCTCTCAGTATCATAGCTCAAAGAAGAGAGGTAATGTGTGATCATATGCTGTTAAGGGCTATATTGTGTAGTGAGGGTAAGTGAGTAACGCTGGCTGTGTTTGTTAATGCCATGAATAACAGCATGGTTTACCTAGAATGATGCCCAAGAACTTTACATCCTGAATAAAGATCTTATAACTGCCCGTGTATTGCTGCTGCCTCTGTAGGGTTAATGAAGGAATGGTTTACCAAAGCACCTAGGCTTTAGCCGTTTGAGCCAGGAAGTGAATTAGAAACTGCAATGAGATGGGACAAGTCTGAGAGGGTGGAAGTAATTCTTCTAGTAGAATTTAATTAGGACAGGGTAGCATTTCTCTTCCTATATGATTGTGGAAGTAGTTGCTTTCTACCTTATTGAAGCCTTCTGAAACCTAGTTTGCACAAAAAATGCTCTCTCAAGTAAGAAAAGATTATATTAAGGGCCACAAATGGCGAGAGTTGCTGGTTTGTATTTTTCCTTAAAAAGGGTACTTTTAACAATGCTTTTATTTAATACTTTTTGAAAGATGAGTTTGTTGTGTGTCAAGTCTACCTACATGAGTTTCCAGAGAGCTTCTTAAGAGCTTTTTGGAGTTATTCTACCTTGTCAAATACTGACTATGCCTGTTTGATCTGAGTGATTGCTTAGTTCTAAGTGTTACGTCTGAAATATAAAACAGACAAGAAAAGAAGTAAAATGAAGGAAGAGTTTGTAACAAACAGAATATAGCTAGCTAAGTACTGTGGCATGATAATGTCTTAGAAAAATCAACATCATTATGAAACTGCAATTTTTTCTTGTTTCTATGTCATAAAATTTCCTTGAAATTTTTTGGTTTTGAGTATGTGTGCGCTTTACAAAGTGATCAGAAGTTAAACAGTAGCATCTGTCAGAGAAGATAAATGACCTACCGGCAAATCATCTCAGTTAAAAGGAAGACAAAAATCTATGGAGCAGTGGAATGAGTTTTAAATTAGCCATTTCACTTAACTTTGCCCTAATGAAGGGCTAATCTTTGGACCCCTGCAAAACAAATGAGAGCATCTAGTTAGACCCAACGGAAACCAGTCATTGAAAAGGCTTTTTCTTTATGAACCTAATTGGAAGCAAAATAATTCCTTTGATAGCTGTCTTCATTTAACAGTATCTTTCTCTTTTCCTGATTTATGTACAGTAAACTAAGAACTCTGTTAATTACAAACACATTTGCCTTTTGCAGATTGACAACTAAATATGCTTCAGTGAACCTGGCTAGAGCAGTCACAAATAACGTGCAAAGATCTGCAGTGCAAGTTCTTTAGAGGTTTCCTGAGAAGAGCTTCATCTGAAAGGTGGTAAGGTAGCCTGCACTTAAAAAGCCTTTACTGTATATTGAGGCAGCAGTGTGTGCAGAGTTAAGTGGAGTGTGGGCCACTGTGGAAATTAGCTAAATTTACACAAGTTAAAATCTGACCTGGGATTTCAAGGATATTTTATTCATTAGATTAGCTTGTTCTTCTAATTTTTTATGTAGTGGCAAAGTAAGTATTTCTTGTTCTAAAATCTGAAGAAATGATAGAAAAAACATTGGACACTTGATTGCTGTAGAAGCAGGATTGTGCCTTTAAGGCAGAAGGAAGGAATGTGTCAGTCATGGCCCCTCTAAAACAGGGACTTATCTTGATTATGGTATTAGCTTGGTAGTAGAATATGATCTCATCACTGTGAAAGATTACATGAAATATCAACTTGGCTGGCCTTAAAACAGCTCTGTTCTCAGTTGCATTTTCAATTGCTGCAGCTGACATAGGGTTCTGTAATTTGAAGAGATGGCCATAAAGATGTTTTGCAGAATTTGGCCTGTGTATTCAAGTAAGAAAATTCGTGAATGGATAAAAGCATGACTGCCTCTGATGTTTTCTCTTTGACTTTTTTTTTTTTTTAAGAATTTCAAGAGCAAGCAAAACTTAACACCCTTAACTTCAGGGTACTTAGAATTTATATCAAACCTGGGAAAATAGATACCTGTCTGATGGAAAGTCACTGAACTCAATGTAGGCTAAAATGTGAATTATTGTCCACCTTCAAGGAATGATAGGTTTGAAGGGGCTAAGTGTGTGAGACAGTTTTGAGCAGTAGGTGTTCTGCGTACTGTAATCAGAGGGACATGGGAATGCTGTTTGTGGAGCACATGATATGCTGTGCTTGTGCCTTCAGCTGTATGTTTGCTCTGAAGCCTAGAAGCCAGATGGCATCTTTCTTGAGTGAGTGAATACTAGGTGTAAATTATTCTTGGGTAGTTTTGGGGAATCCATTTTGCTTTGAATTTGTATCCTTCTGTTTTCACATTGAAGATGGTATTTTTAAAGAATCTAACTCAACTTTCTCCCTTGAAATTAAGCTACAGACTAATTATTTACTCAAGACAGTAAGGGGTCTTCTGAGTGTTGGAACGGTCAGTCTGGCAGATAAAAACCTACCTGGAAAGTAAATTTCAGCTTGAGTACTTAGCTGACAAATCTGACATTTCAGAGGCAAATTCAGAAGGTCTATTAATTTCCTTTTCGTTTTATGTCAACATCTAAAATGCTTCCTAAAATAAGAAAAAATTGAAAAAATATTTCTCTGCTAAATCACATGGATGCCTGGAATCTGTATTATGTATTTACTTGTTTTACTGATCTTAAATTCAAAGACCACACCAATGCCCTGGCCCAAGAGTAAGGATGGGAAAAGATACTAAAAACCTGCAATGGCCGGGGTTTTCTCACTCACTGATTCCAGCCATGATCTCCTCAGAAGCTGTCTTATTTGGAGAAAGACACTTACACCCCTCAACTCATATGGAAAGAGGGTACATTAGGAAGCCCCTAATGTTTGCAGTGTTTGCCCATTTTTTTGTCACTACTTCTTCCCTCAAATTCTGCTGTCCACCCATTTATCTCCCCCTTTTTCCCCCTAAATTCAGTTTTCTTCCCCCAATCCACTTTCCTACTCAGTGCCTCTCCTTCCTCCTGTGGTGTTTGCAGGCATAATCCTGCTCTCAAAATTAGTTTGTGCTCCTTCTCCGTTTTCTGCTGTGCTTACAAAAAAAAAAAAAAGCACCCTTTACAGAGGAAAACTCTCACATGTGCTGTCTTCCCCTGCGCACCATCCCCTTTCAGATTTCTGCCAAAGCTTGGACTTGTATCCTGGCTGGGTGCAGGGCAGGTTCAATAGCTACTGCACGTTCCTTTGAACTACCTACCTCATCTGAGAACTTTCAGGCTAGAAAGCCTTTCAGCTATTCACTCTGTGCATATGCAGTGTAATCCGTTTGGCTCCGGAACATCATACTTTACGCCTAAACTGAGAGCCAAACACTTTTTATTATTATTTATTTTTAAAATGCTGTTTTCAGTTTGACTTCTTCAGTTGGGTAGTATGCACTAAATGAAGTAAATGTCAAGTGATGGAGGCCATTGGGGCACGATTGGAGCCATGGTCTGAACCCTGGGCCTGTACAAATAAAATATCAGTAGACCTGCCAAGCCTAAGAAAAACTGTTTTATTTCTAGGGATATCTCCCAGGAACTGGATTTGGATCATAGGCACTATTCTGAATGACTGTTGTAACAGATTTTGCGCATTTTGTGTATCTTTTCAAAAGCTGAGAAGAATTGCTTTAAGCAGAAAGGGGTTCTCAGCCTCAGTGTACTACTGCATTCATGTATTTCTCTTGGATTCTTTACCTGGAGACTCAGTGGCAGATGTGAATTAAGATGGTATCTGAAGACTGAACTGGGAAGGCGGTAGACTTCAGCTTAAAAGGAAAGTGGGTTTAAAAGGAGTCATGGGCTTTCTATTTTATAGGCGGTTAATTGAGCTAAAAGATGGTGCTATAGTCTTTTCTGAACTACTCTTTTTTGTAAAATGTGCATAAGAAGAAATCTCTGGTTAATACAACTGAAGTTATATAAAATAAATTAAAAAAAGAGCGATGAAACAAGGTAGCACTTACTCCTATATCTCTGTATTGCTACATAATCCTGGAAAAGAGTGCAAAAAGATGAATCATGAAGAAAAGAAAGTTAATGCAGAGCTTTCCAATACAGTGCAATGGATGTTGGCTCAGAACCATAGTTCATTTGACTTGTCTTTTAATGTTCTGAAATTTCTATCTATGCCATTCTCAGTGAAGATGCTTAGAAATATTGGGAGTCTAACCTGAAACTGAGAGGTGTTTTCTCTGCTACAAAACTACAGTGGCTATCATGAGGTGCAGTGACAACTGTGAGATAGTGATGAAGCACTTCCCTGCAGCTCTGCAAAGTGCAACAGCTTTTTGGGATGAAATAGAGTTGTGCATTGAGGATCTCAAATTCTTCCCAAGGAATCTCACAGATAGTTGAGAGTGACGACATTGAGTCATTTCTTGGGAGAGGATTTTGTTTTTATATCCTCAATACAGGGTGTTTCCATAATAGTAATGATTATTAGGCATAGAAACAAATGTATTCAGGCTGCAGTTTTGACCCAATTTGTTTTTCTGCTTTTTGCATTGGTATTTGCTAGTGTGAATTGTGTTGTGCGCTTTTTCTTTTTCTCTCAATAACAGTATTTCTAATTATGCCAAATGGGAATAGCATGATCCAAGGCTACAAGCAAATCAGTTTCCTAAGTTTTTGAATTATAAAGGAAAGTGGTTTCTTTTCCCCTAAATAATCTGATGTTAATGTAACTGTAAGGTCATTTGTTTCCTCTCTACTGTACCTTCATTGAGTTGTGATCTTTGAGAGTTCAGTCTTGATGAAAAAATATATATTTCCTTGTGTTATTTCTTTTAGAATTTAAATTCCATTAAGATTTAGAAAAAAAAAGTCCTTGAGAGACTGGGCACAAAACTGTATTTTGAATAAGTGCATATAATATGCATTAAGCTCTTGATTTTCTTCCTGTGCTGTCTGCTTTCAGATCTCTTCTACGTTCTCCTCTCACCTGGCTTCTGTATTATAGGCTGTTGTCCTCCCATTCTGATCTCAATGCTAGTCCCCTTTCTCATTGTACTTTCATAAACCATCACTTCTCTTGTTCAGAAACCTTCTTTAAATGCGCATCTTTCGCCACACTCAGAATCATTAAGCTGCAGTAAGTTGAAATAATGTCAGCTTCTCCCTCTAGTCTTCCTTGTCTGTCTTCTCTGTTTTGATTTTCATACTGTCAACATATTAGGGCAAGCATCATTGACCTGATGTATGTTACACAGTGTCTCGTTACTTTGTCTGTGGTAAGTTCTGAGTATTAGCGTATTGTTAGCAAAAAGTACTTTCTGCTTATCAAGCAAGATGTGTTGAGGGATGCAGAGTCTAGATCTGGATTGAACTAGGACGATGTTTTAAGGTTTAGGACTGAAGTGGAGCCGTATTTGAGAACAGATAGAGGTATGCTCACCAACAAAATTTTAGCCCTGAAATGGGAGGTCAACTTTTGGCCAACTGCTCCACCACTTGAGATTAATGGAGCTATTCCAGGTTGTTATCAGTGTAACTGAACTTTTAGTCCCTTTATAATGTCAAGTGTATGTGTGTATGTAAAGGCTTTTTAATTTTGTTTTAAAAACAATTGGGTTTTGGAAAATTTGGGAAAGAATTAAAGCGCAAGAATTGCGCTTCCTGTAGTGCATCTCTTCCAGCACTGAAACTTTCGTCTCTATTGTCCCGTAATGATTTAAAGGCTTCAGAAACTTTGTCTTTGAGCACCTTTTCCCTTAGCTTTGTTAACCAAAATGCTATGACATGTTCCTATCATGCTTTCACAGATTTCTTGCTTTCTTTTACTGTTTATTTCCTCCTAGCCAACTTGTTACCAAAATGAGTTAGACATGCGAAGAAGACATTAAACCAGAAATGTTTCTACACTGCTGGAAAATCTCTTCAGTAAGGCTGAAGAGCCCCTGGACTTTATTTTTCACTTGTTCTGATTTTACACTGATGTCATGTAATTGATTTCAGTGGATTAATTTGGTCAGCTTAGTGTCAGCCCCAGCGGCTATGGCAAATACTTGCGTTTAGCTTAACATCAAAGCTTTACCTGTCAGTACAGATGCCCTCCCTCATCCCTGGTAGAGAGAAAGTGTAACCCCCTCATAATCCCTCCTGTTCCCTAAACCTAAAAGTGCAAAAGTATTTTGATCAGACACTGTCAAGGTACAGGGCCTGTCTCAAAGGGGAAAAAAAAAAAGTTGCTGAGGCAATTAACATTCTAGTGTTCTAGTATTCATCTAACCTTGTCTTTATGATCTTTATTTTCTTCCCTCCTTCTTAAGGGGGGAAGGGTCTGGCCTTTTTTTTGCCCCTGTGTTGTTGTGTTGTGAGTTTGGCCATGCGTCCTCTCCGTCTACTTGCAAAGAGCTGCTAC
Organism: Chroicocephalus ridibundus; assembly: GCF_963924245.1. Classification (NCBI taxonomy): domain Eukaryota; kingdom Metazoa; phylum Chordata; class Aves; order Charadriiformes; family Laridae; genus Chroicocephalus; species Chroicocephalus ridibundus. The sequence continues at coordinate 15,032,074 of NC_086292.1, forward strand.
TGCTGTCTCAGCCATGGGACAAGGAGCTGATCTTTCCCAAGACCCAGTATATGCTGGACAGCTAGGAAAAGGAAGAGAAGAGGCAGAAGCCTCCAGGATTGGCAGACTGATAAGTCTAGGAGTGGGACCAAGGGCTGAAAACTATCTTGAATGATGCTTTGAGATGAAGAAAATTATGTGAGGATTACAGTATTCATCATGAAGACTTTAGAAGCAGTAAGTTACTTGAAAACTATGTCTAGTGTATCAAGCCTGTGTGGTGATCTACAGTGGCATCGGAGAATAAAATGTATGTGTCAAAAGCTATGAAGATTGAGGAGTAGACTCACTTTTCTTGGAACATAAGTACACAATCTTTTGCTAAAGAGTTAGCAAGAAAAGAATCTTGTGTGTGGATAAAGCATCAGCAATCTGCCTAAAATCATGCACAGATTTGGAAGATCTGTTCCTTTGTGGACAGAAAAACTAATCCTTTGGTAGGAGTCAGGGTTTCTCCTTGTTTCTTGTTTCAGGAATACAGATACTAATTTTATGCTAAAGATGGCTTAGCCACCCCTACTCGAGATGATGACTATTATTCATTCTGTGCTCCATATACATCCAGGCTTCAGCTGAAGTGTAGACAGTTGTCTTTGCGTTGGAGAACTTTTAGGGGGGTTTGTGTTGTTTTTACAGACCCACCAAGCTACAGAGCCTTATGCCTGTTTCATGTACGTCAAATCTGTGCTGTAGTTTTTTGTTTCTTCTAGGGGGTTTGAATTTTGTATAAATAAATTCTGAAGCATCTAGTTTTTCAGTCATGGATTAGAAATGTCCAGCCTGTGTTACACTGGCTTAAAGGAATTTGCTTTTCTTGAGCTGCTGGGACTGTGTACATTTTTCATTAGCTTTTTTCTTTTTTTCTTATTTTGCTTTTCTTGACCCCTGCTCATCAAATCTGAACTTAATTCTTGAATCAAATTCTAAATTCTGACGTTCAAAGTAGATTTGTGATTGGGCTGAAATAATTCACTCTGTCCATGTTGAACCCACCTAATCTACTTGCAAGTTGTATTCTTGCCCTTTGTAGTGCAACATTTCTGTCACCCAAGCAAGAAAAACAGATCTTCACATGCTTGGCTGATTCATGTAAGCCACTGTTTAGTGAATAGGCCCTTTGGTGTGTCATTTTTTTTTCTGCTTGTTTGATAAACTTGAGACATAGTTACTTTGAAGATTGGGCATTATCTACCTGCTCTGGGAACAGTTCCATGAAAACTGAGATTGGATCTCTGGGCTGCTGACAAGCTAATTCTGGACATTATTGAAAGCCTCAAGGTCAGCGTGACTTTCAAAAACAGAATAGAATTTCTGGTGCATTCATCTCTCATTTTAAATAGATCTCTCTAAACCTGAGCTACACATTTGTAGTGGTATGAGAATTCAAGCTTCTCATACATTGTATGAGAATACAATGTATTTTATACATATATGATATATTCTCAATACATTGTAGAGGAGTTTAAAGATACTGAGATAGAAAAGGAAGAAGACCTTCAAACTCTGGAGAGGTTTGACAGCTGGAGTCTTCGCCCTAATGAACCTCCATCCAACCTCTTGGCTGAAAAAAACACCTTATTGTGTTATAGTAACTGACGTGAAAAGAACTGATGAGCATGTGTTTTTTGGTAGACAAATAGAATGGGTTTCTTGAGTGACTGTTGTTATTTATAGCAGGTACCACAATAAGCCCATTTATTGGCAGTTTCAGTGGGAAGGTGAAAGAGTTGAAGAACAGGGGTGCTGAGCTCAGTTTCTCCAGAGCAACCAGAGGGTGTTGATCTGAGGCTGAAGGGACCAGTGTGATTCATGGGTCCTGCTCTTCTGGAATGCTCCGGGGAGCATCTGCCCCGAGAATTCACTCCTGACGGTTGTGTGCAGTTAGGGGACTGTACTGCTGTCAGAAGGGACTATTGGGTGGTTTCTGCTGTACTGCCAAAACATCCTTAGCTCTTTCATGGTTACCAATTAGTCTTGATCAAGTATTTAGGCAGAGTAGAACCCTGGTGTGTGTTGGAAGTGCATGGAAATCTTGTCTTGCAAGCAGAAAAACTGGCAAAGATGATACCTTGCTACAGATAATAAATCATAATTCACTCTCACTTCCATTGTCAAACACAGTTACTACTGTTACCTGCAGACTTTCATCTCTTGTTCAGACTTCGGGTTTTTTTAGTACTGAGTTTCTGCAAAGAAGTTGAAATAGGTCTTGGACTTGCTAGCACTTTCAAATCTGTAACAAGGCCATCTCCTTATGGAGTGTCAGGAGGAGCTGGGCTGGCAACCCCTACCCTATGAGATCAGTGTCCTTCAACAGGTGTTGGGTGGGCCAGGACAGAGGATCCACCTCTTTCTTGGGAAGTCAGCCAGAAGGCCTGCTGCTTTCACACTACAATCTGTAGTATCTCTGTGTATCTCTGACTAACAAATAAACTCCAGGGTGTAAATACATTCACAGCTAGTTGGAGCCAAACAGAATTGTGAATAAAAAGACCATCACTTAGACACGCTTCAGTTTTCAAGCAATAGGGTAACAAACATAAACACAGTAACACATAAAGCAGGAGATTTAGAAGTGTAGTCTTCAGTGCATTCATTTCCAGGCAATGGAGAATCAGCATGTTAGGAGAGAGAGAGAGGATGTGTCCTGCAAACCAAGAGATATGTGTTCTGATGCACTCGCTTTGTATGAATGTGTGCAAATTGTTATCTCTCTCTGTGCTTTGGTTTCTCCAGGAAACAGGGAAAAATTGTAGTCAAATGAAATATGTCATGTCAATTATTTTTCTTTCTTATGAAAGATCCTTCCTCTTTCTCCACACCCTGCAATGTGTGCCATGTTTTGCATGCTGTTTCTGAACCCTCTGACTTGCTGACCTTCTTTGGGCAAATAAAGGTCTGATGTAACTTCCCATGAGTCCCATCTGATACAACTTCCTTTTGATCCCATCAAAGCTGTTTTATGATGACCGGAGGGACTGCTGAAGAGCTCCCAAAGTTCAGTTTCTTGTGTGACCACTGTAGACCACTGTAGACCCCGACTGTCTGGAAAATCAAAATCGTCTCTGGAGTCTCTTTGCCTGTTGGAAAGTAGCAGAGAATGGCAGCTATATTTAAACTTTAATAAAGGTCTTTTGAGCTGTATTAGGAGTTTATGGAATGTCTGTAATAGTACATAGTATTAAAGTACATGTTAACATTATTATTACTACGTTCAAGCAAGAGGGAAGATACTGCAACTTTTTATGTGCTTATGGCTTTATTGATTGCAGGAGTGTCCAGCTCCCTGTGCAGAGTTCCTGAAGAGGTGGTGTTTAGTTTGGGTCTGCGTGTTGAGGCCGATCTGTCTGAGTCTGAGATTATTGGCTGCTGAAATCTTGCCTTTGATCTTCCAAGATTTGAGTAGAAGGTGGAAGAAATCTTACAGGAGTAACTTCCTCCTTCACAGATGGTTCTGTCAGCTTGGGATGAGATTTGTAAAGACAAGACTCTGTTTTGGCCACGCTAGAATCAGATCTGGGTTTCTTCTGTATTGAAGTCTGGATAAATTAAAAACAAAGAAGCATGATACTTGGTTTTGAGGATTTCAGTCCAGACTCTTCATCCCCGAGTTTTCAAGAGGTTTAGATCTAAGGGTTGGATTTCAGGAAATTTTCGTTTAGGGAGTGACTGTTTAAAGAGTTGCAAGAGCCCTAGAAACCAGAGTTCTTTGTTCATAAGCCACGCACGGTGCAGACAACAGCAATAGCAGCAATCCGTTTCCCCATGAATTGCAAACAAGCTTAACCCTGAGTTGTAAAGACCGTACTCTGGAGAGGCGAAAGGAAATTCAATATCTGAGCTAAGTGTGTTCTGATTTCCTTGGAAGAAAGACTGCCAACTGTACAAAGTTGTGATGATGATGTGACAAGGACCCACCATCCACCGAGGCCTCCATGAGCCAATGACATTCGTGGAGGACTGCAAAATAAGCAGTCCCGCAGGGTGGGGGGCATGGAGGTAGGCAGTAGGCCTTTATTATTCTTAACTCCGCTATACTTGGATGCCTTGGAGAGCTTCAAGCTAAAACTTTTGATGTCTCTTTTACAGTGATCTGTTTCTCTACATGTTTTGAAATATCTGGTTCCAATGGTACTAAAAATTTGCTGTGACTGAGAACTTTTCCAATGCAAAGTACTTGTTAAAATATAACACGTGTCCAGACCAGACTTGAATAAGGATTGTACTATTCTTCAAATTATATTGAAAGTTTGGCAATTTTCTTGAGCTTACAATGTAACTTTCCATTGAAGTCTAATTATAGACTTAAAAGTAAAAAGTCTTTCCTGTTTCATAAAGAATAATAGTGACCTTTACTAAGTCCAATCTCTATTTTTGAAGTTGGACATTCAGGGATATGTTGCTATTTGGCTTTTTTTTTTCCTTCTTTCTATTCAACAAGTGATTCTAAAACAGTGTCATCTTTTCCAATCTGTTTTCTGAGCAATGTCATTTCTGTTTGTCAGCCCAAGCTTCATCACAGTCTGATGACTTTTCTTGCTGAACTATTTATGTTACCTTTCTATGTGCTGCATTTTGGTCTCCCTTGGTGTGGGTCTTGTCTTTTTATTCTTACGGTATGCTATTTGGCCCTGGCCTATGTTTATCTTACTCAGCCGGAGGTGGATGTTACTACTACTTTTCAATCTTGCTTTTCTGTTTGAGGGAATTTTCCTGTAGTAAGAAGCAGGTGGCATTTTCTGGTAAAGGGAGGGTACTCCCTCTTCTCTTGATACCAGTATTGTCTTTTCAGTCAGCCATTTGGAGTTTAAGAATGGAAATGTTGCTTTTTATTTACATATTTCTGATAATCTTAATGTAGCTGTCAATCCATTTAATTAAGTGAAAGCTCTGGGTCCTTAGCACTGCTGGAACGTAAGTTACTAACCCAAAGCTGTGTTTGAAAACATCTACGTCAACTGTTTTATCGTAAAATCATATCATGGAATGGTTTGGGTTGGAAGGGACCTTAAAGATCGCCTAGTTCTATCTCCCCTGCTCGCACTCCCACTAGACCAGGTTGCTCCAAGCCCCATCCAGCCTGGCCTTGAACACCTCCAGGGATGAGGCATCCACAACTTCTCTGGGCAGCCTGGGCCAGTATCTCACCACCCTCACAGTAAAGAATTTCTTCCTAACATCTATTCTAAATCTCTCCTCTTTCAGTTTAAAACCATCACCCCTCTTTCTATCACTACACTCCCTGATCAAGAGTCCCTTCCCATCTTTCCTGTAGCCCCTTTAGGTACAGGAAGGGGCTATAATGTCTTCCCGCAGCCTTCTTTTCTCCAGGCTGAACAACCCCAACTCTCTTAGCCTGTCCCGTGGGAGAGGTGCTCCAGCATCTCATCATCTTCGTGGCCTCTTCTGGACTTGCTCCAACAGGTCCATGTCCTTCTTATGTTTGGGGCCCCAGAGCTGCATGCAGTACTCCCGGTGGGGTCTCACACGGGTGGAGTAGAAGGGCAGAATCACCTCCCTTGACCTGCTGGCCACGCTTCTTTTGATGTGTCCCAGGATATGGTTGGATCTCTGAGCTGCAAGCACATATTGCTGGGTCATGTTGAGCTTCTCATCAACCAACACCCCCAAGTCCTTCTCAGAGCTGCTCTCAATCCATTCTCTGCCCAGCCTGTATTTGTCCTTGGGATTGCCCTGACCCACGTGCAGGACCTTGCACTTGGCCTTATTTAACTTCATATGGTTCACATGGGCCCACCTCTCAAGCCCGTCAGTGTCCCTCTGGATGGCATCCCTTCCCTCCAGCGTGTAGACCACACCACACAGCTTGGTGTCATTGGCAAACTGGCTGAGGGTGCACTCAATCCCACTGTCCATGTCACCGACAAAGATGTTAAACAGCGCTGGTCCCAGTACCGACCCCTGAGGAAGGCTACTCATCACTGGTCTCCACTTGGACATTGAGCCGTTGACTGCAACCCTTGGAGGGCAACCATCCAGCCAATTCCTCATCCACTGAGTGGTCCTTCTGTCAAAGCCATGTCTCTCCAATTTAGAGACAAGGATATCTTGAGTGACAGTGTCAAATGCTTTGTGCCTGAGTTTATCCATTATAGAAATTGATATAATGCTAGGTGGATAACAGTGTCATCAGGCAGAAGAACCTGCATTTGAAATATAGTCTCAATATTTGTGAGTCTTTTTTTGAAAGACTGTAAGATTAAATCAAAGTACCAGGGGGGAAATGGTGTGCGTTGCTGCTTTTATTCATTACTCTCTCACATATTTTCCTAATGACAGTGTTTTTAACTCAGAAGCTGACTGATTTAATTTGTTAAAGGAGATTATTCTCACTCTGTCATTTGTGGAATACAGGTGCATTCCTGAAAAGTCTTAAATGTCTTTCTTGAGCAGCTCCACTAATTTCACCTTCTTGCAGGGTTGGGCCTACAGTTTATTTCTGATATCCCAGATATATTGCTTGTTGGGCCCCTATTTGTAGGAGATACTCTGTGGAAAACCTGCTTTCTTTGATTCTGAGGATCTTCACGAAATTCTTTCTGTTCAAATTTATTTTCTTATTTTATGGTTTACCACTACAAGTGAGACTTATCCTGTGCAACTGTGTTCAATCAGCGCAAGAGCTCAAAGCCTTTAGTACAAAATATTTTCTATTAGTGCTTAATACACTAGATAAATTAAATCAAAAGCAGCTATTTAAATCTTTCTGTAGCAAATACCAGACAGATTTTTCAAGGAAGGCTTGTGTATGTGCTTTATTTTTTTCTTTTATTCATGTTTTCTTTGTCTTTCTCTACCTTAAAAATGAGAGGCCAGGAATTGTACTTTTGTTGATGCCATAGACTTTTCTTTTTGGATCCATGTATTCCTAATGGTTCTTGGGAAATTAATCAGAAGCAAAATCATTGATCGTAGTTATAGGAACTCGATAATTAAAGACTTATTCCTTATGACATAATATGGCTAGACAGGTACTTTTTCATTTGGTAACCTTGAATTGAGATCTTGAATCCATTATGCAGGTCAATAAACTACTTTCTTGTAATGCCATAAGGTTTTGCCATTATTGAAAGGAAAAAAAAACATAGAAAAAAGCAGGTGAGGAGGACAGAAAAGGAAGGCTGTGATATTTTCTTCTTAAAGAATTTTAAGCACTGGTGCGAGTCTTATCCAACATGAGGTATGTAAAATATTAGAGACGTTCCTTCTCTATCAAAGTTCATTTTTGCTCTTAAAATAGTCTAGATTTGGGTTTGAAATCTTCTATCCATAAGGTAGCTAAGACTTGGAACAACTCAGTCTTAGGAATCTCTGTAGTGCTTATTTTTACAAAGAAATATGCAGTCTGATTTTCAAACCGAAGGTGTCAGATCAATAGTAAAATCATGGAACAATTTGAGGTTTAGTAGCGATTCCTCTTTTCTCGTGTCTTTGTATGCATATGTGCTTTTTTTTAAAAATGAACTAACATCATTAGAGATTGGTGTCTTCCCTTTATTTATGTGCTGTTACTATGATCTATTGTGGCAGCACTGAGAGAGCAGGATTCCCATATGCTGGGCAGGCAGAAGATGAAATTAGTTTCTTCAGTGAGGACCTAGTATTTGTTTCCTTCAGTCCTCCCTGAGGAGGAGGTGGCCTTGCTGCTGAACTTCCCTAAAGGGGGTGCAGGTTTCTGTTGTCACTGTTCTTAAAGCAGTCTGGTCTCCTCATGTTCTTCACTTCCCACTAACCTGGCATGTTAACCTAAGTAAATGGGCTAGCCTAAATACATGTCGAGAGTGAATTCTGGGGGCATGTGAATGAATATGGGGGGTGTGTGTTTGTGTGCATTAATCCTGAAATCATGCTGAGAGAAACGGTGTCAGAGTCTGTTCTCTTGTGTCTTTCCAATGGGGGTACTCATGTCTGATTGTGATTTGAGCAGGTGAATGACTCGATAGCCCATTAGCAAGCATTTGACCTACTGTGTTCCCCATTTCCCTTTCCAGCTTTGACACTCCATATAATTTATGTAGCAATTACACTTCAGTTGTAACTCAATTCCTAGTTTTGTTCCTTTTACAGAAATTAGTACTGAAAGGCATTGTAGCGATGGAGTGCTTAGAATAACCACCAAGCTATTTGTCTATTTAATATACATTTTTCAAAGATAGCATTTTAATGACTGGGAGAACACAATAGGGATAACTGTACTTCAGAAGTTCAGCATTGGTTTTCAGACTCTTTGAGTTTCAGGCTGCACAGTCAATGCTGAGTGATACCACTAAAGAACTGTGAAATTGAGAGCTACCCCGTTCCCCCCTCCCTATTCCCCTTGCAAAATAAAAAGCAGGGGAGAAAAACAATGCTAGTCTGACTTATTTATCTTTATCCAGTTCCTCTGTCAGTAAGGGGATGAAGCGAAAAATTCAGAACAAAGTAACTTAAAAAATCAAAGGATTAAAACCCCATGTATGTGATCCTGATGAATTGGATGATTCAGAAGATGTTAACCAGACAACAGCTGTAATGGAAGGAGAGCCTGTAACAAACAGGTTTGCTGATTTATCGGGGTAATCAAGCATAGAAGTGGGCAGGCACTGGGTGGTACAGAATACCAACATTTTTTTTTGTGCTGCCTGGGAGATATATTTGAACCTTTAGGGAAGAATTGCCCCCTCCCCCTTAATTCCCCTGAAGATTTTTTTTTTCTTTTCCTGAAGACGAAAGCAATGAATGAGCGTTTCCCTGAATCTCATTTTAAATCTTCCTAAGTTTGAAATGGTTACTGCTTGTTTATTACTGTTGGTAATGTAACTGCTCTCACAGGGGACTAATCCTGCTTGTTGAGGACTCCATTCCCTAACATAAGGGAGGTAATAAGTGAAAGAAAACTGGCAAATATAAATCTCCAGATGCTGGGGTGCTTGGAGAAATGCAACAAATGCCCTATGCTGTTTTCAGTGTGTTTTAGTTTGATAGCAACTAATGGTCTTTGGATTGAAGATTTTTAAGAAAAGAACCCACCTTAAAATAGCTCTTAAATCCATCTCTAATGCTATTTTCCTTGCCTGCTACTGCAGTGTTCCAGCCTCTCTTTCATGTGTAAAATCAATGGGAACACAATGCAGACAAAATTTAACATGACTTGACTGTGCTCATGTTCTTAGAGATAACGATCTATGTTCAGTGTGGTGGGACTGAGGCTTTCATCAAGTTTTGTCCCTTATAATACACATTACATTTTAACGTGCTTTGCAAGTTTGCACACAGAGAATGTGCTCTGCAGTACGGGCTTTATAGTGGTGCTCCCTGAAATCTCTCAAGCGGTGTATTTGCTGAAAAATACCAAGTGTTGGTGTTTATCAGTCTGTTTGAGGGAGTTTTCTCATGCAGAGCTGTTGAGAGCTTCTTGAGATCGAATCCCTGAAGAGAAGTCCTATCTAACCCTTACTTGGCATTTTGAGCTTTCAGGTGTCTGGTTGCATCACCTATTTGTTCCTCTGTATTATTTCTGGGTATTTTCCAAGGTACCCCCAGCAGCATGAAGCGCTCATCTCAGTTTCCACTGAGCTGATCTGAGTGCCATTCACACAGCACATAGCACCTTGCAAAGCTGCCTCTGTGCAACACCAGCCACAAGTAATCGACATATGTAAGTTCCAGCCACTTGTGACTGGAAGAAAGAAAGCATTCAATTACATCTCCCCAAACTTTTGTTTTCATCGGTATCACTATTTTTTTTCTTAGTTTTATGATCTTTCTCAGTAGCACTTTTGTCTGTTGTATGTTTGTTAAGAAAATAATTCTTGTTTGCTTGTTGCAAGAAGAAAGAAGTTCACTGCACACATGGGATAATATTTGTTTGATTTCGTGATATGGTTCCTGAAGCCAGTGTGTGAAAATGTTGATATAGCCTCTTGAGATGATTATGACAGGGAAGTAGTCTTTTCTTTTGTGTGTGCATACAATTGCCCAGATTTACTTAAATTTTTAAATTATCGCTATTATTTTAGTACTATAGGCTCCTTAGAACAGGCTTTTAGTGGTGGTATTCTTTGTTGTTATTGTTGTTTTTAACAAGATGCATGGTGTTGTGGTGAATAATTTCTCTTCAAGTGTTTCAACAAAGCTGTTACCAAGTCATGAGTTTGCTCAGTGAGTTGAATTCTCTTTCCTAACTGGATGCAAGTTCAAAACCATTGCCTATTCTTAGCTTTTGCTATTTGCTGTTTCTGCAGCTGGGTTTTCTGCAGTTACTTGTGTAAGATTGATTTTTCTGTTAGTGAAGCAGTGCTTAAAGGTCCAGTTACAGGCTGAGAAGCCATTCCATTAGGCTGAATTCAATATCTACTTAAATGAGAAACATCTCAAAAATAATATTGGAATAATACCACGGAGCATCCAAACAAGCAAAAGAAATAAAAAACGAATGAAGAAAACAGACTGCCTTCTGTGCCTTCAGGTGGAGCAAATCTGGGCTTCAGTAAATATTTTCCTTGAAGTTTGTGATTTCATAGCTGAGCGACTCCCAACAGAACCACCTGTTTGCCAGCTTTTTACCAGTCCCAAGCTACTCCTTTCTCCCCTGAGCCTTCCTAAACTTTTCCTGCTTTGAGCACCAAGTCAAAGCCCCTGAAACTACCGTGGCTGCCTGCCTGCCTAGAGGTGCTGTATCCCCTGTTCCCTCCCATGCTGATGTTAGCACCAGCTCTTTCCCTCTTGTTGGCCATTTTGGTCAACTGAGTCCATTTGTTCACCTTTCACCACAGAAAGCAATTCCCCATCTTCTGGGGCATTGCTCTGGTAGCAATTTAGCAATTAGCTCTGGTAGCAATTTAAGAAAACCTGGACGCCAGCTGGGACTTCCAAGGAAGAAAAATAAGATGTGTCTGAGACAAAACAGGTGCACCACAGCTCTGGGTTTGGTGAGCTCTAACAATACATCTGATGAAGCAGCAAAAATATTTTGGGTAACCTTAAGAAAAGCTGTCTCCTGCACTACATTATCATTAGTAATGGCACATTCCTGGTTTCAGTAAGTATATCAAGGATGTTTATTTTAAGGAGAAAGGGCACAGTTTATTTTGCACAGAACATGTTTGGGAATGTTTGTCATGATGTGTCAGTGACAATCCGAAAGACCCAGCGTTGCCCTCTTTGCATATCAGTGACTCCCTTGGCTCCCATCAGTTTGCATTCTTGGTATTGAACATGTCTCCCCCAGTGAAATGTTGATAATATTTTTAACAAAAAGAGCCTTCATATAATTGATATCTACAAGAAACGGAGCTCCAAAAGCATGTTTTAACCTGTGTATTTTGTAAACACAACATGAAAAATTCACAGAGAATTTCTGTTACATCCTGAGGCAACTGTGAGTCTTCCAAAGTAAAGGCTAGGGAGCTCTATGGTGTATGAGGAAGAGAAAGTGAACAAAGAGAAGCCAGATGGGAATGTACCAGTAGAACTTGCAATTAGTTTGTCTTGTGCACCCAGCAAAAACTATTCTGCTGTGGCTACAAGACAGACTACCTCGTGGAGGCACAGTATATACTGTCAAAAGGTTTTATGCTGGTTTAGGGACTTCACCTTCGTAAACAGCAGAAGATACACTGACACGGACTCTGATTGTAGCACGGATAATATCAGTCCCTGGAGTCCCACCAATGTAACAGTGTCAGCTACAGGATGTGCATTTTCCATGCCCTGAGCTGACCTTGGGTGTGCAAAACTTTGGCAAAGCTTTACAGTGTAGACATGGCCTAAGGCAGATAGAATTTGCCAAATGTGATGTTTAATGAGACAGCCAAATGAGTGTAATACACAGCAAGTTCAGTAAAGCCCCTCAGGGCTGGGGTCCTAGGAATGTGCTGTGATGTAGCAAAATAAGCTAGTGATCTTTTTCATCCACCTCTCTGGTTAGACTGAGCCTGGCTTCTCAGGAGATGCAGTAGGAGAGGCACAGGGAAACCGACAGACCTGCTTTTCTCCCTAGGCATTTAATGGTACCTCTCTGCAATGATCAGGCACTGTCCTTCTGTTCTGGTGGACACAAAACAGCAGTGTCCTCAGTCCACTATAGCCAAGAGGAAGGGCCACAAAACACTGCTGTACCTGACGTGGACAGTAGAGTGGTGTAGACCGAATGCAGAGGTGGGCAAAGGGCATGTGGTATCATGGAAGAGAGCTGTCTGGGCCTTGGGAGGTTGTGTTGGCAGAGAAATGAGACAGTAGTGCAGAGGGACCACGTCCAGGCGAGTACTACAGACAGATGGCTAATCACGAATTTACTCTCTTGTTGCGAGCTCCTGGTATAGGATATTTTATGTGGGATCCCAAAATTTGGACACTGTAATTTGGCACCACTATGGAACAATCCAGTATGTAATTTTTTTTTTTTTATAAACATGGTTATTCTGAAAAAGTGTATTTACTGGTTTGAACAGGTTTAATCTCAAGTACTTGAGGTACAGTAGTTGCATGTTATTGTATATCCCTAAAATGTTTTGATACCATCATTACAAATTCTGTACCTCTCTGTGTAAGTTAACCTGCATCTCTGCCAAATGAGTGCATCATGTCATACAAACACACAATTCAAACTTAAAATATGAAGAAAAGACTACTGAGTGGATTTCTAAAGGGTCCTGAAGGACAAGAGAGGTTTTGTGGGAGGGTCTTTTTTTTTTTTTTTTTTTTTAAAGGCAAATCCTTTAAAGTTTTCTGCTAGAAAAGCTGCTCACTGGTCTTTGTGGCTTATGGGTGAGGACCAGAACCCATTGATCTGTACACTGAAGGGAAGGCACTGATCACTGTGTTTAGCACCTGCTGGTAGATGCAACACCTTTTAAATATCTCAGAAAATGACACTTGATTGAATTTTCTTTAATTTCTAGATAAAGTTCTTTTCTCCTTTCACACAGCTTTTGTTCTTTTAGATTGATTCAATCATAGATTAGAAGCATTAGAAACATATGGTTTGAGAGACCTCCTGGATGTGCATCAGACCACACCCAGCAGGTTTGTCTGTCTTTTGCTGGCAAAAGTTTAAACTGCAGGGAGAACCTAATGGGAATGTTAAGAGTTGCAGTTCTAAACTGAGCTCTCCAAGCAAAATCTCTTTGAACGTAAGAGAAATTAGTTCTATTTCATCAAGGAGATAAGAAAATAAACATGATCGTTTCTTGGCTCTGAAATACTTTTTATTCAACAAAGTAACCTCTGTTTGGAAAGGCATTTAGAGCTTGCCTGCTTGACAGTAGCTTGCTCTCTGACACTCATCTTTAGATTGTAAGAAATAATAGACTAATGCTGTTTGTTTTGTAGAATTTGGAAATATGTTGAGAGATGACACTGTGAAGCAAACAGAAGTTTAAGCCAGAAGGAAGCCCTGGAGGATGGTAGCGTAGCCCTGCAATAGGCTAAGGTAATACATTAAGGCAGGGACAGGCAGGAAGATTGAAGTCTGAAGTGCTGTTTGTTTGGCTCCCCCTTCTCCCATTTCTGCTCTGTGCACACAACCTGGAACAGATTCCCTGCTGATATGGAGGCCACACAGTTTATTTCTGTCACAATCACATGGTCTTGCCAATAACAGGGGAGCATGAATCAGAAGCTTATTTTAAAACCAAAAATATATGGTGTCACTCTGTATTATGATAGCATCCAAGGACCAGTTAGGATCAGAGCTTCATCTCTTACATGCTGAATCTATTACAAGTTGCACATGTTGTGTTATTGATCCTCTGAGAAATTTCAACCCAAGATGCAACAAGCTGTAGGAGGAGAAAGGAGGGTAAAGGAGCTGAAGTGTTGGGTGGTCTGCATAATGCTAGAAAAGAGGCAAAAGGCTATATGCTAAAAACTGTCACTTATAACTATTTAGGCAAGTAACTGAAAGATAAGACTTGGAACAGAGGAAAAGACCTTCTTTGTTTAACTAAACACTAAAAACATCTGGAAGATTTTGAGTTGATGTGGGTCTGGGGTGGGAGGAGGCGGGACAGGCAGGTGAGCAGATTAATGGCATTGTTGCAGCTTGTCCATATAGTGTTTGGGCTCTTTATTTCCTCAACTATTTATTTGGTGGGATATTGTTGATACAAACTTAATCTGTAAAAATAAAATCAACTTATTTGAAAAGGTCAGCTTCATGAGAATTGTATTATTGTATGCTCCCACTGTTTTTCACGGCTGGTGACCTATATGTGAAAGCGTGACTTACAGCAGTTGCAATTGCAAAACAAACTGAAGTAGGAATGGAGAAGCATCTCATGCTGAGGATGTAAGATGGGGAGGGGAGAGAATTAAACTAGTTTGTCGAATAGCGCAAAAATGTCTCTCTCTTTGTCACATGTTCCACTTATTAAAGGCAATATTGTTCTCTCCAGGCACTCAAATTAAAACTCAGAAATGAAAAGTCAGAAAGGCAGTTAAGTGATCTGTGCATGGATGCCACTGCTGTCTCCAGAAGAAAAAATGAGTGCTCAATCAGAATCATAAATTTATAAGATTCTGGCTAATGATACTCTGCTTCAACCTGAGCACTTCTACTGGAACAGAAGGATATTCAAAATCTTCCTGTCTCCTGGAAAGTCCATGGAGTTGGAGGCAGTATCATGGAAACCTTGGTTAGGTATGTAGTATTCAGCAACTTCACAGATGAGCTTCCAGGAAACCTTTACAGCTTTTGTAATAAAAATAGCATTCGTATATGACTTTGTTTATGGTGGGGCCCCATAGTGAATTGTTTGGTTTTGTCTGTAAAATTTCTAGCCAGTTGGTCTTGCAAAGAACAAGTGTAAGTTGGAGCCTTACAGCATTTAAACTCTATGAGAAGGAAATAATATTTTAAAAGAAATCATATTGTGGGCCCAGCAAGTTTGACAATGACTAGTGCTGCCAGAATTTTTAATATTATTGAATTCAACAATCTTTTCCATCAAATTCCAGAATCATCTGGAACATTCTCTCTTATGTGAAATAAATGCTTGTAAGCTGCCAGGTGATTAACAATGTTTGCTGAGATGTGAGGGTGTCTCAGGAGACTGTGCTTTGTTATGCTACTGTAATTTCCAGTAAAGATTTGGTCAAGACTTGAAACTGTCTCAAATGATGTATTTTGCAGCTTTAAGTTAAAATTCAGACCTGCCAAAAGGTTCTTGATTGTTAGTTTTTCTGGCTGAAACCACCTAATTTTTCCACTGTGCCTTGCACATCTAGTTATGGATGACCATTTTATCTCTCTGGCTTCAGAAAAGACAAACACTGTATCACTTCCTAAGTGTGAGGGGAAAAAAACCCTACTAAAATATTAGTAAGAATGTTCAAAGGATTACAAATTAATCAAATATTGTACAAATAAACACTGAAAGTGTAGGTCCTAGTGAAAAGATTTGCAGCCTAAAAGAGACAAGGCATCGGTTACCTTTGAAGGAGAGGGTAGATGTGGAGAAGTTAATGGTTTTGAGGAGGAATCTAAATTGAGAGGGCATTTGGCAGACAAAAGGAAGTCTAATCAAACATAAAGAGCAGCAAAAACTCAGTCACACAATAAAGCAAGGAAGAAACAAACTTAAGGAAGCAGAAATGGGAAAAGCATAAGAAATAAAAGTGGAAATGAAACCAAAGATACCTGGACCATGTAAGGGATATCAGAAAGACTCATAGCTAATAGTGTGAATTCATTAGCAATTTATTGCAGATACAGGATATCATTGCAAAGTGACTAAGTGTTCTTTTCAACTTGTGACCCACATGTAGCACCAATGCAGCACCTGCTTATTTTGTTAATGCATGGGGATGCTTAAATGATGTTGGATCTTCAGCATTTTAAACTATGCAACCCTCACCGTGCTGGTTCATACGGCTCTGCAGAAATTGTAGTGCTCCCACGGGCACAATCAACAACTGTGCCTGCAATGTTTTAGCTGTCAGCGTGTTGGGTCCACTGAGTACCTGAGGTATTTTGCAGTGTAACTATTTTGTTTTCAGCGTTGTTTATACCATACTTTCAAAATCACTTGCAAAAGCATCTGAGTATAGGCATGTTCTGCTTTTGTGGAATAAATAAATGTGCATGGGAAGAAGTAGAAAACTGCAGTCATTGTAAACGTGATGGGAGGGTGAACTGCAACAATGTTTGTTTCGCTGACCCGGAACCATGATCACCAACCAACACTGATAAATATATACATGTGTGTGCGCATGTGTGTGCATGCATATATACATTTATAGTGAAACTCTAAGGGAAACAGCATAAATGTAGTAATTAATGACTCTAGCATACTATACAGTCTGCTTTCAGGTAAGAAACTATGTCTCCATTGTGTATGTATATTTATGTATAATATATTACATCGAATGGATTTTTTTCATGGTGGTAAGCCATTCTTTTTAAGACCTTAAATATTCTAGACTGTAAAGTGTAATTAATAATAAGTGGAAGTTTTGTTTTCATGGTAGGAAGCTTTTATTATTCTTTTTTATGTTCGAAGACATGTTTTATTTGTTTTGTATGTTACGAAAAACACACAAATGATCTTGTGAAGTGTGAATAGAGATGACTCTTCGTTCCTGTAAGAAAAAGAATATGAACAAACAAAAATGTCTGCACTGGTAGCTGAATGGAAAACTTACTAGAAGAATCATTTTAGCTATGATTTTTGAAAATGTGAAAAACTAGGCCACTATTTGGATTTTCAAAATCAAGTTAGTGAAATTAGTTAAATCATTTAGTCACTTTTACATTTTCACAGCTGAAATACAGTTAAACAGATTTAAACATTATTTATAGAAAATAAATGCATTTGGAATGAAAAAAACATCAGATGCATTTTAACGTTGTTGCTTTCTAAGCTATGTAAATGCACGTTTATGAAGAAATGATGACTGATACTAGTAATTTCAGGAACCATTTCTTCTGTGTATTATCCTTCAGCTGGGGGCAGTATTATTTTTCATTCTTTTTCTAGTAATAGCGTGGTTTTGTGTTTTAACTGTGCAGAGTTTGAATTACCTTGCCCTAACTGAAATTAATGTATATGATGCAGCATTGGCACAGTAAACACCCATGTGCATAGAAATTGTGCACCAAATAAGAGTAATTCTTCAGAGCAGTATTAAGATATGACCTCGTTCTGACACTACCCAGAGATTATTTGTGTCATAGTATTAGCAACTTGTGAAGAAAGGTGAAAAGGCAGCAAGAAGGCTGACAGGTCTCAGTCTTTCCACACTAGTTAGAGTTTGGAGATTCCCCATAAGAAGCAGATCACGTATGCAGGAAACTTCGTGCAATGAAAGGCCTTAGATGATAGAATTAAAATTTTTATTATTTCTGTATTAGACTCGGGTATTGAAGAGATTAGTTGCTAAGGTGATATGTCACCTCAAGAAAGTGACATTGAAAAGACAACTAATTTTGCTTGAAAAATAGTGACAACATGAATTAGGAAAGAGAAAATTCCTAAAATTCTGTTGAAGTGCTGCAGTGCCAGATAACTTCCTAGAACAGCCACAAACAGCAGACAACATGACCTGAAAGTCACATAAACTGAGGAAGTACCTCAAATAGATCCACCATGAGAGAAGCCAATTTAGTTTTCCAAGTCAGCAAGCTACACAAAGCTCTCAGCAGCCTTCATGACGTAACCTGTGCAAGGGATACTGTCATCTCTTGGGCGTGAGCCAGTGTGGAGAGGTGCAATGTAGAAATCTTGCAGTGGCAGGAGTAGGAAGAGATGCACCAATTGACCTAGTAGATATTTCCCCTACTCATCAAAAAGGAATAGGCATGGACAAGCCACAGGGAGCACTATGCCACTAAATAGCTTTATGTCTAGTTATAGTGCCTCACCTTCTATTTTCAAGTGTCTCGTGAAAGTGCTAAGGAAAAGCAATGTAAAATAGAAAGAATGTAAATATTATGGTTCAGGGATATCAGCCCCAGTTCAAGTGCAAAAACCTGCCTTTCACTGAAAGCTTTGAGGGGCTTCTAGTTCAAAGGATTTCAGAGACGTGGAGAGGCAGTTATGTACATTACTTTGTTCTTCTCTATCGGTTACCCCTTATTGATGGCAGATACGTTAAAATAAGGAAGAGCATCCCTCCTAAGCATTTCTGAGAGGACAGAAACACTGGCATGGGAAAGAGCAGCTACAGGGTGGTAAACACTTTTTCAAATGAAAGGATAATTTGTCTGCTGAGGCTGGAAGTGTCAATGTTGAAACAGTTCTTGCTCATGTCTCAGTGCTTCTGATGCAATTGGCTATTTCAGTGCATGATACAATACTCAGGAAAACCCCCCACAGTTTTAAGGCTTTATTTTAGGAGGGCTTTTTGCTCTTCATAAATGTAGTGATCTTTTTGTGGTTTTATCTTTCAGGATTAAAGGACTACTGGCAGATATTTTAGGACTAAAATGCGGGTTAGACTTTACGTTTTGTTTTGCCTTTTACAGAGTCTGATATGAATGGGAGTATCTGAGAACTGGAAAATACATCCACAAGACCACTGGAAACTGCATATTTTTATTAAAACTCAATCCTGCTGTGTTTACTGTCAGAGCTAAAAAGTGAACCTGGTATGAACAGAAAGTGAAGCAGAAAACTACAATTTGGCTTCCCCAAATCAGCGAATGGCAAAATCAAGTGAGCTCCTGAATGTAAGAAGTGAATACTTAAAATCTTTTTGCCTTAATCACGATTTTTATTGTTAAGGTCTTACTTTTAAAACTACATTAAAACTACAATCTCATCACATGTATCTAGATACTAGAAAGCAGCCTGCCTATATTCTAGTCAATTAATTCTTTGCTAAAGCAGCAGAAGTTCAAAGATTTTCGTACTTTTCTGATTTATTTCTCTCATCTGGGTTTGCATAAGCTCTCTGTGCTGACAATATTCAAATGCTTTCTAATTTGTGATTAGTGCATAGTAGAAAGGGGAAGGAAGAATTGGCACGAGAAGCTCTTAACAAGTAGGTGTGTGTTTCTTTTTTATCTTTCAGCCAGGGCTTTGTCAGAGTGGAGGAGCTGAGATTGGTTAATACTCAGACAGGCTGTTGAAGTTCCAGTCTGGTTTTCTAATTTAGCAGCGCTACTGGATGACATAAATGGTAGGAATAATTGTAAATTCTATGCGGAAAAAAAGAAAATGGGAGTCCTTGAGACTGTAAGAAAAGGTCTAAAGTAGTCCTTTAAAAGCTAGAACAGCTTCAAAAATTATTATAGTCCCAGTTTGAGTGTTTTGCTTATATTTCAAGTGAATGTTTTTCTCACTGATGCGCTGTTTAAATTCCCCTTATGGTATTTATTTGCCATCTAGTTCAAATCAAGGAAATGAAAAAGACTGAAGGGTTATCAGTGAACTACCCTTGAAAAACTATAGACTGGACAAAGCCAGCAAGAAAAGTTTAATTCTTTATTTGCAGTTTCAGAATTTTTGTTATTGTTGAGAGGTTTTGAGATTGAAGTTTGTAAGAAAACTAAGTAGAGTCTGTACTGCTTTCTGAGCGCTTTAGATACTATTATTCCTTCATCTAGTGATGGCTTCTTTCAGCATCTACCACTTTCTCTTTCTTCTCCTCCCTAAAACCAACACACAAAAAGTAATATTTAAAAATTATAAATTTGACAGGTTGACCAGGTCCTATCCTGTGTTCATGCTGCATTATCTGCTGAGTGTCTTCATCTGCCTGTGCTCTTATTCTTCTTTATGCTGCAGAGTATCCCCATACACAGTTGGCATCAGAAGCTTTAGCTTGAGAAGGAATGTCCAGCTCCTCAAGCAGAACAACATTGCCCTTTTGTTCCTCATGATGCATGAAATGAAAACTTGACTGGGTTAGTGGTGTGGATTGCTGTGTTCATTCACTTTACCTCCCTTCCATCCTGATCAACAGTTAAAAGGATAGATACTTGATCTGCAGCAAAAGAATGTTTAGTCTTTTCAGATCCTTTCTCATCTCTGGGAAGCCTTCACAGGAGAAAAGTTGAGGAAGACGGCAGATAATGGCAATACAGGTTTGGGGAAAATATTAGTCCTATCATGTTTCTCGTCTTGGTTATTTTTTTTTAATTATTTTTATTTTTTTCCCCCATGCAGTTTGAATGGAGAGGAACATAGGAGATTTAATAGAAAATCTGTAGCCAGTGTGCCCTATGACTTCACCAGACTCTTAGGAGATGGTTCCCTTTCCTCCCTGAAAGTAAAGGTGGTCTTAGTTTATCTTGCTTCTCAGCTAACCTGTCACAGAAGGACACTTCAATATTTGACAAGTAATGAGTTTGTTTGAAAAATATTCAGTCTTGCAATGGATCACATTGGAAGAGGGGCTAGCTGCACTGGAGATGGGGGGGACTCTGAGCAGTCTTAACTGATGGAAGAAGATAGGTAGGGAAGGAAAAAAACTTCCCTGCCTACTAAAATGCCATGTAGCTAGGACTGGTCCTGTGTAAACTATGAGAGCTACCTAGTACTGGCTTTTATACTGTACTTCAAGTGAGACGAAAGGATGGAAAACTGGTCGTCTGAGTTATTTTGAGGTTTTTATTATGTTCGGGGATTAATTTGGATGACAACAATGGTGTTTTTAGTGCAACAAGTAGAATTAAATAAGCAGTCTGGCAGAAGATCTGAGAAGCAGAAGGTGAAAATAAATAAAACAGAGCGGCAAAGAATGCAGAAAGAAACAGAAAATGTTCAAAGGCATGTAAATGCGATGCAGGCTGAAGCCAAATTCATATGCAAATATCTAAAGTACAAATCTTCCCTCCTTTTTTTCCTTCCCCTGACGATGTGTGTATATAGCCCCTGCCCCCTCTTGCGTTTACTCTCATGACAGAATTTAAGCAATGGAACAGAGGAAAAAGGAGGCAGATGTGACTATGTGGGAAGTTGCTTTGCCACTCAGTTGTGTATGGGAACCACATCTTTTTATGTATTTGTGGGAGGGGGATTTATTCTTTCAGCATTTTGAGAAAGACTTATGATTCCACCTGGATTTATGCACAATAGCTTTCCTGTCTCTACTCTTTATCTTTCTTTGAGAGCTCTCTGACTAAGTTATTTTCCTCCTGGGATGTATAAAGTATACTCTCACCTACACTGGGATAAGAGACTCTTGAATGCAAAGGCCTCTGCTGAAGGCCATTTGCAAGTATTGTCCATTCCCATCAAACTTCACTTGGAGCATATCTGTAGGGCCTTACTCAGGTTGGGTCATGTGGTAGGTCATTATAAACTCAAAATGGCATAGCTGTATGCTATGATACTCATTATAGGAAGTTCTCACCAAGGCTCTAAACTGGCAAGCCATTTAAGCTTTTTAATTGTAATGATTTTTAAGTCATCTCACTGAAGTCAGTGGTTCAGTGCCTGAGCTTAAAGCTGAAATCATGCTGAAGTGCTTTGCTGGCTTAAAGCCCAAGCTGGCTTTCAGTGTATTATAGGCAGCCTTTCCTGGGATGATGGTGAATTAGAATTGTGCTAAAGTATTTCTAGCAAGATGAAAAATCACCTCGCATCTAAAGGTTTTATTGCTTTTTCCGCTTTCTATGAACTCAGAAATGAGGCCATTTCTATGAGAAATGGCACTTGAGAATATGAAATTTCCAGAAGAAGTGGGGATCCTTTTTCTAACAGAAGTTGAATGCACTTTTTGAAAAAAAACGATGCTCTCTCTGGAAATAGTGGTCCTGTATGACACTTTGGATGTGCAAAATTAACTTAAATGTGAAGTATGCCTGTTTCTAAATTAAATTTACCTTAGTGCCCCAATCCTGTACTGAGGTCTGCCCAGAGATGGTGTGATAGGGCTGATATATGCAGCCTGTGGCTCTGCATGTCTGTGTCCATTTGCTGCTGGGGACCTATGTATAGTGAGGTGATACGTATTTATTGTTCTCAGTGCCTGCTAATGGTTGTCTTCACAATTTGTCAGTACAGAACTGCCTGGTGAGTCCATCTGAAATCCTGCTCCTGAAGAAGAGGTTGGTTGGGGTTTATGGAACAGAAAGTAAGTCATGGTCAACAGTTAAACAGTATCTGATAGTTTCTCCTCTTCTTTGCGTGTTTTTCCAGATGCATTTGTCCTGCTATAGGCAGGGTACTCCTGAAGAGCTCTGTTCTGTAGTTTGTAGTTGCATAGTGAGTAATTTGAAACCATGTAATTTATTTAACACCATTTCTCTACTTAGCTTGCAGAATATCTGTGAGAAATATTCCAGGTCCCTTGACCTTATTTTTTTTCAGATTTGTTTTGAACAGCACGTCTGGAACATGTGTTTCATGTGTTATATTTCCTCTGTGGATTCATCTTTGACATTCAATGTGTGAACTTTTCTTATAATTAGTTCTGATCAGTAGAACTAGTTCAGGTACCACTGTAGATAGTTTAACTCAGTTTTCTTGTTGGCAGTCACAAAATACTTACAGGATGCAGTCTTGTAGCTGAGTGGGAAGGAGTGGAATTCTGCCCCTAACTGATTTCGTACTGAAGTGAGGGATTACTCATGCGCACTTTTGTATGCCCATAGCAGGTCTGCAAAGCCAATGGTCAAATATTTAGGAAATGCATTCAACACAAAAATTTCCACGGATCCTTGGGTTTGTGCATTAGTTGGATAAATCTGCCTGTCAGCTGGGTGAGGTTTTACTCCATGATTTCATGAGCACTTGCTTTACCAACATCTGTGAATTTAAAGTGGACTTACTTTCAATACCTTTGCCAGTTGGATTTGATTGTTTCAAGTGGCACCTGAAGAGGAAAACAAAAGGACCGTTACAGTGATTAGAGCAGACCCATTGAAAATCAAAATAGTCCCTTTTTTTCCCTTGGGCTTTTGGGTAGGTTTTAGGGGGAATGTGTGTTAATTAGTCATGGAAAAAAATCCAAAGCAGCAGGAGCAAAAAAAAGAGACTGCTCCGGAAATGGTGTGAAGTTTTTTCTTTACATTTGATTGTATATCTTGCCTGCAGTTTGTTGCCAACAATTGCAGAAGCCTTGCCTGTTTTAGGAAGGGGGATGAGGGCGAAGAGGGCACTGGAGATGTGTTGATTATTTAATTTATGATTATCCTAGTAGCATTAAACACAGTACTGTCCATGCTAGTATCTGATGGCTTTTGTGGCTTTGAGTCCAAGGGCCAAAACAGCAGCAGGGGCAGAGAACATGGGCTGCATTTTGGAAACGCCTTTTGTCAGGCGACCTGTTACACATGGGTCCAGAGACTCTTCCCCGCGCCCCCAGCTCCCGGCACACCCTCTGTATACATTCTGCGCATTCCACAAGTGACTTTGCTTATATAACCCTTGCTGCACTACCTTCCTCTCCCCACAGAGGTGAACTGCTGGCTGCCCTCACGTAGCACCACCGTCCTCACCCACCATCCAGGCTTGCTATGCACAAGCCAGTCTTCATTTCTGATTCCATTTCTCTTGTTCCTAATAGCTAAATATTACAAGTCTTAGTCTTGGGGTTTTTCTTTTCAGGGCAGAGCTAAGGCAGTTGTGTAGCAGCTGCAGAAGCCAAAGTGACTTTGTACTGTACTTTGCTGAATTGAAATCTTAAAAACTGTTCCTCCAGAAGAACTGCATAGCAGTTCCACTCAGCAATGTGGGTGATGGAAGGTTGCAGGCTGGAGCCCACCATGTGAGTCTGGGCAAACCTGTGCACCACCCTGCGACACCTCTTCTCTCTCCAACATAGAAGGAATGCTAACACACAACTTTTTTTAAAAAAAAAAAACCAAAAAACAACAAAAAACCCCCAAACCCAAAACACAAAAAAACAACCAACAAAAAAAACCCACCAAAAAACAAAACCCCAAACAACCCCCCAAACACCAAACCTCTGAGAACCTTGCACAAAGATGTGCTTTAGGTACAAATTGTACCTACACACATTTTAAATAGTGTCATTAAAATAGATTCACCCAGGACACAAAGTCAGGTTTCAGCCTTCCTTGCCAGGTGCTGGTGATCTCATAAAAGTGAACATTTTTCTGTTTGGCCTGCTCTACCAACGCTATCAATAATCTCTCTGGAATAATTGGTAATAAATGATGGTAATGATAATGTTGTCAATGCCAATAATGTTAATAAATATAGAATCTGCTACTCAGTGGCAGGTTGCACAGGTAATGGGAGTAACAATCTCAAAAGACTGTGTTCTAAAATAAGCTTACTGTGTTTTACTGGTTTGGGATTTTTAATTTTAAAATTTGGTTTCCAAAGATTTTAAGTGTCACCTTTAACCATCATCAGATTCATCTGTAGATATTTATTCTGGAACACATAGAATGGTTTTCATTTTCAAAGCTGCAGAGCATTTCTGGCTCCTGCTGCAGTCAGTTGGAAATGTGGGCATGCAAGAACTTTAGGAATGAATTGTTAGTTGTTGTTATTAATTTATTTGGGAAACACAAACAGTATGACTCATTAACTCATGTCTTGAAAAATGCTGTACTCTTTCTTCACAATAAGCATACTACTGGAAAGCACTACCTTCCAACATTGACTTTAAGTAGAATTTGAGCAACAGAATTATGAATGGGGACTTACTTCAGTAATCTGCAAAGCCCTGGAAAGATGATAATATACAACAGAGACAAAAACACAGTTCAAAATTATATGCTTTTTCATGAAACCACCAAATATGTCTGAATGACATAGGACATACATAAATATGATGTCACCAGCTTGAAAGCCTGTCTTCCTGCGTTTTTTTGCGTTGGTTCCTGATCTGGGGTTTTAATTTGATGTCACATTATATCCTGTTTATTTTAAAATTCTTGGCTAATTTACTTTCTTTTGCTGTAATTTCCATTTCCAAATTCTTTGATAAGTGTCAGCCAGTGCCTTTTCAGACATTTCCTCTGTATATAACCCAGAGAGCTGCTTAATCATATGTGCGGCAATATGGTTTTATTATTATTCATGTCTTCCTAAAAGCCAAAGCCAAATCTTAATTTGAGAGCACAACAGCTGAGTCTGAAAAAAGGAGAAAGAATGGTAAATCACTGTGGATCCAACAATTTCCTTAGCAACTTTTCATAATAAAGGGCTCTGTAAAGTACTTTTCACTCTTAGGTTCTGTCACCTGTGTGTCTTTGGATCTGCCTTTTTGCTCTTGTGACACTCTTTGCTCAGGCAAGCTCTGTACCAGAATTGAAGGGATGTATTACAGAAAGCTAGACTGCAGAGGAAATCTTCTTCCCACCTCTTCTTTTCTGTGTTTCCTTTTTGAAAGGGCAACTTCCTTTGGGAGAGACCTGCATGTGGCTGAGTCCCCACAGTTTACAGTGTCATCTTTGGAGATGGCAGCATTCCCAGTACCTATCTTCGCTGAGTGCCATAAGTACCAAATTTCACATATATCTCCTTAGTGAGGAATATAAATAGAAATCAAAACCACTTGTGCAAATGTGTTCTGTAAGTAAGCTGAAAAGAAATGCCTCCTGCCTGTATGTACTGTAACTCCTCTGTCTAGATACTTCCATTGATACATTCTATTTGCTTGTTGTAAATCTAAATTGCTATGTCTGAAGCTATTTGTAACTAGATCATCCAATATAAAATGAGAGAGAGAGATCATCTAGAACAGGAAATATTTTATTGGAATGGAGAAAAAAATGGAGAAATGAACAAAAAAGGCATTACGTTTTTCACTATTAAACATTCTAAAAATAAACTGGGAACATAAAAGTATCTGATACATACTTTTTTTTTTCTTTTCCTCTCTTCTTCTCCTTCTCAGACATGTGTACTCGTAAAATTTAATGGAGTGGAATTGCCTGAAAGAACAGGACCATTTTTAATACACCTTTCTGTGGCTCCTTGGTACATATGTGAACAATTTTAATAAAAAATGTTGATTTGTAGTGATTCTTAGACATCTTGTGGTTGATCATCTGTACTGGACAGATGGATTCGGTCACTGTAAGCCAAATAAATAAATTAGCACTATCTTTGAAATGTATAGCCACACTTGGCATCTGCAGTTACCATACTCCCTCCCCTCAGTTCAGACGCCTTCACCTATACTGCTGAACTGGCCTAACTTTATATTCTGTTTGGCCTTGAGTTAGAACAGAGGACCACCTGCATGAAAGAGATGTGAAATGTTATGCGTGCCTTTGTAATGGGATAAAGTACCAGAGTACCAAGTCTGCAAATATTTTACTGAGCAGGTCATGTATTAAGTAAAGCACTGAAAGGTAAAATGATAAATGATGAAGTCATCGTTTTAGAACTGGTGTCCAGGTGGTGAAAAGCCAGAGGGCTGAGATTTAGAAAAAAGTGACTTCCTTTAAGCTTCATTGAGTTGGTGTGTTGCCTTCATTGTACAGGATGAAGCTGTACTGTCTTGGCTAGCTTTTTGGCCTGTTTGTGTATAAGTCTGCCTGTAACGCAAGAACCTTGTAAAGGAAGGATATAGACGTGCTTTTGACTGTCATGATTCATCTTTTCAAGTGGCTCATGGGCTGCAAAAATACATTCTGTATAATGCTAGAATTTTACCTAGTCTAATGTAAATATTTGTGAAATGCTTTAATTAATTCTGCCTGACAAGGCGAGTCATGGAGGCTGTATTTAGACATTTCCCCTCTCCTCCTTCCCCCCATTTTTAACCCACAAGCTGCATATCAGTACCTGTGATCTCCAAACCAACCCGACAGTTCCAGAGTCATTGGAAAGAAATTTGGGTGAAAACTTTCTGTCTTCTCCTGTCTTTTGGGGTTAGCTTTCTGCCAGATTACTTGATTGCAGAAAAAGTTAATAACTGCAGGAGATGAGGTAAAAAGTACTGGATTGGATCAGGGTATTTCATGCAGCTTCTCTGTTGCTTTCATTATAAAGTGTTGGTAGTGTAATTCAGAAGGAAATTCTGTTTGATTTGAAATTACTTCTCTCATTTGTGACGGTTCCTTTAGTTCAGCGTGTGATCTAGGTGCCCGGGTGTGAACATATGCATTTAGACTGATGTGGGTAGCACAAAGGTATGGGGTGGAGGGCCTATCAGTCATTTTTCAAAGCACTTGTGCTTTGTCAACTATGCAGCAAGCTGCTTTATTCTCTTTCTTCTGCCTGGGGCAGTGGAACATCAGTCAAGTATTTCCAGAGTGAAAGTCAGTTGTTTTCTGGTGGTCTAGAGAGCTGAATGTGCTTGCTAAAGGGTCAGTTCAAACCCAAGACTGATGCAAAGGGAGAAGTGAGATGGCATGGGCAGGAGGAGGGCAGGCTGGGGGAGAAAGCTGATCTTTCTGTGGCAGCAAGCTGTGAGGAAGTACAAAAGATAGTCTAGCAAACTGGCATAATTTAAAGAGAGTTTCGAGAAAAGATTTCAGGTTTGAATAATATGCATATGTAATTACTTCCCTTAGGCTCCAATCTTAAAGAATAAATTGCACAGATCTTCAAGAACGGTAGCTTCCTTATTTCTCAGGGACTTTATTTCTGAGGGACAGAATTCATCTCCTTATATTACCTGTCAATGGCCTAATGGGTTTCCCATTTCAGCGATGTCATTGCCTTCTTTTGTAAGTGGAAAGCTCATTGTGGATTAAGAAGCACGAGTAGTGGCTGATTGCCATTTTACTGGCAGCGCATACTACCTGGAAGCCACTAGCTTGTTGCGCAAAAGGTCTTCTGATGGACATAAATTCTTTGGTGCCCCTGTCTAGGGCACAGGCACTGGCAAAGAGGTAAGACTGTAAGACTGGCTGTGCGCTTCCTTCGTGCCAAGTCTTGAATATTGTTCTGAACCCTCCTTCTGTTTTGAGAGAGGAAAAAGTAGGAAAATGCATACCTTGCCTAGACGTAGGGGGGAATTAGTCTTTAGGCAGGAGAATCACACAATTACCCCATGTGAATTTTTTTTCTCTTTCTGTGTTTGTAAGCCTATAATAACACTTGGAAAGCACACAAGCAGTCATGGCTCAGCTCCGAGTGAGGCAGCGTTGAAGCACAAAGTAGGCAAATTTGAATTTGTTTGGAGACTTTTCAGAGCTTCTCATTATCTCATTTGTGCATTTAATGATTATTGTGAGTGCAAGCATCAAGAGTTTTTGAGGTTTGGATGCCTCTGGCAGTGGTTGGAGGGACTGAGAGACCTACCTGCAACATGGGCACGCAGCCGCCAGGTGGCTTGGTACCCCGAGAAGGAATCCTGGTAAACAGTGGGGACAGAGATGGCATGCAAGCAGTGTGGAGGCCCAGTGGCATGTCTGCCACCAGTCACTTAGTGCAAAGCAAAAGCCACTATTGATTAAAGACACCCAGAAAAGGCAGAGTGCTCGCTGCTTGGGAGTGAGTCCTTATGGCAGTAAGACTTTTCTAGAGAGGCAAGCCATTTGTCAGAACAGCATCTTTAGCTCTCTGTTAAGCAAGGTGGGGGAAGGATGATCTGAACGCATTGGTGGTAGACATTATGTGTTGATAGCCTGGGGCATTTTGTGTGGCCAGAACAGGCAGTCATATGTGGAATAGATGATATGCTCATTTAACATGGTGAAGCAGGAGTTTGAGAAGAGCTCAGGTACGTTAAGGGTAGAAATATTGCTGAAAACCAGGGGGCTTTTATGATTTTAAGTCATGTATGAGCTTTTGAAAATTATGTTGTCTCTGAACCCCTCAGCAGAAGCTCTCAGCTAATAAAATTGTTCAAAGTAGAAAATTGCTCTTCACACAGTGGTGGTCAAAGTGGTGGAGTCTTGGGTCACTCTTGTAGGTACTCAGCAGCGTGGGCTTCGCTCTGGAGTCTGTAGTGCTTAGACAAGCTGAGTAACTGGCAGGGCGACCATTTGCCTGAAAGTTCATGAAGTCAGTACAGCACACTCATGCATGTGTCATAAGGCCATTCCTAGCTAAAAAGAAGGAGAGGCTGGATAATAAGGTTAAAATTTTTTTATTTGTAATTTGCTTTTATCACAATGAAACATGGAAGTATGAAACTCAGGGCTGCTTATAACTTCCTGTCCAAGGCACTGCTTCCTTCTGATTAATATGGCCAAAACAATAAAGCAGCAGGATGCAGTAAGGTGAAGAAATTAAACCACAATAATTGAGTAAAAATTTTGATGAAATAAAAAAATAAATGAAAACCTTATGTAAAAAATATACAGAGAAATCAATCCTTTCTTTCTGTCTTTCTTTTTCTGTCTTTCTTGGAATCCACCCTGAACCAGATGTTGGGAGTCTGTAGTTTAGTGTTTTTGGATCACTGCCCAGACTTTTACCTATCTTTTCAGCTATTTACACGGGTTTTATTTCTCCAGCTGCGCTTTCACTGATACTGTACAGTCACAGACCTGCTAAGTTGGGAGTCACTAATAGAGGGAGTTACTGTATTTTCATTGAGATGAACAGCAAAACAAAACATTAAATGGAAATAATTTTGTCTTTACTCAAAGAGTAAGAGTATCAGGCTTGATGAAGGGTGTGAAGAAATCTGCTGTGGACAGTGATAACACAGAAAGAGGGAAGGGAGTGGCACAGGCATTTTCTTTCCAACACCATCACGGAGAAGGAGCAGACAGCTGCTGCTGCTGTGTATGGGAAAAGGTGCAGGGAAATGTCTTTTGTTTAAAACAGACTAAATTTCCATTGTGTTGTTTGGCTTTCAGTGTTTTTAGTTTTGATGATTTCTATATTTTAATTTCCAGTAAAAAATTATATTCTTCTTTATATGTTTATTAATTTTTAATTATGATGAAATTTTTGTTGGATTTTTGATCCATAAAGATTCAGTATGGAGGAAATAGAAGACCATTGGCATAACTGCACGTAGTCTCTATGCTCTGGGCATAGAGAGATTCTATCATTTGTCTCTTGTGTTATAGCATGTATCAATAGCAAAATCATGAGTTTACATGTCAGTCCTCTGAAAGACCACTAAATCTAGTTCATAGGGTCGCTTATATAGTTGCACTAAAACTTTTATTTTGTGTTGGCATAACATTTTGCACATTTCTAAATTATAGCCTTCCAACTTGTAGTGGTCTCAGCTGTAAGGTTCAGACTGGAGAGAGGAGAAAGTGTCTCAACAGAAGATTGGTAAGGGCTCTCCTGAGTGAAGAGGTATAATTTTTAAAGGTGTCATGTGGCAGTCTGCCTAAGAGACTGATGTTTCAGGTTTGGTCCTGACTCTGGATTTAAGCCAATACCCTAGAGGTTAAATATTCCATAGCCTGTTACCAATCCCTTGAGCAACCTAGTGTCTCCAGGTGCTAGTCTTTTACACAGACTTCTTAGCAAAAGCAATTTCATTGGCAGTAAGAATCGGCTAATTCAGTTCAACTGGAATTTTTTAATGAAGTCTCTCATACTGGTCGGGCTGAGGATCATCTAATGGAAGGAAAGGCAAATTAAGAAAGGCAAGGGAAAATGGGGATATTCTGGAAAGCTGTTTTACAGTGCTGTGTCTAGGAAGAGGTGGCAGAATAGTATGCCTAAGAATGGGTGTGATGAGTCCAGGTGTCTGAGATAGCTAACAACAGTTTTGTTACTGAGCTTGCTATATGACATGCAGCACTAATTATTTCATAAACAGCATTAGCTGTAAGCCTAACTGTTTGAAAAAAATCCCCCCAAACCATAACTTTTCAGGATGGACAGAAAATGGATGCCTGAGCTATTGTCACCAAGCACAGCTGACAGTGGTGGCCCTATTCTTGAAGTGGATTGTATCACACAATCACCATGCTTGTCCCCAATAGGGGGGTACACTACAAATATGCAAAATTTGACACAAATGTGGATACTCATGAATGTTAATGCAGTACTAGTAGCTTCCTTTAGGACAGTATTTCTTAAGGCAAGCTAAAATGAGACAGATTAAAAAAAAGGAAAAAAAAGGTGTTACTAACTTTAGCATCTAGTGCTAGATGGAGGTGGCCAATAGGTCAAGAACATGTATTTTGTAACCCAGACTCTCTCATTTACGTTCTGAAGTCAGTTACATGTTTTATCTTTAGAGCTAAGTTTTAGTCCCAGAGTTCTGTTCTTCTACACCATTCTCTACTAAAGACACTGTCTAGTACCACAGCATGAACATTTATATTAGTGCCTTTTTAGCATGTGAATTTTGATCCCTTTGATTCACAAATAGATTAGAGGGAATTTTAAAGTTTTTTTTTTAAAGGACTGAAAAAGGGCACAGTTTATGTGTAAGAGACACAATGGCTTGAGTATTCAGGTTTATACATTTTAGGTACAGGGAAATAGGTTTGTGCAAATGTGTATGGTCACATCAGCCAAAAGAGACTGTTCAAAAAGCACTCTTTATACATACAATTTATGCAATTTGTTAATGCTGCGTTGCATTTTAAGGGCCTCTTGAGGCCATCAAGTTTACCACTTGGGTAGATGCTGTGTTGCTAACATGGCTCCTGTTAAAACCCAAAGGCTCTGGTTCTCTACTTACATTTTGATTGTGATTCAATCCTCATTTCTACAACTCACATTTCACTATTTTCTTCTCTTCAATTTTTTTCCCATCCCAGCAGCCATCTGGTACTTTCTTCTGTCAGCCAAGTTTCTGTTCTTTACCTGGAGCCTTTCAAACAGAGACTCTAGAAGAGAGTGGATTAACAGTTGTCACTGGAAAATGAGTTTACTTCCAGCTGGAAAAGCTGTGAAATATAGCTATTTATTGATATGTTATACATTTCTTTGTGGACACTTTTAATTCTATTTGAAGGCAAATACCTGGGAATAGTTTTCCTTAGAGTTAAAAATGTGTGAGAAGACCCTTAGTATCTTTAAAGTGAGTTGGCTGACTTTACTTACTCATATTATGCATGGGGGCTCAACATAACAAATGTGTTCTTTAGCAGACAAGTATTTGGGATTAGCGAAAGATGAGTTTTGAGACTTTAATCTGGGTCAGATTTAGTAGAAATGAAAGAGATTTGTGGGCATCCTACTATGCTTACTTTTCTTTTTCTCTTTCTTTTTTGTAGTAAACCCTGAAGGTTGTATTTGCCCTGCATTATCTTTGTCCCTTTTATAATAAAAGTAGAAGTGCATAAAGCGCTTGAGAAGCAACCTATTATCTTTCCTGTCTGTGGTTTATTATAAGCATCCAAAGAATAAAATTTGCTTGCGTACTCCTAATTATTTCAAGAACTGAAATGTCTAGGCTAGCAGTAAAAGTGTCATGAAATTACTGTAAGGTTGCATGAGTTTTGGCTGTAAATCTTATTCACCTTGACTAGATCTCATACTTCAATTCACTGGGGTATAAAATACCATTTACATTGGTTCTTAGTTCACTTAATCATAATTAAGTGACTTCAGAGGGCAATAATTCCTAGAGACTCTTTCTTTGATGTGACACAAATAACAAACTGTGTTTGTAATGTGAAGGTGTTCTACTTCACTTTTACATTTGCCCTAGCCTTATACAGCATATAATGTTCTCTTTAGGTATAGACATATGCTCTTGTTACATGCACCATATGGGTCACAGATGTGGCTGACATGGCTGCATGACATCTTTTTTAATTTCATTGCACTATACTAAGGCTGTGCATTTTCATGATGGTTTGAAGGGATTTCTGTTCAAGGTTTTAAATTTTTTCACCTCAATGATGACCGGGGCGGAGGGGTCCCTCTTTTTCTCCTATCAGGTTATAGTGTGTTAATAAAAACTCTTATGAAAGTAATATTCTGCTGCTGCTGAATTCATTGTCACCTTAAGCATGGCTTCACTGCACTGTACTAGTAGTTCCTTTTTTTTTTTTTTTTTTTTTTAATTCTCAGTTCCCTGTATACCAAATATCTGAGCTTTGCCTTGCTTTTCCTCTTCTGATCACAGTCAAAGGGTACTTTTTGGAAGAAGTTCCATCTATAGATTCTCCATGAACTTAAAGAGTTTGAAATCCAGTTTTAAGTTTTGCAACTACATTTTGATTTAAATGCAATTTAAGAAATAGTTTTATGTTAAGGAACATATTTGGAAGTAGGGGTTTGTTGCTATTCAATTTTGTCATAGTTGGGGGTTTGTTGCTATTCAATTTTGTCATAGTGTATACAGTTTTACTGATCTGAAATGCTAATATTACCTGTTAACGCAAACCAGCTCACTTTGCCTGTCATCCTGAACCAGAATGACAATATATTGCTCTCATGCAGCATCTTCTATCCATGCACAATAACCTATGAATATTGCTACCATGATAACTACTGTGGACCAAACTCAGGATTTCCATGTAAAGAATACAGATCTCCAGCTGTGAATGGGACCTTTGAATGTTATCTCAGTCAAAATATCTGTCTGTCTGTCTATCAAACTAACTAACTAAAGGCTTAGTGAACTCTTAGTTTTATTGTGTCTGGTTGGAGGAACAGAAGTTAGCTGAACAATAATGCTGGTTAGGAAGTGAACTAATAAAAGTTCCAGGGCAATACTTGTTATATATTAAAGGCTCTCATAATTTATTAATGGATTTTTTTTGTGTTGCCTCCAGTGGAAGCTGGATTAGTTCCAAGAGGAAACGTATAGTTTATCATATCAAAGTTGAACAGGAAACTATTTGTGTTCATCCAATAGCAGCAAACATACCCATGGAAGATGAGTGCCCAAGTTAGTTTAGAGGTAAAGATGTGTAATTACTTGCTTATGTCTAATAATCAACATTGGAAAGTGAATAACCGCAAAATGGCATATTTGTATTAGGCAATTGATTCAACACTATCCCTGTTCACCCAGTGAAAGATATCCTTGGCAAGACTCATTGAAAACTATATGCTTCAACCACCTAAGCTGTTTTGTTATTTATTGTGTGTAGCCTAATATAAGGATAAGGGGGCTGAGCACAAAGCTCCAAAAGACAGGGCAGGAAAAGCCATGGATGGAGGAGCACCTATCAGACTTAGAAACAGTCTTTACTGCAATTCTTTTGTGTGGCCTGTGAAAATCCTAACGCCTATCAAGTTTGCACTTCTTGGGGTAGAAAAAATTGCAATTAAGACCGAAAATTTTCATTAAAATATTTTATACATTGAAAAAATTTCTTTCTTCTTTTCCAAAACATGAAAAAAAACCATCAGGCATGCAAGTATGGCATTTCTTTTTCACAAAGTGAACACACCTGAAACCAAACACTGAAAGGACTTGGGCTAAAGTGGAACTGCTTCTAGAACTCTTGACAACCCAAATAGTAAGTCTTGTTCCTTTCTCTGAGATAGAGGATAAGTGATGAGGGATGTTTGGGGATTTTCAGTGCACATTTATTCATTAATCTGAAATTTCTTACTTCTGCCTATACGATGAGACAAGAAATGAGAAACATACGTAAAATAAGTCTTTTTTTTAATTTTCATCTAATGTCTGTTCTTTTCACATAATTAAAATGCCAGTACTTCTAAAATGCAAAATGTTTTCCATAATTGACTAGTCACAGGTAGTTTAATGAAATAAATAGAATAATCTATTATATCCTTTGTACCACATATTGTTAGCAATATCCTATCCTCCGTCTCAAGACATACAAAATGCAGAATCAGAACTCTAGATGAATAACTGTGAATCCTATATGTATTTCAGTTACCTACTTTCTTAATGGATATACGGAAGCTACATTCAGATGTTAAAAAATAGTGCTAAATTATGTATATTTTCTAAAGTAAATGTTTGTTAGTAGGCAAACGTAATGAGAACATACTTTTCTTTCGATAAATTTGCTGCACGTAATCCAGATGCTTTCCTACTCTTACTGAAAGCCACTCCAGTTTTCTGAATGCACTTGGCAGTCTTTTAACGCAGTTGTTATCAGTCTCACTTAACTTTCCATATGACTTTACAAGACATCTCTAGCAGTGTATGGCACTCTCACTTCCCATGTACCGGCAGCCACTGGAATAGAGTGTGGTGGAGCTCAGGAGATCTCTGCTGTCTGAGTGTCAGCGTGCAATTTGTTCCCAAGGCACGGGGTGGCTTCCTGTCACTAATGCTATCTATGAGATCAGGGCAATTAATTTTATTAAATTTGGAAAATTTTCATTTCAAGTTTGACCTTTTATTTGAATATACATACATTTAAATTTGAAAAGCAGAAGTACATTGCAATTCAAAGGAACTCATTTGTTCAAAATATTTTAGAAAGGACATTGGGATAGTTTGAAAAGGTTTTAGCTTTGTTTTCATGGGAAATTTGCCCAAATTAATGTGCTTCCACGGTTTCTGTTTTGCTGAAACAGCAAAGAGTTTTCTCACCCCTCCCTGCCCAAATCATCTCTTCTTGATAAACCTTTTTCCGAATCTTAATGATATTGATGGAAATTAGATATGAATGATATTCATGTGGAAAGAAGCAATTCAGAAATGAGTTTGAATTGACATTCACCAGCGTTGGCAGACATAATTGGCCTAATTATACTAAATATGCGTCTTTATTTTGCAATCCAGAGAGGCGGGGTACTGCGAGTGGAAGCATCTCTGGCCTAAACCTCTCACAGTTTTTCGTTTTTCCATCAATGCATATAATGCGTTCAAGGTCTTCCTCGATTCTTTACAGCTCCTAAGAAATTGTTTTAGATTACTGCATTGCACCTTTTGTCAAGCTTATATTGTAAAAGATTCTGCAAAGGCAAATAGTCCAATTTCTGCAGAATAATCTTTATTTAAGGGCATGGCCTTTCTTCCTCCTTCTGAAACCTTAGAAGAGCCATAGGCTTTGTATCCCCTCCAGACATTAAGGGGTCCATTTCAAAGCAGTGAATGTGGGAGGTGTACACACAAATCTTTCTAACAAATAACACGATTTATTTTTTGACTTGACCCTTTTGAGCATGACTTTGAAAACTTATCCGAGAACATCTATCTGAAAAGTCTTCAGTCACCACTCTCTAGGATAGAGAATTTATGGGCAAGCAGGGTTTGGGCTTTGCTTAACCTTATCTGTATGGCTGGAAGGAAAGTAAAATATAATTAATTGTCTCATGGCTATTTAGCTTCCTTGGGGCAACTGCTGCCTAAGTTCACCATGGCAGGGTACTGTTATACTGTAGCCTACTTATATATATAGTAGAAGGGATGCACATAGCCTTCCCACAGTACAAGGAACTTGTTTCCTAGCCCTGTTGCTAGCCCATAACATCTTGACACACCATGCTGTTCAATTGACATTTCATCCTGTCTGCTGCTTTTACATCAGCTTTTTACAGCAATCTGGAATGTAGTTTTTGGAGAGATTGTTTCTCTGACTCCTATTAAGGTTCAGATAACTGAATTTCAACTTTAAACCATGGCTATTCTGCATGGAGGAGCTTCTAACAGAAAGAAGGGAAGAGAGACTAATGACTGCAGAAGACACCTGAGGGAGGGAGTCTATTCCTTAGAGCAACGGGTATATGAAAGATGTACAGACAGGGCTGTGATGATAGTTGGTGGGAGATCATTACGATGGAACTGAGATTGAAGTATGTGCCACAAAGATTAATGCTGAGTATTGAAAGGCAAGGCTAAAAAAATGATCCCCAGGTCCATTCCCGGTTTTTCATATCACAGGAGTCACTGATATGAACAGCCACAACAGAACAACTTGAAATTCCCCTGGCACATTTACTTGCTAGACCTGCCTGAACTCAAATGGGTTGGTACTAACCCTTCCCTCTGGGGAGTCCATAAAGTCTGTGGCAGGTTTCTTAGTGCTCTGTGATGTTGTCAGTCAAACCCAGGCATTTGGCAAGTCTTATAGAGAATTCCATGAGCTTGGCTTAACCAATGCAGAGATCAAACTTGTACTGAAGGTGGGAGATGTTTCATGTATTCAGGACAGGTCCTGTAGAAAAAGCATCTGAGACCTAGTGTGACCATTTCCTAAAGTGCTTTCAGACTGTCTGTGCCCCAAGAGGTTCTGAAAAAGGAAAGAACTGGTGCTGAGCCAGAAGCAATCAAAGGAAATAAAAAAGCCACTGAATGGGATAAGTCATATAATTATATAACTGGATACAGTGAGAAGTAATTTTAGCAGGTCAGTTTTTGACTGTGCACACCAGACATTAAATCTCCAGTATCCCAGCATAATTCTTTAGTCCAAATACCACTATCAACTCAGAATACATTAGGGGAGGGGAAAAAAATATCTGTTACCCCTTAAGGAATGAGGGTTTTTTTTGGTTGTTTTTACACTGTAAAAAGCATTCACATCTAATCTTGGATGTAGCTGTAGATGAAGGATTTCTTTAATAGTATATTGCTGCTGATATATGGCCTCCAGAAGGTATACTCCATCTGGATGCATGATTCATTCAGATAAATTACTTATCCAATCCTGGGATCTGTAGTAGAAAAGCAAGCAATTAACCTTTCCTAATAAGAGCCAGAAGTAGGCCTTAAGGAAGTTAAGATGAAGCAGGTAGCTGGTGTTTAGTTTCCAGAGCAAGTTTTAACACCAGCAGATGGTGCTAAAATGTCCATTAAAATCAAAAAAACCCAACAACCTAAACATCTCAAATTTCCTTAAAATCATAAACTGTCAGGGAAAGATAAATTGAGATACTTTAGCTAATTGCCGCGGAAAGTTGAATCTAGGGTGATGTTAGTCATCTTTTTACTTACACTGGCATAACACACATGAAGATGTGTGTAGCCCTTCTTTTCTAGTTTGCTTTCAAGATGGATCAATTTTCCTTGAGTCAGGTCTTTACCTTGAATGAGGTGACTCAAGAATTTCATGAATTTTCATTCATATTCAAACTGAGGATTAAAAATTTTGATGTATAACTTTGGTCATTAATTGAAGGAAAGATTTAAGATTTTTCGACTAATTTTCACTCCGAATAAGTGCTTGAAACAGCCGGCAGTTGTTTTTCTAAGGATATTTCTGTATAGTTTTGTTAGTCACTAAAGGGAAGCTATGTTATTTTTTATGTACAGAATCCCCTAATATCACATGAAGAATAACTTTAAAAATACATTGTAGAGGAGTTTTGTGGTTAACTTGGAGAAATTTAGTATAGGAATGCATAAATTTTCAGTTCTGTTTCAACTGGTCACATTGGTCTGAAATGGATAACTACTGAAGGCTGCTAAAAAGTGTGTTAGGAGGTTTTCATGAGGCAGACTGCAGCCACCCCAGGCTGTCTGCATCCAGAACAACAAATGAAAATCTTCTCAACAGCCTCGGCAAAGGGGGCATGCCACTAAAATGGCTCTTTTCCTCTTAGATTAAATCTAGTATGTATTTGCATGTGTTCAGTAGCAAAGAGAAAAAGGGTGTGTGTGTGTGCGTGTAGATCACGGAGAGTAAGTGATCTCAGAACTAGGCAGAGTGAGTTTCTTTCCTAAATACCTAATAGTTTAGTTAATACCCACTTTTATTTGGTTCACTGTGTTTGAATCTCATCCCCTCAGGTATGACTGTGTGATTTATGTAATAATTGTTTGAAATACATGGATTAATAATGATGGCGATTTAGGGTCATGGCTAGGCACATTTCTTTAAGCAGCATAAAGAAATTATGCTGAAATTTCTGAGCGCTAATGCTACAATAGAGCCCCAAAGCAACTGACAAGGCATTCAAATGCTATATTCTATCTTAAAATATACAGCCCTAGAAGATTTTGGAGTTAAGGACTCTGCAGCAAACTTGGTTTAGATTTAAAATACCCCAGCTTCACCAACAGTGACTATTTTATGTCATGTCAGAGGATGAAGCAATGTATCAATCCTGTGAGTCTAGAGAACCTGCAAAGCCAAACCTACAAAATGAGACCATCCTTTCAGGGATCTAAAAGTTACTCCCAGCAAGATAATTAATATAAAATTACTTCTAGCAGAGTAATTTTATCTAATATATCCAAGAGTGGTGAGCCACATCCTGATGTCTGTTACATGTGCTTGTGACAGTCTTCCCTAAATAAGGACTGAGAAGGACTTTCAGTTTATCCCAAAATAATGTAATAAGGCTTCCAAATATTTATTAATTGTGCGACCACTTGTGACTGCACATCTATACCTCGCTGCTGCTCACTTTATGGATACTCCTCTGCAATGGTCATCTAGGTGACTGCGTAATGCAAGGTGTAGGTATACACAACAACTTATTATAATATCCCATTTAATTATTTTTTTGGCAGTGATGGTGTATAATTATTTACTGACCTATCGAATTGGTTACTGAATTACTGTGAAATTCAGATTCTAAGAAGCACTGTCATTTTGATAATTAGAGGCTCTGTCTTACGAGAATGTGTGCTTGTTAAGTTGTAATTTGCTTAAAAAAATAATTAAAGACAGAGGTTATTTAGGAAGGAAGGCTTAAGACCAAGATTATATTCAAAGGAAATTAAAGACAGGAAGCCCCAGGGTATTACAGCCCTGCCATGCAGCTCCTATTAAAGAAAATGAAGTCTTACAAGCAGCACAAATAGTGATGTCTGCCATAAGGCTGCCCAGCACTTTCTATTATAAGATCCTGTTTTCTGTTGCCTATAACTTTGCCAAACTTAAACCATTTGGGCCAAAATTTTCCATGCTGTCTGCCCCGGGCAAATATTTTTGAAAATTTACTCTAAAACCCTCAGCCATTTCTCCAACTGGGGTTAGGAAAAAAAAAAGATATTGTTTTGCCCATGTTTACAGGGATATGTGTAGGTATGCATGTATATATGCCCATATGTATGTATAAATAAGAAAGTCTGTCTTTTTGAGAAATATTAGTGCTTCCATGGTCTGTAGTGAGGACTTGAAATTTGGCCTTTTTTTTTTTTTTTTTAATCTGTGAAATGACAATTTTAACATATTCAGGGGACAGTCTTTTGATTTTGCCAACTATGTTTTTGGGAGATGCCACCAGAGAGCTCCAACATGGAAACAGCACACATGCAGTCCACCTGGCAGATAAACTGAGCATGGGCTGAGAGGACTTAACAAGCAATTGGATCCCCTGGTTGCACTGTAGCTGTACTAAGTGTGGACAGAAGATTAGAATACAAGAATGACCAACTCTCCTAAGCTCTCTGTGCTCCTCTGGACTAGTGCTAAGGCAGTGGAGGAGAGGAGGAGCTTGCCTTACCATATTGCAAAACGTGAAGGACAGTGGAAGAAGGAAAGAATGAGAGGGCAATAGACAGAGGTAAGAGGAAAGAAAAAGAACTTAAGAAGGCAAGGATATAGAAACAGTGAACAAAATTAGTAGTGAAAAATAGGGAAAGGTGCTCTGGAGAGAGCGTAGAGAAACAGGGATAGAAGTGCTTTATAACCACTACAGTTCTGCATTTGAAACCCAA
This sequence comes from Chroicocephalus ridibundus, assembly GCF_963924245.1. NCBI lineage: Eukaryota > Metazoa > Chordata > Aves > Charadriiformes > Laridae > Chroicocephalus > Chroicocephalus ridibundus. The sequence goes on from NC_086292.1 coordinate 15,072,358, forward strand.
AGACGTGGTTTGTTTCTCCATCTCATTCTAGTGGCAAAGTCAATCAGAGTATGTTGTGTATCTCGGTAGGCTGACCACCTGGTGTGGTGTAATTCTACCTGATGATATTTAATTTCCATTGTAAGCATTTTAAAGAATTTAGTCAAGTCAATAAATACACCCCTTCTCTCTGTAAACTGTTAAAATAATGTTTCCAATGTGAAGTCAAAGGTCTTATGATGGTTAATTAAGAACGTAAACGTTATTTTTATAGCTTGTGGGGTGTAATTGTTCACTTAGTATGTCCATTTGCCATTCACCTACAGCTTTCGTCCTCTGCCTCTCCTACATCACATGCTCCCATCTTCCTACTCATCACTGCCCTCTTCAGTGAACTTCTTTGCTATTCTCCTCCCGTCATATGCCCTTATTCTGCAGGTTCCTTTTTCATTTCTCTTTTTAGATCATCTCCCTCAAGCTCTAGTCTCTACATTTGCACTTTCTGTTCCATTCTCTTTTCCTTTCATTACTGTGAACAGACACAGCATTCTCCTATTGCCAAAGGCTGTATCTTGGTTTCTTTTTCAGCCTGGCCTTCTCTTCTCTAGAGTCACATAGGCTGTCTGGTGGTAAATCTTCCCGCCTCTTCCAATGTGGTGAGCAGAGAACCTGCTCTGATCATAACATGTACACTCACATGCAAAGGCTTTTCTGGGCTCCTTTCAGTTGGTGTTTTACTAAAGCAATGTCCTCCTCTCTGGTCATGTCTTCTGCAACATTGCCCTTGCAGTGTCCATTCAAACTCTGCTACTTTGATCATTTTCCTGGCTCTTCATCCTGTTTCACACTTTCTGCTGTCTTGCTCTTCTCTCTTCCACTTCCTCCTTGTTCTATGTCTCAGATGGTACTGCATCATTATTTAAGCTGTCTTCACTTTTCAGCAATGCAGCTTTTCCCACATGACACTCTACTCCTGCAATCATTTCCATGCTTTCTCTCATGTTGTGAGGTGTCTAAGAAAGCCTACAAAGCTACAACTTTATTATTATTTGAAACTTATTTTAAAACTAGCTTGTATCACAGTGCTACTGAACAATGCTGGCTGACTAGGTAGTGGCATGCCAAATTATATGAGCATCTGTATTCAGATTACTGCTGCCTTGTCTTTCCATTCATTCTACCCCAACTTAACCTTTTATCCCCTATATTCCTCTTGTTTCCTGAAATTAACCCAGATTGTAAGGTATGACCTGCCTTTTTTACAATTTATGCACAGTACCTTGCGCAGTATATCCTTCTCTAATCCTTGACTGGTCTCAGACAGCAGCATGATATACGTAATGTTAGAAATAATTGATGCGACTTTGAAAAAACACAGTAATTTAGAAATTTGCGTTTTGAAAAATTAGTCTTAAAGGAGCCAATCTGTTTCATCACCGTGGGACTATCAAAGCAGTAGCACACTCTCTTCTTTATGTAATTAGGAGAAAATACCCTGTCTTATTGTTGAGCATTGGAAATATTTTTGGAGATTTCTTTCTTTAATCTTACATTGTGTATGTTGTCTTTGCAACAATACTTCTTGCTATGGTAACAACTTTTTTTATTGGAATCCAGAGCATGAATGTGTAATGCTGCAGTGACCCTGTTACTCCTGAGAGAAATTAACTTTGGGAAGATTTGTTTTGGCCAAACTTTCAAGGAGAAAACAAAGTGTAAAAACGTGCATTAACTGAAAAAAAGGCTTACTTTTAAGCAATATTTCCAATTATTATATGCTATTGTCCTTTCATTAAAGCCTTAGGTTTGAAGAAATTAGCTTATTTTTTAATAAATGACAGGGTGGGGAATGTTATTTTGCTCACATTATTTTATTCTCATCATTTTTCACATCAGAAAGTAAACATCTTCTTTCTTGAGTCAAATGAGCAACAGCTGGATATTCCTGTACCCCCTCCCATTCTTCCAGTTGAGGATCAACATCAGCTGTGGCTTTGTGCAGAGGCACAGTGTGGGATCAAGACTGTAATTTAGCATCTCATTCAGCTGATATGAATATGTAGTTATAATTAGGAGCTCCAGGGTCCATCGGCACATGTATCAGCCTGAAATTTAAGTTGTATTTGGATGTATTATAAGACTAAACTCTCTAGTGGGTAATAAACCTGCAAGCCAAGAAAAGCCAGAGGCGAGAACTTTGTCTGGAGGTACTGTAGGACTTCCCTGGAGGTCCTTCAAACAGTGAATCATCAATGTTGAAATGCTTGTAGCTGAATTCCCAGCTCAGGCTCAACTACAGAAAGAGAAAGAAGAAAACTACAGACAAATTGGGCAATTGAATTGTCTACTCAGGGTGCCTAGTACATGACAGACTTTTTGTAGAGTCAGGATAACAGTCAATAATGAGTGCAACAGTGTCTAACTGGTCCTAATTCTGCTGTATGCCGAGGACTTTTTAAGATGTTCCAAGCATCGTCCTTTCTGTCTAAAGTCAACCTGTCCAGTGATCAAGAAAAGACAACAGTGTCTAGGGCTGTCCATCTGGCATCAGTCTTAAAAACTGTTCTTTCCAGAGGCAGGATCTTGCATTTCATAAGTGGACTCTGCTCTCCGATAATTTGGAACAGAAAGGGAGTAGTAAATATTGCTACTGTTAAAGCTTTTTTTCCTTTTTGTGGCTTTGTAGCTGTTGTGACCTTCTAATACAGGTAAGGTTTTGAACTTTGTTAATGATGGAGTGGTTTATAAATGAAATTCAGTGTATTCTTTACCCTTGTCTCTGAACTGGTATTTACTAGACATTTTTGTCTCCGTTCCACCTTTCAGATGCCACTTGTTTTCACTACATATTGATACAAATAATACAGAAAGAGACTAAAACTGTTGTCTTTCACTCAGGCAAAACTCCTCGGATGTCCGTGGGTTCAAATCTCATTCACAAAAGTGCAGCTATGATACAAAAAATACATTTTTTAAAAAATATGCCTTTAGTTTTAGCTGGTTGCTAGAGGTATATGAACAGGTGTTTGCTGCTCTAAATGTAGATGGAACTAGGTTCTGTTGTATCTGCTCTGCTCCATGTAAAAATGTGAGAAGGCTTTTTGTATGTCCGGTGGAGATTCAAAAGTCAGAAAATCTGTGAGGACCTTAGCAGTCCTTTAGGATGAAAGTGTCATGTAAGTGTAATATATAGGTTTAATATAAAGGATGAGGAAAAAGTAATTTCATTGTGATTAAAAAATACCTCTTGGCTCTTCTGAATTCCCAAAAATTTCCAAACCAAAGCATTGAAAGAGTACCTGCATAAGGTTGCCTGAGTCACACAATGTTATTCTAAACTTATCCTCAACTTGCTTCTCAGTAGTTGTTTTTCTTTTTTTTTTAAGTTGGACAGCTGTTTGCTGGACTGGATCTAAAATTGTGCAAGGGGCTACACCTAAACTGAAGTCCTGTGTATTCCTCAGCTCTTTGGAAACTTTCCCATGGCAAAAATATAAAAGTTTGAGGGCTAACCTGGAAATGATTTTTACTTATTACTATATTTGAGTATGGGGACTTTTCAGATTTTTTATTTTATTGATTATTGATCTTGAAAATTTGCTGCTAAGCCAGTAAGGAAAATTTCTAAAACTTAAAAATTGAACATTTTGCTTCTCTCAGAACTTGGGACCTGATAATGACTTTGACTTCTATGTGGGATAAGAAATGGACATTTTGGACACATTTGTGATTTTTTCAGCCTTCTGGTCACATAGGAGAAGAAATACCTTTTAGTCACTGGTGTCAGCCTTGCCTTCTGAGCTTCCTTTTCAGGATTTTTTCCTATATCAGCAGGGCCAAGCTTAACCTGCTTTCCTTTCTGCACGGCTTTTTTATTTACAAAAAAATCAGAACTTTAGATTAATTATTTTTTTCATAGTTGTGTCTAAATCCCATGCATGTTCCTAAGCAATATTTTTGTTTTCATTGAGTGTTCAAATTCTGCTGAGTGATTGCGATCTCCATTTTCTCCCTGTGCAGAGGGCTATGGAGGAATGAATGGAACAACATCCTAAAAGGGGAGAAACTGACAAACAGGAAGGCATATCCTGGCTCATCATTTATTATTTATGCTGTATTTGTTTTGCTTATGTCTTGTAAATCTAGCAAGTTCAAAGTAAAAATCTACGATGCTATGTTTTTTATAAATTTTACAGTCAAAATTCACTAAAATTGGCAAAGTGACAAAGCTGGTTATAAACTTGGTGTTATTTTCCAAGGAACATTATTACATAAAAGAATAACTTGCTCATTGCACAGGCCAGTGCTTGGTGAACCTTGCATAAACATTATGTGAAGTATCATCTGGTATCTTCAGTACCTCCATGCCTTCACATGCCTCCTTCGCGTACCTTCATGTGTTACAGAAAGGGCTACTAGGGTCCCACTCAGACTAATAAGTTGTGAGGCTGAAGAGCTTTTCCTCAGAAAGGAGACTGATGTTTGAAAGCAGGATTTGATCCATGTTGTGAATGTCTCTGAGGCTTGAAAACACATGCTGAGGCTACTCAGAGTCACTGAAGAAGGTGATTTGTAATTATATCTGACAGCCTTATTGAAGTTAATAGGCTATATAGTGAGTGAAAGTAGTCCATAATAAGAAGAAAACACCTCTTTGAAAGATGCAGTCCACTTTGATAGTGGATCGGCTCAGGAGCATATGCAGGCCTTCCATCTAATCCTGTCTGAAATGATGTTCTGAACACACACCTCCTTCAGCTTGTGAGAAAAAGGAAACCTATTGTGTGGATGGAGTGAGGACACCAGCCATTGAAGGTGCCCTGTGGAGCTGCACAAAGATTTCAAGGTAGCTCTTTGTCTTCCCATTTTCATGACTTCCAATGAGATTCACACAAGTTTGAAGTGAACACCATGATGGGATATTCCTTCTCACAGAAGTTAGGAACTAGAACTTCCCTTCTGCCAAAGACCATGCTTCAGTTGCCTCAACTCTTGTAGCATAGCCATTACAGGAAGGCTCTGCCTTCAATTAAATGTCAGCACTTCATCTTCAGAGGGGCCACAAATCAATTCTGTTTTGAGATATGCTGGTTGGCCGTAGAGCAAACTTTGGGTGAATGTGCAACTAATCGTCTCACCATGGCTGTGGTGACTAGCCAAGGTTTTCTTTGTGATTTAGTGCCCAGAAGAAGGAGGAAGATATATTGATCAAATAAATTTTGCATTATTTTATGAAGTAATTGATTAGTATGTAATCTGACCTGAAGCAGCATTACTGAAAATAGCACTCCTCCAACCACACTGTAATGCTAAAACAGGTGGGATGGAATTGTACCATCATCTGATGTGAATGCCAGCCAGGGCTTAGAGGACAAGTGACCCTTTACAGATTCAGAGATAGTCTTTCTGCTGGAGACCCTTTGATCTAGTGGTCATGGTGAGCGACGGCTTCCTTGAATGAGACTTATCTACCTGTGGGGAAGGGCCTATTAAAGGAATAATCTTTCATATCCACTTGAAGAAAGGAATTTCACAAATGCAAAAAAAAAAAAAGGTATGTGTAAATGAACGTGTGCTAATGGGAACTGTCATCAAGGGAATCTTGTGCAAACAGTTCCCAAATGGATGCAAGATGCTGTGGATAACCAAGATTGGCCAGCTCTGGAAGTAAAATAAAGCACCCAGAATGGAAAATGTATGTTTAACAGACTTGCAAGAAAAAGCCTTAACATCATATATGGGAGAACGAATATGCTTCCATCTTCTGAGATATATGGGTAATCTGTAGGGCAGAAAACTTTGTATCTCTCTGAAATGATCTCCAGATGCCATATGTCAAAGCATACAATGTAACAACTTTAAGCTAATTCTAGATTAAAGAAATACAACTCATTTCATAGTTAAAGAAAAAAAGAGAGGAAGTTGGTGGTCCACTGAGATTTATGCTAGTCTTTCACCTCTGGTGCACCTGGTTTCCTTTCACTTATTTATTTAGATACAAAGCTACATCAGATGCTTGTGCGAATACTTCAGAGCCCTCCACTAGGTATTAAAAATGGACTAAAGCAAAAGAGAACAAAGGACATTTAATATACAGTGAAGGGATCAGATGGGACAAAGACTTTTGGAAAGGTACTGAAGGATGTGAGTTCAGTAATTTCATTCTTCAGCTCTTACTCATCTGAGTAATAAAAAGAGTGCTGCTTTTAAATGAGGCCCAGAACAGAAATTTCAGCAGATGCTGTGGGTCTGACTTGCAATGTGTTGGAAGACCACCCGTGATTGAAATGGCATGCAGGTACTGAAGGTCAGGAGTGGAATGTGTTTGTGGAAGGATACGAGTGCTCGGGACTATGTATGTTGCTTGCCCAGCCCATCAAGGGGAGTTGTGAGATTAGTTAAAATCTGTACAGGTCTTTGAGGACGTACTTGAGGCTGAGACTGTGGCTCACGAGCACAGCTATCTGCCAGAAGGATGCATGACACAGGAACACAGTTGTGGGCCACGGATGTCAGTGGAGCTATGGTGCTGACTCTGATGGATGCTGCATGAAACCTTAGGTCAAACTTCGCTTAGTGCAAGTGGCTCACTCGCTCCCCTTCTCAATAAATAGGCCCATCCTGCAGTAACAACAAGTTTTAAAGAGAAAAATGCACTTTTAACAATACTGGCTGGACCTAGGAATTGAGAAAACTGTGCTGTTTTGAGGATTGATGTAGGGCTGTCTATAACCAGGAAAGAATTCTGCTTATGTCTGTGGAAATATGAATTTTGCACATTAGGCTCCTAGACAAAGTAGCTCTGACTATTTATGCCATTAAAAAAGCAGACGTACTTTTTCATTTTAAAGAATCTTATATGTGAGTGTAAATTGTTGATTTCTTAATGTTTTGGTGTTTACATATTGCCGCTACTTAAGAAAATGGGGCCAATTAAAAGTATTTGGCAGCTGCGATTCATAAGTTTCCTTGCTTCTCTATTTTTTCTGTTCAAATTTTATTTAATTATAAGATTTTTTTAAATTGTTCTCTAATTACCTAGGCCTATGTGTTACGCAGAAGGATGTTGAGAGACATGTGATTATAAAATCCAGATTGCTGTGTGCTGATATTTATGGCTTTCTCGCTCAGCACTAGCATGAATAGGTGCTAAATTTTGTCAAGCTAAAATGTATCTGGAAGATTCCTGGTAAAAAGCAATTTGCATTTTTGGATAACAAACAAAAAAAAGGGCAGATACAATTTTCCAACACCTGCCCTGGTTTTTAACTTCTTCCGTTGAGTCTGGGTATGGTTCAGAATTGTTTTTTTGCCTTTCACTGGGATGCCTAAAATTGGCTTCTGACAGAAATAAAATATTAGAATAATTGGATTTCTGTCCTTTCTCATTATATCATTTTTTGTTTCCTTCAACATACAATCAATAGAGAAGATGTTTCTAACCTGAAAAATGTCTTTCAACATAAGCTTTTTCCATCTGCTTTTGGAAAATAAGAATATTTTATAATTATACAATTATCGTGCTCAAGTTACTTGTTTTCTATTAAAACATTTTGTACTCTTAGAAGTATCATCTAAAAAAGATTTAGGAAAAGTTAGAATAAAAGGTCACCTTTCTGTCTAAAGTTGCTTATAGAAAAAGATAACTAAACAGACATGCTTTTTTGAGAATGATGTCAGAATTTCCCTCTAGATACCCATTTTTTTTTTTATTAACTTATGATGGAATTACATCATTCATCTTAAATATTGAGTAATAGAAGCCCTTGCTAACTCTTCCATAGCTCTGGTTTAATGGATGAACTCTCCACTGGTTTCTCAAAACTACTGCTAGGAGCTAGCAGCTAGGAGCTGATACATTTGAAATAAATTTTGAACATTATGTGAGAGGTTGCCATCAGTAAGGGTCTGGTTAAAATAAAATGAATAATCAGCTAATATTATAATTGGTGTCTGTAAAGATATTTGGGGCTGAGAGAAATTTTAGTGGGATTAACTGGATATAACATACTTTTTCAATTTTTAACTCCTATGATAGTTTGAAATTAGGAAGGAATGAATAAACCCATAGCAAAAAAAAAAAATCATCTGAACTGAGAAAAGGGAAAGCAGTCAGAAATAATCCTAGCGCTGCTATGCTCTGCTTTCTATTTATATTCTTGCATGTATCTACTTGGCTTCATGATAAATACAGTAAAATTGTGAGCAGACTAGACCTGTGGAAGGGCGAGTGCTGCTCTCGTCCGGGATGTGCTGGGCACATTTTCAGGATGGGGACGGCATTCCCCAGGCGCGGGCGGGGGCGGCGGGCAGGACTCTGTGCAGTCCGGCAGGGTGCACTGCACTAACATTGCTAAAATCCCACTAGTCAAACTCTTCGGTAATTGCGGTTCCTTCCCAAGGGGCTTGACTAAGAGCACAGCTGCATGAGGAACGTGCTTACAGTAGGGCACTGGCAGGTTAAGAAAACACTGACTTATGTCTGAAAATGGTTCTAGGGTCAACTGCTACCAAGACGTGAAAAACTAGCTTTGGAGAAGTGGCTGTGTCTGAAGGAAAATCCTGCGGTACGATGCCAGGGATTCGGTGAATTATTAGGTTTGCAGTATGTAAACAATATATTTTAACTTAGTTTATGTGTGTATGGCTCACTCCTGGAAGGAGCCATGACTCCCACTGGCTTCAGTGAGTGCTGCAAGTGCACAGAACCGCTGTGGCTATGGTTCGTAAGTGCTGGGTTCAAAGAATAGTGAAGCTCTGGATTAACCCTTCCAAAACCAGAATTCCTGCAAAAGCGCTTCTAATTTATTGTCTCAGCTTTGTATATACAGGCATTTACTTACGTGTAATCATTCTCTGCATCTCTCCAGAATGGTTTTCATGTGCAGAGAAACCCTTACTCATGTGCAATACATGCATGTGCAGGGTTCAGTCCTGTGCTGCATTTGATTGTGTGTACATATGCAAATTCTGTGCTTGTCCAAGAAGCTGTATCAACAAAGAACAAATTCTTGTATTACACACAGAAAAGTTGTGTAATGGAAACAAAAACCTGCATATTTGATAATTAGATTGGATTAGATCCCTATGCCCTAATGTTGGCAATATATATTAAAGAAAATGACGGGGTTTTGATTTTAAGAAACAACAAGTAACCTTTTCATGGAGCTTATGAAGTCAGCTGGTACTGACTGATGATTCTCTTGGCATGAAAGATGTGTTCAAGGGAAACGGGTGTGCCGATCCTTTCACTTTCTAGCCTGGAAAGATGAATAGTCTGGTCCATGTGTTGACATCTCATGTGTGGCAACTTTAGATTTTAGCAAATACATTTTGTTTTCATATACCTTCTTTTATTGTAGAACAGTTTGAGGAACCATGTTGTTGTTTTGTTATAAGGAGCAACACTATAGTTAACAAAGAGTATATATAATACATGAGGGGCAAAAAGGGGAGGGGGAGGAGATAGAGGGTCACACAAGACTGCTTTGCAATACTCTCTTCTTACACATTTTGCTCCTTAAAATGTCACCGTAATACGGAAGCAGGCTTTTTGCTTCAGTATGCAAGCTGTATCAACGCAGGCTAGGGAATGATGCCACTAAATCAGGTGCATAAGCACTCTCGCTTGTCTCTAGGCAGAGACAGAACTGCACAAATAAATTGTTCATGGACTTCTAAGGATGACTGTTGTTTCCTTCTCTTCTGTAATGTTCATTGAGCGCCTGAGCTTCATCTCTCTCATTTGGCCATTGGATGAACATCCCAAGCCTCTTCCTTTCTTATGAAGCTTGAAGCCATTTTAGGTACATTTTTTACATTCTGGGCCAAAGCAGAATCTTTTTAGAAACTATTCATTCTTGGATGAGGATCAGTGCTGTTGTTTTTCTTCTGATGTTTTGCTTAAATGCCATTTAATCAACAACCCTGATATTATCTTTCTATACTTACCTGAACTGCTTTTGCAGATTGTTGATTTGCCTGCGTTATGCACAAGGTATAAAAAGGCTCTTTGTAGCAAAGTCTGCTCAGGACCAGCATATTTATTTGTGGTGTTTATTTTTTTCTGAAGTGCCCACGATTCCAATCAATGAAAGAGACACAAGAACACAAGTGAAGATGGAGAAGGGCAATTCTGTGGGTATATCTCAAAGTAGATAATATTATTTTTAATATTTGATGTCCAGACCTGACCACTACTGCTTACTACCTTTCATCCTCAGCTGCATTTGTACAGGCAGCAGAGAAATTTATGATTCTGAGGGCACACTGTGTCTAAAACTTGCTGATTGTGTGGAGATATCTCATTGCTTGGCTAATGCTGGTGGATAATCCACATGCCTGAAACAAACGGAGAGTAAAAGCAGAGAGAAACATTTAAAAGTTTTGCTAGACCATAGTCTTGGTACTCTTAGGATAAGACGGATAGAAATGGCTGTATATGCTTTATTCAGATGATGAGTGAGATTTGAAGCTCATATTCAGTTCTGGTATGGGTCCAGATTTCAAGATCTTAGATTCTGCTTGGTCTGCCATCTCACATAATGGGCAGGGGAGCCTGGAGAAAGACATTGCAGCTCAGTTCATGGGACTGACACAGGGAGCTTCTGACAGGGCGGGCTCCAGCCACTGCTCGCAGAGGTGGAGGAGGCTGTGCACCATGTAGCTGCTCCCCTCCTCATGATCAGATGTGCAGCCCCCGGCACAATGGTAAAGGTTAATTTGTCCTGCTTTCCTAAGGGAGACTTGAAGGTAGGGAAAGTATAGGAAGCCAAATAATGATGATAGGACATAATAGTCCTAGCTGTTCAGAGTGGAATGACCAGGAGGGAGAATAGAAAACGTGTATCTAAAAAGCCAAGTGTGAATTCAGACACATATACTGAAGGCTTTATCTTATGAAAAAAAATAATAAAAAAGCAATGCTGGTTTATATCTGAAAGATGATTACAAAACCAAAGATGCTGATGGGACATTTATTGTGTGTGTACTGTGGTCATATTTCCTGGAACATGGAGGAATGTGAATAATTAGGTTTAATATTCTGGATTATCTGAATATTTTTAGAGCTGGAATTAGAGGAAGAATAACAAGGAGATTCCTTTGCAGAAGTGTTTATGCAGATTGTGTTTATAGGGGTGAATAAATAAAAGCAACAGAGATGAAAAAATTTCCTAATGCTCTTTCACCTCAACTGAATCCATACTTGTCAGGGAAGGTAAGGCTTAAAAAGGAAACCCTCTGGAAAAGTTTGAGAGCTGCTACTTTAATCTTCACCTTCTGAGAAGTTTCAAATATCAAGAGCAGAGAGAGGGAGAGAGAGAGAGACCGAGTCTCTAATTAGTGAAGGAGGCAGGTAGGACATTAATTGATTTGTTATGCTACTTCTTTGACCTGTGCTGTGTTTGAGAACAATAGAAGAGCTGTAATGTTCTTCAACAACAGAGTAGAGCTTTTATGCAACAGCAACTTAGAAACCTTTGATCACAAACTGTTGCTGTAAATCTGTAATTTTTATAGTAGTATTTTTGCTACATGTATTTTAATTTTATTCATTTATTCTTTGTTTAGAATTAGTTTCACAGAGTTTGGGCCACTTTCTCATTTTACACAGTGTTTAGAAAGTCCTGAAATCAATGTCTCTCTTCTAATAGTGGTAGAGTACAAATCCAGTAACGTTCATGAGAAAGTGAGATAGTCTGGTTTTATGTGTGATGCAGGTCATTATAAACCTGAAAAATAAGAAAAGGGGGGAAAGAAGGTGATGAAAGATAGAGGAAGGGTTTAGTTTTATCTGCCCTGGATTGCCATTTAGGGTCAAACTTACTATGTAACAGTGTCTGTCATGGCTCCACAGTCACAAATTTCACAGTGAAACATTATACTCTCACTGCATAGGCCTTTGAAAGTTGCCTTCAGTAAAGGTGTTTAATAGTGCTAAGAGTTTAATTAATGATTTAGAACTAGAGAGACATTTACTTTCAAGAGAGTACATAAAAATAATGCTATAAAAGCAGTGTATGTACTGCGACAGTTTGATATCAAAAACTATTGGATTACAATAATGTGTGGGCCTGGGCATAATGTAATCACTTGGTTGATTGTTTGTTGTGAAGAACAAAAGAACAGAAAGGCTGTTTCAAATTCTAGCCCTAAAAGCAGAAGCATTGACTGAGAATTTAATGAAAAGTGCAGCACAAACATACAAACATATTGAAGATCTCAAAAAAGAAAGGGCCAAAAGGACCCGGGTACTTTGAATGTAATTCCTCATGATCCTTTTAAACCTTTTTTTCAGAGAAGGACTGCTTGTCCTAGTCCCAGCAGCCAGTTTAAAAAGGAATCAGACACAGCCTGACTTTCAGGCAAAAATTAGGTATCTGTTTGTCTAGGTTCCCTGTGTAGCCAAAAAGGAAAGACCAAAATGATCCATTGCACCATGAGAGACGGCTGAGATAATCAAGATGTAGTGCCCTGGTTAGATGAATCATAGAATCATAGAATCTTCATGGTTGGAAAGACAACAGGCATTCCCTTTAAGAACCACGCAGACTGTCCCTCTGAAGGAAAGCTAGTATTGTACAGATGTAAATGCTCTGCATAACTCAGACATACACAACAGAAAAATTATTAAAACTATTTACACAATTTGATCACAAACTACCATGACGGTATACAAAAGTTAATTGATTAATTGTCTGAAGTACAGAATAGCACATGTTTAAATAGTTAAAAATATTGTTAATCTCATTTTAAAGGTCATGTTGGCTATTTGCATTTGTTTATTTTCAATAGGATTAATAGGAACATCCTGGAAACACACAGGAAATTTGCAAAATGTATCAAGGTTGGGCCATAGGGGTAGCAGGCAGCACCTTGATACTGCAGCTGTTCTGAATTTTTTAGCTGTATGCATGAAATGACTTAAGAGTGATGTGTATGTCTGAAACCATCACCGTATATGTTTTCTTGTATGTATATGTTAAATACACAGGGAAGCATGGATGCATGTGATACACAAACAGAGCACTGTATTTGTAAGTGTACTCACGTACTTCTTTGAAAGTGACTTAAACATTTGTTTTGTTGATCAAGTAGCAAATACTGGAATAGAAGAATATACATTTTTTATATATATATATTTATATAAGGGGATACAGGCACAGAAAATTATAAAGATAAACTCTGTTAGCCTTTTCATTCATATAAACATAAGGTATGTAAAATTTGTTGATTTTTTTTGCATTTTAATGACAATGGTAAGTATGGCATACCAAACTGTTTCAGCATAAACTAACTTCACAATCAAATTCTTAAAGCAACGATCAAAGGCATAATACAGATCTAATAATTATTTGCATAGTTGGACCCTGATACAGGTTGTTGCTTCTATGAGAAGAATATTTTTGTTAAATACTGTCCTTTTGTGGCAGTTTCTTCTAAGGACCTGACAGCTGGTTATTTTTGTGGGTATTAAGCAAAGAAAACCCTTAGCTCACATATATGCAGGTCGATATGACTAGTTCCTGATACACACACAAGCACACTATATTTGTATATGTATATACATATATAAGTTGTATATGAGTACAACATTTGACACAAATATAAATTTCTGAATTTTTATGTCCCTGATCTTGTAATATTCCATGACTATTTGACATATTAAAAATCTGTCATGATATTTAGACTGTTAACACCATTACAAAAGCAAACTTTTTTTGGATTTTTCTCATTACTTTCAGGGCTATCAGCCCTCATTGCACATCCTGTTTTGTGGAAAGAGAGGCCAGTTTCAACAGGTTTGGATTTCACATTTGGGAGAGAGAATTAGTAGTTCAGAGACTGTTCAGATAAGGCTGACCTTAATTGACACAGTGGTATGTTAGTTTGGGCTCAGTGAAGGGGAAAAAGAGAGAAGCAATATTGCCAAGTACTTAAAAATCATGAAGATTTCAGTTTAGATTTTCTACAGATGACTTAAAACAAAAGACACACAAATTTCTACAGTTATGTATATTTTGTCTCAGTGACCTCACATCAGATGTGAAAAGCAAGAAAATTGTTTTGTAGCTACCAGGATACTTTTTTCCCTAGGGCCTGAGGGCTATGCAGTTCATTCTTCATGCTCTCCTGCTGCTAATAAAGCGGCAATCTCCAGGTGATGTCTCCATGGCTGCCTGTGCAATCCCGTTATGCCATAAGCATAGTCACTGCTGGAGGGGGGGACGACACTCACTCTCCTCTACAGCTTCTGCTTCTGACCCCTCTAACTCCTGTTGCTTTCGTGGCACTCAGATGGTCACATTGGATGGCTCAGCCTTTGATTAAAAAGCACTCGGGTTTGCTTGTTCTGTCTTTCTGGATTAAATGGGGTTTGCAATTGCTCAGCGACTGCATTTCTTTTCTGCCACTCAAACAACTTTGGCAGTTAGAAACTTAAGAATGATCTCTAGGTATAAGCTTCTTACAGGTGCGCGTGAGTTTTGGCAATGGCATATGAATTGCCTTTGTTCGTCTAGGCTGGCTCTCTGCCTCCAATATTGGGAAAAAGGCGCAAGAAATATGACAGTTGCTAGCTTCAGAAAAACTCCCCCAAAGGCAATGTTCTTTCCTAATATCTGGTAATTAAAAATGCATGTCTGAAGGTTTATTTCCATTCTGATTCTTCTCCTGAAGCTCAAAAATATTTTATTTCTTAGTAATGTACTTCTGGATGTTGCTGCCGTTGATGAAATATTTTGTTCTTTTTGTATATAGCTATACTCTTGGTCCTAATTATGTCATGGAGCATTAGGTGCTTGTGGAAGAAACAAATAAACGTACACTAGGCAGCAGCGGCAGCACATGCTCCCTGTGCTATCCAGCCAACATTCCTCAACTCTGACCTGAGGACCACCTCTGGAGATAAGAGTCCCTTCTTATCAGTGAGTCCTCGCTTTCTCTGCCAAGACTGTTAGCAAAAAGGACATTCAGAGCCAACAGTATCGTTTTTGTACAGCAGGGACTTTTTCACGAGAAACTCTTCCATGATCAATAAAGTGATTTCATATATACCACCAGAAAATTTATATTGTAACAAACTTATGTTCCCATTTCACCTAGGGCTTGAACCCTGAAGAACTGGCAAATTATCAATTCTGTAACTCATTTGTTTCCTCAAGACCTGGCCCTTATATAACTGTTTCTATCTGAAATGTATCGTGAATCGCATACATACTAGCTGCACTTTGTAAAACAGTAGATGTTATTACCACTTTAAAGATGAAACCTTAGAACCATTAAATATTTTCTAAAAATCAGACAACATTTGAATTACTGTCTCTACTTTTACCTACTCTTGACGTAGGTAGTCAAGTTATAAAATTAAAAATATTCTTCACGTGACTAATTATTTGCTCAAATCACAAATATTTTTTTCCTTCATAGGTAGTTGGCATGGTAATTGCTAGTTTTCAGTTGTCAAAAATCACTACCTTGTAATCAGAGAGGTGGCTGAGACCAGTTGTCTTAAAAGCTTTGGTCCTGCAGACTTGCTCGTCTGTTGTTCAGTAGCAACATAAAATATCAACACAGGCTCTTACAGTGACAAATCATCCTGACTAACTCTGCAGACTGCTCTTTCCATAATGTTCATGAAAAGATTAAAAATTAGTTGATAATTTCTCAATGAATCAGTCTGTACTTTCCAGTCATGTTTGCTATCATTTTCCTAGGATGACCTTAAAACATTTTATAACTTTATTTCATGTGTCTGTCTGAGTATAAAACTATGGTCATGCATCATTTAACACTCCTCGACTGAGAAGGTCGATGTTTTGGCAGAGCTGGGTGTTAATGTCTTTATGGATGGAAAATTTGGGTTTTATATCAGTAATTCTTCAAGATGTGATACTGGGGTTTAGGGATCTAATCTCTTGGAAAGCTTTGAAAGAAAGGCTGACACTTGTGGCTTATGCAAGTGCTGTTTAGTTGTTTGCTTGAAACTGAAACTCTGCAGAACAAGAAAATCAACATTGTTAGCCTACCTCCAACATATGTATTTATAAGATATCCACATTCTCTTTATATTTTATTTTTAAGTAAGACTGAAATAAGCCTGAATTTTGAAATATCTTTCTCTTGAAATATTATGGAATATTTCTTTTTCCTGTTGTGGAATATTTATTCCTACAGCCTGCATCTACAGTCTCACAACACAGAGAAAATAAATGTGATGTTAAATGTTTGGAGCAAAACCGACAATTTCACTTTTGCTATGGGAACATGATGGGCTATTTTCTGGTTTCCCCAGACGCTTGTTTGAATTTACCTTGGAAATTGTGAGAGCTTCAGGTTTGTACTTCTCTTTATGTGATCTGTCTGTGTATTTTACAGAAAACATTCATCCTGATTTGCTTTGGCAATTACCTTTGCCTTTCTCCTCTTCTGTGTAAATTAATGTTTCACTATACAATAACTAGAGATTAGTTGATCAAAATGGCATCCGCCTTTCCACCCTCTGTGGGCCAAAATCCTGTGGGATCGATTTTTCAAGATACTACTACAAGGCAGAAGTGGGGCTGTAGCCTCGTTGTGCTGTGGGACAGAGAATTCCACAAAGCCTGAGGTCAGGCAGCTTTGTAGGATTCTTCTTAATGCTCCATGACACTTTGGATCCGAAACCAGTAAATCCCAAGTTTCCTCCTCGTGGGCATTACAAACAATGTCTTAATTTACCAGCACTAAGAAAATTCTTTTTTGTTTATAACAGTGGGTTTTTTTATTATTATTTTATAGCAGAAAAATACAAAAGGGGTCCTACAAGGTTTCCATTTAAATTTTTAAAACAAAATGAGCTGGCCTGAGTATTCTACAGCAGGCACTGTCAAGACAATTCCGTCTTGAATACTTTCTGTTTTAAAAATATTCTGGCCAGAATAGATGTTTTTACATTTTGATTGGTCTTTTTAAAGTGATAGGCATCTGTTGTTGAATATGTTGAGATGAACAGGGAAAGTCTTTTCTGCTAATTACAGTGTTAGCACTTATGTCACACTCAAGATTTATTCCCCTGACTTGGGGGGTAGGTAAATAGATAGATTCTCCTCTTACTGCGAAGGGAAGGGCAGAGGTGGAACACCAAGACAGACCCAGGGCGTGAAGTCAGTGGTTCACAAAGTTCTGTGCTCGGACCACTACATACCATTTGCAGATACTGGTTCATTCAGTTCTCCAGAAATCTAATCATTTTAGGATTTCCAGTGTCTTAAGTTCACAGGAACGCTGATTACCATGCAGAAGTCCGGCTATTTCAAGACAATTAAGAGATATGAAGAGAATTGGTGGAAGAGTGAATCAGGGGTCATAGTCTAGTTCAGTATACAGCCAACCAGTGCTCAGTCTGATAAATGAAAACAAAATACAAAGCTCGAAAGGAGCCAAAAAATATCTTAATAAATAATTAGAGCTTGTATGTTTCAGAGAGCCGGGTTTTCTTGGCAACACCAGGCGCTAGTCATTTCTGAACAAACAAGATTGAAATTTATGTCTCACCGAAGCAATACTGGGAAATTTATGTCTCACCGAAGCAATACTGGAAGCCCGTTTGACGCACTGCACAAAGACCATTACCGATGGTCTCTGCCAGATGAAATTTCCTCCATGTGCCGGAGGTGGGCAGAAATGTGGTGCATTCACAAGATGTGCCTCGGGATGCAAGACCGGTCTGTTCCCCAGAAGAGGCCGGCCATGCTCCAAAGGCATTGCTTGTATCAATGAGTTCGTGGGACACTGCCAGGGGACACCTGCCATTTAACTAATGAGGAGCTGGCTGAGTTCTACATGTGCTCCAGTGCTCAGGGGCGTAGAGCTTCTGCACCCATTCATGTCAGTGGGGTTTGCGTAGGTTCAGCAGTTGTAAAAACAAACAAACAAACAAACAGGCCTGCAGGTAATAGCTTTCTGCAGGAATGGTCTGCAGGTGCCTGCAGTGAGGTACAGCAGTTTGCTCCTGTGTGATCTAGAGAATAAATGCATTTGTACAAGAGGCTGGCCTTGGGAAATGCCTCCATCATCAGAACTACTACCAGCCAGTTCATGCTTACAGAAAAGCTTTGCCACAGCAAGGTATTACTAGTGGCATCTGTAAAATGGACACCTGAGGCGCAGGAAGCGGGCAGTGTTACCTCTTGGCTCATTCGCATGTGCTGGTGGTGGTCAGCCCAGGCTCCTCTTTTAAACCAGTCCAGCGGGATTTTCCCTTCTTGTCCCCCATGGGACGTTCCTCCCTACCCCCTGCAGAGACAGGCAGGGCTGGGGGTGGGCAGCCAGAGGGGCCCTTGAGCGAGGGACCAGGAGCGGAGCCGTCCTCACCCTCCTCTGCCTTTGCTGCCCCGGGCAAATGCCCCTCTCCTGCCCCCAGTGGCCTTAAAACGCAGGTTCCCACTTCTGCACCCCTCACCTTCACGCAGCTCCTCCTGTCCCCCAGCTGCCAGGGGAAGAAAACAACACCAGGTGTAAAATTAATGCTTTCTGCTTTTTTACAGCATTGTCGCAACATCCTTTTCTCCCCTTTGGCTTCAAGGGGACTGGGTTGCTGTGCCAGAGCTGACTGCTTTACGCTTTGGGACCTTGTGCTGTGCTCTCACGTTAAAAGGTTTGTTTGCTTTAAGAAAGTATGTGCCGTCATTGTGAAGGAATGTATAAAATGTGGTGTCAATAAGCTTAATTGGTGTGAAGGCCTGATTGGGTTTGGGGGGAGAGGTGCAGGTACTGCCTCCTACTGAACTCTGTAAAGAGGCCTGGCAGCTTGGCTTTGCTGGAGAGAGCTCCAGAGCAGTGACCAGAGGTGTGTGAGGAAAATCCTCAGCGGAGGGCTGGAAGGAAAAGTGCAATTAGTGGTGGTCTGTTGCTGATGGCAGTCAGCTCTGATACACTGAGTAGGGTTGAAATGTGTGGAGGTGAGCAGAGCTAGGAGAGCTGGTGGGTCTGGGAGGAGAAGCTTCAGTTGTAAAAGAGAGGAGGCTTTCTGGATCTGGGGTAATTTGGGATTCCTAGGGATAAGCTTGCCAGCTGAACTGGAGGGTCTTGGTTCCTGCAGGTGTGGCACAGCCTTCTTAGGAAGACACTTCAACGTGCATTTGATTAAGAAGAGAACGGGCAGAACAAGTGGAAAATAACAGTACATCTCAAAGAAAATTCCAGTGGGCAAGGGCTGTTAGTTGGCTTTAGATAGAAAGGCTGGGCTGTTCTAAGTGATCTGCTTTTTAGAGGTAAGCAAAAGGGGTACAAGTGTACACTTCAGGGTGTAAGAAATTAAAGGGCAGCACAGCTGCTAAAAAATTAAAGTTGATGTATTTGCCTCTATAAATGCAGCATGTTTGCCAGAACTCTACAGTTGGATTAAACTCAAAGCATATGTTCCCTGACTTCAGGATTATCCCACACTGGGCTGCATCCATCATTTCTCCTCTCTCCTCAGCAAAACCGCTGAAGTTCTGTAAGCTAGCACATTCATTCCTTGCACTGCTTTCAGTTTACTCCTTAAAGTTTTTCTCCTTTTGTCCACTTCTTAGCCTATACAGATGCTTCCTGATTTCTTCCTCTTTCTTTCTGATATCTTTAATTCTAATGTATTTTCCTTATTATTTTGCCCCTTTTGCAGTGCTGAGACATTACTCTGTCACTCGTTCAATGCATTTCCAGATGAAGTTCCTTTATGTTCTCACATTTCCTTCACATTTTGGAGAGGCTCCTTAGAAGGACCCCAAAATAAATCTAACTTTCTTCTTTCACTTGCACACAGTCACCAGCAATAGGCTTCTGGTTTCCTGAGATTGCTTCTGTTTGTAGTGATCAATACATGTTCAGTGTTTCCCTGCTGTTTTCAATCTTGTTTAGATTGTAAATTTTGGATCAGAGACCTGTTGTTTTATTACAATTATTGAAAAACTAGGACAATTAAATCTTGTCTTGTACTTAACGCTCCCACTGAATCCTAAGCTGTTGATAACAAAATAATTCAGCAGAGTGAAATTCATCTTCCTGTATAGGGTATTTGCTACAGTCAGTGCAAATCCCTGAAAAAGATTAATATTTTTTCAATGAAACATATAACATACTGATGACTTCAGGTTGTCCACTGATCTTTGTAATTGGCATGAAATCTAGGATGGCTAGGAGTCAAAATCCTGTCTTTTTGGCTTTGTGTGTGTTCTGCTGATTGCCTGCCTAATGAAGTAATTAGACAGGGCAGTTTCTTTGTGTCATCCTGCAACCGTGTCAAGTTATTCACTAAACCTCTCTCTGGGAAAGTACGTTGGAAACATTTAGGTGAAGATTTTCTTTTCAATACAAATTTGCTGCTTTGTGAAACCTATGGATGTTATAGGAGGAGATCAGTTTCAATGAATTTACTAGCTTTAAAATAATGTGGAGAAAAAATGAAAAAGTCCATGATCATTCTAGCTGTTTCCAGAATGAAAGACTCCAGACTTTCCTCATGAAAGTTGTACTGGTTGCACTACGGCAATTAAAGAGAATATGCTGTTTACATTTAAGTGTTCATGCCAGTTTTGTTTGAGGTAATTTTGATTTATAAAAATTTGAGACTTCAAATTCTTGTTTTAATTTTTTAGTAAGAAAAAAAATTATTTCTGCTACTTAGTACAACTGTATCTTACGAATTCTATTAAACAGAGTTGTGAAAACTAGATTTGCTGCTGTTATATGAATATACTTATTTCAATACAGAAGCTTATTCCTGCCAATGGCAAACTGTCAGAGACACAGATTTTCTTCTCTGTTCTTGCCTTCTGTTTTAATATTCTCAGACTGATTTGTCTCATCTGCACTTTTTTTTAAAATCGGCTTTACCAAAGCTGCCCCTTGTTCCAAGGAGACCTCTCTGTCTTTTTTGCTTTGTGTAAGGCCATGTTCACAGTGTACTGACCTTAAAGATTGCCATTATTTTAGCTACCTGCTTCAGTACAGCCCAGGGAAGTGGTGGAATCGTCATCCCTGGAGATATTTAAAAGACAGGTAGACATGGTGCTTAGCGACATGGTTTAGTGATGGGTTTTGTCAGTGTTAGGTTGATGATTGGGCTTGATGACCTGAAAGGTCCCTTCCAACCTAGACAGTCCTATTATTCTATGATTAATTATTTCTTATAGCCATCCTAAAAGAATGGCAAGAAATTTCAGTATAACTGGGAGCTATTTCCGTGTTATGACCATGAGATAATGCCTGCTGTGATAGGTAGTATACAGCTACACCTTCAGTTGTGTGTAGAAGGTGTGGTATTTATGTGACCCTCCCTCCCGTGGTATTTATGTACCCTCCCTCCCATGGTATTCTTCACTTCTGATCCAGAGGAGGCTTCAGATCCACGGTGGGGGAAAAGAAATGCACAATTTGGTATTGATTATTACAAAATTTAAAGTGATGGAGAAATAACAATAGAAATTATTACTAAAGGCTTAGCACATACAGGCACACTATTTAGGGTACCATTCTCTCCAAGTAACTGTCACATCATTAGGGTTTTTCAGAGTCCAATAGATTAATGCCATCTGAGATTCTCCTGAGCAGAAATACTTTAGAAAACAATCATGGTAAACAGGTTGCAGGTCTCAGCTGCAGGAGGGTTTGTTGTCATGCAGAAGTTCCAGATTGCACGCTGGTAATTCCAGATCTGTATAACCCAATGATCCAAATCCCCTGTACCCCTTGGTAGTTGGGTTAGAGCAGGATCCAGAACTGAGCACTGTTGTACCAGCAACGTGGCTAGTGTTCACTCTCCTGCATCCTGCAGCATGGGATTTTTGCATAGATATAGATTACAGTTAATCGGCCATAAACCTTGGGAGCTGAGTTTTCTGGGGACTGATTGCCAGGGGCAGGGTGTGAACTGCTGGGATCTGTCCACAGGATGTGGAAAGAAACCAGAAAGCAGCACAAAACTGGGAGGAGCAGTCAGGAGCATGGCCCAGAAAGGTAATAGCAAAAGGGCTCTGCAAGTTGCAGAGCAGAAAGAAAAACTGGAAATCATGCATGATTAATCTCCTTGCTGTTTTGTCATTGTGTTGGGGAAACTTGACTTTATAAACTGAATCACACCAAAGAAGTATCTGGTTTGTATTATCAGTCTTGTCTCTGTATGGAAACAAGTTAGATCAAACATCAAGATTTTTTATTCTTTTAAGTGCCATCATGTTTTACTACATCTTTTGATATCCCTCATAACCATTTTCTTCATTATAAATGATTAATTCACTAGGCAGTCAGCCTCCCTTGAGTATTGCAGGGTTCTAAATTGCTTATTTTGCCAGGAAGTATTTGTTACTGGATCAGAAAAGCTTGACTGGCTAGTAAGGAGGGAATTCTTTCTAATAAATATTCCTTCTGCGTAGAGCGTGCCTCTCCATTGGAAAAAAGAGAAAATTTCTGAGAAGTGTTCTAACAGTGTTTGTATTTGTAAGAAGCACTTTGTCATTCCTGCCTTGTGAAGATGTTCTAAAGGACAGACATAAATTTTAATCTAAAGAACATTTATGTTTTTTGATAGGGAAGGAAATTTTATAATGCACAATACTACAGAGAGATTCAGATCTATAATTCATACTTTAATACAGATACAATATTAATATTACAGACTGAGGTACTTCTGAGGTTTTTCTGGACTGTAATTTCTGAAACTGCCTAGAGAAAGGCAAAGATTTTCTGATTTTTGTCAGTATAATTATATGGCTCCCAAAGGATTTGTTCCTGTTTCCACCAGTCAGGAAAGAAGTAGTAAACTCATAATACACAACAAATAAATTCCACTTCCTGCCTTCAGATCTCTCAGTCAGATGGATGAAGAAAGATAATCGAAAAAAGCACTCAAACAAAAGAGCGAAAGTGACGTTTGGTCTTTTTGGAGAAAATGAGAGTGGAGCTGCTCTAATAGTGGCTGTAATAAGAGTTGTTTCAAAGGGGAGGGGTGGCGGGAGGTGGGACATTCACTCTGCCAGATTCTGATTTAAACCTGAACACAATGGTGAAGCACCTGTTGTGAGCTGAAAGCTTTTCTAGAGATTTTGGTGCTAATTGTCACCTCGCAGCTGGAGGATTAAGTGTAACCTGAGCATTTAGCGCTGAAGTTCTTATAGCAGCCTTGACAAGTATTGAAGGGAAAAGTTCCTCTCTTTTTTTCTACAGTTAATACCACAAAATGGTGTTTTATAAAGTTTGTCTTTAATCTTACCTTGCTGCGATGTCCTTTCAAGAAAGAGGAGTAAAATCTGCAAGCAAAGCCACTGTAAACGCAAGGATGTTGTTTTAACTTCAAAACTGTAATTTTACTAAATATATTGTATACAGAACTGAATCAAATCTTCCTTTCTCTGTACAATAGGTTCATGTGGGTTTTTTTTCCTCTGTATTTTAAGAATACGTTCCATTGTATAAACATACTTAATCTAAATTGATCCTCTGCTGCCTGGAATCACTAAGCTAATAGAACAAATAAGAGTTCATTTTATGCCTGGGTAAGACTGCATTCACTTCACTGAGCCACAGTGGGATCAGTGTATTTGAATATGATGTGAATTCTTTTTTTTTTTCTTGTCTTGTCACAAGAAAACAGAATGCCAGTTTCACAGTATCAGTTCTTTTATCAGTCATCTGAAGACAGGCAATAGAAGGCATCACTAATGTAATGGTAATTGGATAACATACAGAAGAAAGAGCTGCAAATCATGAAATGAGACTCTCAAAACCTGGTTCTCCTTCATTTACTCATAACGCAAAGTAACTGAAAATTTCTCAAGGTTTACATTAAAAAGGGGTCACAGATGATAGATTAATTCAGTGTAAATTGGGGGTTCTTAATTTACTATTGCCTAGACTCTTTAAAAATAAATAAATAATAAAAAATAACTTTAAAAAATATTTCTTACATGAACACTGCAACATATGTTCTTGGAGAACGTTAGATACTTCGTAAGCAAATCAAAATAGTGGCATTCATTACCTGCTCTACTTTTCGTAATTTAATCAATCTATATTAAAAAATCATTGTGGAAGCATTGAGAAAAATAATTAAAGAATAGTGTTTCCTCCAAAATTTTGACTATAAAAGATATTGCGCACATATACACTATATAAATATTTATTAGGTGTATGACAATTTTTGTCGTGTTTAAGACATTGCAGCATTGGATTAAAACATCAGAAAATTGCATTGGACTATATTGTCTCTCCCCTTGGTAACACTGGATTGTTCTCTGAAGTTGTTTTATTTCCCATACTGTACAAAGTGCTTCAAATTTAGTCCAGCTCCTGTCCAAAAAAATATGGATTTCAGTAGCATTTCTGTTCATTTTCTTAAAAACAAGAACTACAAAAGAAACTTAAAACACTCTTGTAAGTCAAAGAAATGGTATTGGGTTGTATATATAACTCTTAACTTATGCTCCTAGCTTGAACACGCTGTAATTTTTTTTTTTTTCCTCCCTTCTAAGGTTTTCAAAAGGGAAAATATCCCAGGCTTTACACCATTAACTAATATTGAATTCTCTTATTTAGGTTCAGACCTAGTAATGAAGACACAATTTCTGCAGTGAGGAACCAGATGTTCACTTTATACAAGTTACTAATGGAGAAAGTAGTAACACCTGAGAAAAATGAGTGCCAAAGAAAAAAAAACTTCTGTGTACTTTAGCTGTGGCTTCTACAAAGGTAAGATGCAAAACCCTCATCAGAAGTGAAAAAGTGAATATTTTATCTTGACTATTTCAGTGAAAGAAACACAATTTCTGCAACTAACTTAGCAACTGGGTTTGGTTTTTTGGGTTTTTTTTGTGTGTGTGTGGTTTTTTTTTTTCTGACACTGTTTGGAAGGGTGGAATGCATTACTTGTAATTGTCATCCAGTAACCTTTAAAAGGCTTCCCTGAAAATGCAAAAGTTTTCTAATTTGTCTGATTTATCTTATTGTTCATGTTCAGTAATATCCAGTGGGTTACTTACAACTCATTAAATGAGTAGACGTACTTTCACTGTTCACATAAAATGGGAGTATTCTTCAGTGGGATAGTGATAAACCAAAAGGAAAAAAATAATTTCAGTATGGTAATTGCATCAACTTGTATTATTTTGTCTCAGCACGGTTGCAAATATAAATCTACTAAAAAGAACCAGGCAAAAAGATACATACATACATATATATATATATATATGTGCAACATTTTTAAAAGGCATAGTCATTTGGTTGTGTTAAAAGCTGCTAATCTAGAGGCCTGGAAATACTTAGAACTTTCGTATTTTTGAACGATTGACTAACAAAAAAAAATATAAAAAATTAAAAGGAGTGGTGAAAGGAAATCTTCTTGTTGAAGAAATGTAAAAGTAACATTTTTGGCAGGCCACTTTGGGTGATGTCATTCTACAGAATGTGCTAAAGTCTGTTATTTTACAGCAGGATCTGATTTCTCAAGGCAGGCAGAGTCTATGGGCACTTAGTGCTGCTCTCAACTTTAGCCAGCCAAGATCTGTGCTTTTTTACATCTCATTTGATGGTAATAAACCATGCACACTTTTAAATATGGGACTCAAAGGCTTTTTTTCATATATATATACACATACATATATGTATATGTATCTATATATGTTTGAAATCTTTTGCACACTGTTTATTGTGTGGGTTTATCTCTTGGCTGAGGATATGCTCATTGCTAGTGTTGAGTATTCGTTGCCTTCTGTACTAGGTTCTGGCAGATGAGACCACTCAAAGCAGACTTGCATTGGGAAGGCAGGAAGAGCCTTCCCCCCGCCCCTCCTGCTGCCAGTTCCTTGTGAGGTGACAATTCCTTGCTGTTTCTCCCCAGATGCTTGCTAATATGCAGTCAGTAGGATAACAGAGTAGCTACAGTTCAGTGTACGTTTGCCTTCTCATGAGTGAAAATAGGTCTCGGCTCTGAACCATGCTAACTTGAGTGCAGACCTTTAGTAAACGGCAAAAAACTTTCCTTTTACTACTTAATGCTTTAAATACAGTATTAGGAAGGTTTAAGGATTGTCCTGTTAAGGGCCAGTAACTGTAGTTCGCTTGTGTTTTAACATAAGGGAGTATTTGTATTTTTTACATTTTGTGACTACTTTTATGATACCGTCTGCTCTATCCCACCTATTTGGACCACTGAGCCCAGTCATGTAGTATAGATACTTTAAAACAAAATTGTAAAGAATACAGCTAGTAGCAGAGAATACTCAGGGCCTGATTCTGGAGAAATTTTGTAGACTGCCAATGGAATGACATGTCACTTGGGATAAATTAGACTGACCTTGTGATTATTGCATCTGAAAGAAAAAATGCTGAATACCTTTCACTTAGATTCTTTCCATTTGCATTTTGCTTCTGATGAGAAATACCACTGCAATAGTCACAGTTAAATTTCTGTTTCTAGGAATATATTAAAATAATGTTTTATTAATCAAGATCTCAGTGTCTTATGACCAGCTTTATTTCTTATTCTTGTTTACTAGCATGAAAGTACTGATTTGGGATTTAAAGATGCAGGGGTTTTCTACATCAACTAAGGAAAATCTGTACGGTTAATGTCTGGAAAGGAAATCCATTAAAACCTCTGAAGTTTTATGAAGTATTATTGCTGTTAACAAAATGCATATATTTGATCCAAGTTTGGTGGACACTTCTTACTTTAAAAATGACGTTTATATAATATTGTATATTCGTAAGATGAGTTAGTCCTAATACCGAAAACAATATTTTGGAAGATTTGTGTCTTTAGGCAAATTATACTAACTCTTTGGCTGTGGAATCACAAAAGAATAACAATTTTATTATAGTCACACCTGGCTCAGCTGCCTATTATTAAGTTTGCTTGACACATACCATTAGAAGATGTTTTCAGTTGCTTAAAACATTTCCAGATATTGACTTTTTGGATGAAATTTTCCATGCTAGTTGTCCATCAAAGTCTGATTTTTTTTTTCCTTTTTTCATATTTTTGAAGCTTAAGCCAAAACAGGTCTGCCAGTTCTGTGCACAAGACTACATAAAAATACATTATTTCTTCAGTGCTAAAAAATTCTAGTGTGTTCCAGGAGTTTTTTGTTTCTCTCCCCTCCCTCCCCCAGACCCGTGTTTTTCTTTTTACATTCTAGCAGTTCTTTGTTTTGATGCAGAAAGCTGACATTTGCTTTTGTGTTAGAGATGTATCCTTTCCTTCTCAGTGAAAATCTACTGATACTTGGCCAAGTTAGAAGTGTGTGTTATCCCCTTTCGTAGTGGCATACATCAGGATGACTATGTACTGTTACTATCAGTTACTCTTCGCTCCAGTGGCAGATATAAGGACTGTAACTGATGATGAATCATACAGGTGCCAGCACGATGCCACATGGTCGATTTTCTGATTTTTTTCAAAACATAACATTGAAAACGTTAAGGTTGCAAATTAGAGCACATAAAAGTTATAAAATGCTAAACAAAAGTTTTTCCCATCCCCTTGCATGTGTGCTTTTTGGCATACATACATTCAGTCTACCTTTTTTCTTCTGTGACTGACGCTTGTTAAGGTGCCCATGATGGACCTGCTTTGAGGAAAAGACTTTGCAAATATTAAAGAGCTTAGTTTTCTGTAGAATCCTTGCCTCACTTTTTGCAGCTGTTAGAATGATGGATAGGGGTGAGAGGGACTGCAGAAAAGGGATCATCTCTTGGTAGCGTAGATGAACACTGTTCTGGAGAAATTAATTCTGTGCTGATGCCTGCCCTCATGGTGCTTTGTGTCGCTAGGTGAGGCGTATAAACCAAATTGGTTGGGCTCACAGAATTTGTGTGGTGGTGGCTTTCTAGGTATGTTATTTGAGGTCCTCATGTACAAGTGCTAAGAAGGTGTCCATCTCTGACTCGAGCAAATCAATAGAAGCTATGTTTTTGATATGTAAGGTACTCTGAAAAATATGGTCCTGGGCATCTTGAATCAGATCATTAAACTGCTGAACATCTTTGACCTTGCTATGCTTCAGTGCTCTGTTTGAAAGTGCCAGTCGTTTAAATGAAGTGGTTATAAAGATTAATTAGGGTATATGAAGCACACATGATGGAAAACATAGGGAAAGGTTCTATAATGGTGGAAAGCATATCAGGACATTGATTTTTATCCTGAGGAAACAGGATGGATTATAGCAGAGGAAGTCTATGGCAAGATTTGAACAATGTAGATAAGACAAAAATTTGAATAGTTGTTCTTCACATCCCTCATTTGAGTTCTGGATAAAGAATGGTTCTCAGACAATTTTAAATAATGTTTTAAAATGTCTATAAATGGAAAAATGATTTGGCAATAGTGAAAGTTTCAGACTTTGTAAGATGCAGTGCAAAATTTTATCTGATTCTGTTCCAAAGTAGTTATCAATACTCTTTATTGGTACCATGAGCCATTTAACATTTGATATACTTGTCAGGTGTTGAAGGTCTAATTTATTAAGACAAAAGTCATTACCAGCAGGGTCAGTTTACAGTGTCACTGTAGTACTCCTTGGCTGTTACAACCGAAGTAGAAGTTTGGAGCTTTGTACCTGGTGTTGTCCAAATACCTACACTTTTAAATGTAATTATTTTAGCAAGTCTGAATTAACAGAATGCAAAAGCATTGCTTGTGTTATGACTACTAGACATTCCTAATAAAAAAAAAATCCATGTGCGTTTGAAATATAAAAGGCTTAGTACCTAATTGCAAAATGTAAACGGTAAGTATAATGGAGGCTTCTGTAATTATTTCATATATTTCTTTTCATGTGTGTATGGTCATGTATATGTACAGCTGTGTTTGGATGTTTAAATGCATTCTTGAAATACACTCTGTCTTCTGCAAATTATCTCAGTAGCAGCTGCTGTCTGTCGCGCAAGCCAGGCATGGTGGGGTAGAGTAAGATTCTTCCCTGTTCTCCATGAGGCATAATGTTATTAGGCTGTATTGTAAATCATAGGGAGACCTGCTGAGTATGCTCTGCAGTTATGATTTTTTTTGGTTATTGCTGCACAGAACCAGGATTTTTTTGCTTTGAAGTTTTCAAAGTTCAACTGTATTGACTTTTTTGTATGTGAACAACTGGTAGTCAGAAGAGATATTAGCACTGATTTACTGGAAATACCTATTGATTGCTATCTACCAAAGCTAAAAAAAGACTCAGTTAAAATCAGGAGTGTCCTACAACAACCTCATGGATTTGTAGGTTACTACAATAAAAGTGGGGAAGTAGACACACCTTCATTTAGGGGAAAAGCTGGAATCTACTGCCCAAGGAAATATGAATAGTGGGAAAACATCTGAACAGAATTACTGAATAAAGTAACTCACATTTTCTGTGTGGAGAAAACATGTACAGGACTATTAGCCTAATGCAGCTTTGCGCAGTGTAAGTTCCATCTTCCTCCCTTGTAGGAGTGTGTCTGTGAGCTTTATCATAATTGTAACCCGCGTTCTTCCTTTCCATCATAGGACTAACCTGGTTCCCCAGAATTTAGCCTTGCCTAGGGGTCTTGTTTTAATTTTACAATGTAAGGTATTTCAAGGGCAGAGACCATGTCTTATTTATTGCTTTTATGAGTCATTTAGTTCATTTTTGGATGCTTGACAGATAATAATGTGTTTGATTGCATCATGTGGTATACCAGGTCTGTAGGAAAACAGACTTTCAACTCTGTAATGAAGTCTTAAGTTTGATTTACTGTTTACTTATTTGACAGCAGATGCTAGCCAGAATTCAGATCATTTAAATTCTATGAACTGACTAAGCCAAAGGCAATATAAAATCAAGTATCATCCGTGTACATCTAATAGTTCACACAATGTAACGCTGTCTAGATTTTCATCATTAATGTTCCCGGACTAAGCACAGAACACTGGCTAGAAGAAAACCTGGACAGATTTCATCTGGAAAATATTCATAGTATCTAAATGTTCTATAGAATAACATGTTAATGGTTGTCATTTTGCAGTAGTTCTTGTACAATCCATGTTTCCCAATTATTGAGCCCTACTGTAAATAATACGAAAAAAACAAAACGAAACTTTTTTCCCTTTTTAACCCCCACGCCATGTAATTTGTCCTTGTGTGGGCTTTGGAAAGTTGTATCTGTGGAAACATCAACAAATTAATTCCTAACAGGAATAACTGAGCTGACAGCTAAAGAGATGCCCACTTTCTCAAGCACTAAAAAAAAAAAAAAATTTTCTTTTATTTTTATTCTCCATTATTCATTTTCCCATTGAGTGAAGCTGAGTCTAGTGCAGAAAGTCACACACTGCTGGGATGCTACTGGCCAGATCTGGGGACATTATGTTCAGGCTAAACAGCAGAGGGAGGAGCACTGTATTCTTTTTCCTCCTCAGGGACCTGACAGTATGGTTCATGAAAGACATAGTTCTTGGGCACATGTTAGGCCAAGTAAATCTGATCAAGTCGTTGCTTGTCATATGAGCAATGAACCCGACAGTGTCCATGGGTGTAGAGTGTCAGAAATGCAAGGTATGCAATGCCTTTGGTTAAACTCTTGTGAAAGACATGTGAGTTATCATGTTTTGTCTTACTGTTGTAATGGGGTTGCCACAGCTTAATCAATTTGAGTAGGTGCTTTGGGATCGAAGTGTCCAATCATTAGTTCCAAACACAAAAAGACAACCTCTCTGCTTGGCTTGATTGGACTAATGCTGCAAAAGCCAGCATTCAAGTTGGCACTAACCAGTGCTACTATTACTTCCAGAAGAAGAACGGACCCAAAGACAGAGCTTCATTCTCTCAGATCAGAAATACAATTGACTTTCTGTAGCTTGCCAGCCTACTGTAAGTTGGCTGAGCCATGACAAGTGAACATGAGCATGCTCGAGGGTTGTCATAGGTGGACGCTAAAGTGTATGGGGATGGCTTTCATCAGGAGATCTCCATTATGAAACTAAATGGGAGAAGCAGAGCGTTAGAAGTCTCCCCTCTAAACACAGGCCCGCAAATCAAATGCATGTGGAATGCAAATATGGGTAGCAGAATGTCATTGTTTGAAGGTGAAAGTGAGACAGAAAATGGATGAGAGAAGTGTCAGAAAGGAGACAACAGACATGGTCATAAGCGCCCTGGTAGGTAGGAAGGGGAAGCTGAGAAGGAAGGAGTGCTTGGGAGTGAGTGCTACATAGAAAGAGGCTGGAGCTGGTGAACAGACAACTACTCTTGATTTCTGCTGCAGGTAGGAATATACAACTTCATGTGATCTTTGCAAATGGGAAGGGTACAGTAAAGATACTTGGCTCTATCAACTATTTCCTGTCTTGATTCATTCAAATGTGTAAGACCCTGAAGTCTGCCAGCTTATTTGGGTCACAAAGAAGAAATAATAATCAGGAGATGGTTGAGGAGCTCAAAAGTTTCCAGAAAGTATTATGACTAAACTTGGAGGTTTCATGAGGAGAAGTAGAATATTGAGTAAAGCTTTCCCAGAAAGGACCAAAGAGTGCTTGTTATAGTATCTGGGTAGGTGGTGAAACCCAGCCCTAATGCCGCAGTGTGAAATGTTGAGGACAGATCTGTGGTTCCTCCTGTCAGGAAACAAGTTCAGTGGAACACAGGAGACCAGGAAAGCTCTGAGATTTCTCAGCAGAGATTATCTATGTCACAGAATCACAGAATGGTAGGGGTTGGAAGGGACCTCTGGAGATCATCTAGTCCAACCGCCCTGCCAGAGCAGGGTCATCTTAGAGCAAGTTACACAGGAACGTGTCCAGGTGGGCTTTGAATGTCTCCAGAGATGGAGACTCCACCACCTCTCTGGGCAGCCTGTTCCAGTGCTCTGCCACCCTCAAAGTGAAGAAGTTCCTCCT
The DNA here is from genome assembly GCF_963924245.1 of Chroicocephalus ridibundus. Lineage (NCBI taxonomy): Eukaryota > Metazoa > Chordata > Aves > Charadriiformes > Laridae > Chroicocephalus > Chroicocephalus ridibundus. The sequence goes on from NC_086292.1 coordinate 15,104,201, forward strand.
CAAAGAATTAAGGAAAATGGAATGGAACATTTATTGAACTTTTTTTGGTAATGAGGGGATTTCCAAAGTGGAAAGGTCAAAATGTTCAAGACCAAGTAATGCAAAACTAATTTCAGGTATTTGGTTCTCATTTATATCATATCTCAGGTGAGTGGCTGGACAGAGTCACTCAAGTCAAGGAATGCTGCAGGATTTACTCTGTGAAAGACTTTGCAGGCACTGGGTATGGGGCTTGGGGTCAGTCATCAATTTCAACCTAGCTAAATACTAGCAAGAAAACTGGGAGAGCATCTGTTCAGGTCTGATTCAGTATCTTGCAGCTTGAGAACTTCCCATTTTAGCACCTGCCTTTCCAAGGAATAGGAGTCTAGGTGCTGGTGCTCAGTTGCATTTGGACTTCCAGAGCAAGATCAGAAAAGGGAGACGAAAGGTCCCCCCAGGAGACCATGGAATTTGCCACTGAATTTTAATCATTCCTTGGAGAAGTTAAAAGAAATTGTTGTTAATGAGGATGATGAAAGCTGGAAACTATTTTTGTATGATTTTGTCTTTTAATACCTGATCCTAATCCAACTTGTGACACGTGAAGATTTACAGAAATAATACATTGTTTGTGAAAACAAGGAAATGTACCACTGATGCAAAAAATGGAAAGGAACAGGTCGGTCAGATGCTGGTCCTGTGGAAAAAAATGGATTACTAGAACAAGGACTTTTACAAATACAGAGTGAGGCAGTACAAAGTGTCGTAAGCATGCAGCCCTCTCCCAGCCTGATGAACGGAGAGCAATGGAGCTCAAAAAGCAAAGTTTTGAGATACCGGTACCAACACCTTTAGTTAAGTGGCCAGTTAAATACCAATATTGAGGGTTAAACTCTGAATGTATGATGAGATCTTTGCTCTACACAGTACTGGTTCAGCAAGAGTTACTAGGCTGGAGTATCTAATACAACTAAAGAGAAGTTCCAAAGCTGAGTTGTGTCATTAGCTTCAGATAAAGACACTATATGGAGACTTATGCCCATCCAAAACTTGAATTGTTTATCAAGATGGATTTCTATAATTTAAAAAGAAATCTGTGTAGCTATGAAAATGAATGAGTGAACTGGTGTTTTATTATGACTACTGTCTTCATAAAAATGTGAGATATATTCGGGTATTAAAAGCTTTAATAATGTGGTTCAGATGAAGGAGGTGAATCATAGGTGATTGGGGGTTTGGGTTGTGGTTTTTGTTGATAAATTGTTGTGTTTCAAAGCATAATAGCACTATAACTGTCGTTTCTGAGAAAAGATAAAGGGAATATCTGAAACTTATTTTGAAGTCTGGAATCATAGCTGTGGAAGTTCCAGTATTTTCCATTCTAACTGAAATAACTCAAATTTCCAAATTTCAGCTCAGTTCTTGGATCAATAGTAGGTAATAATATTCTCGTTGAGTTATCAGAAGGCTTGTTCCAGAGGCTTCACATTTAGTTATATTAGACACAATCCCAAGCTTACAGAAGTAATTCTTCATTCCAGTAAATACTATTGCTATTATCCAAAATGTAACGCATATGAGGAGAAACATTTATATGGTAATCTAGGAAGATTTGGATAACTCTCTTACTCATTATAATTGTTTATATTGTGTGTCAAATTCCTTGGAGAGTGCTGAAACTTTATCTATGTCTGTGTACACACTCAACCTGCTCTTCACTTTTCCTTTCTAACTACATACATGTTTCTTGCTGTTATAACAGCACTAGTCATGTAGACCATAGGTCATCATAAGCTGCCAGGATAATGTTCTCCATATGTCAAGATGTTTGTAAAGAAACAATTTGAGTTAAGCACTCTGTCAGACCAAAGTTTTCTGAAATATCTGTTGCGTTGCAACGACACAAATGTTGGATTAAAGGCCAGGTCACTTCTCTAAGCATTGAATAAGTAGTTTCTAAGAAACAAACCCAGAAAGAGCAGGCAAAATTGTGTTTTCACTGAAGCCTGTGATAGGGTTTACAACATTTTAAGCAGGGTTGTTACTTACTTCCTGGTTACTGGTAGTATCTTGAGCTGTAGTTCCTGCCAGGGCTTGGTCTCATATAGTTTCTGACCACATCTGTTCGAAGCCAGAGGACTAGCTGGCAAAGGAGCAGAAATTCTTTCAACAGCTCTTTGAGTAGGGATCAGCTACTTTGCATGTACCATGGGGTGAAAGCATTTACACAGCATTACCGCAGCACAGGTGATGTACCCTAAAGGTTGATAACTTAGTTTACCCTGTGCTAACTTGTTCACATATCCGTGTTTTAACTTTATGGTAGCCGCTTTATTGTGTGAATCAGCTGTAATTAGTATGAACAAGATATTTATGTCATGTAAGGGAAACAAATCCTATTTTAAGAAAATTTTCATTAGGTTAAATATCATTATGGTGAAACACACAATTCTGTAACTTCCTCTGAATGCTTAGCAAACAGCATTTTGCTTGCCCTGTATTCCTCTTTGTGTTACACAAATGGTTGGAGCAGAAAATGGTAGTTAAAGCCAGGAGCGTGCCTAATAACTGGTGTGATAGAAAAGCAAATTGGTAGCTCAGTACCTTTTTAAAACAGCTGTAAAGTTTTTACTTGGTAGCAGAAGTCAATTGATTTTTTCCTTTCTTCCCTGCTTTACTTTTGGTCTGTAGTCGAGGATATTTTTTTTTTTTCTCCTGCCACAGCTGTCTGCAAAAGAGCCAGGTTCAGCAGCTCACACCTGTGTAAGCATTTGAGGTAGAATGGTGTGAATTAGCCAAAAGCTGCTCAGCTGAAACTGTTACGCAGTGAGGTGACTGAGGAGGGAGCTGCTACTGGGAAGGGCTTCCTGACATGGAAACTAAAAATATTTCTTAAAATCTAATTCTCTGATTTTTTTTGCTTTGACAGTGTTGTGTGTATTCGGGGCTTTTTCTAGAGAGCTATGTGGGATTTTTACTATCTTGTCTAATTAGGATATCAGTAGAACTCCTTGGCTTCTGTTCTTGGAGTCTTTGTCGCTTTTATATATGCACGTATTGCATCAATACAAGATCGTTAACAACTGTTAACTTGAAATAAAAATGGAACTTTCCACAATGGGATTTCCCATTTCTATCATTGCAAGTTTTACTTTCAGATGAATCGAAAAATGTCTTGACTTTTCACTTGGAAACATGTCTGAGAAACAAAGTGTTATTTGTGCTCCTTTAGATAGGCTACAGAAAATCATGTTCCACTGTCGAACCTGCTCAATCTGCAGAAAGCCTATTTTTATTCCCAGATTTTCTATGCATATGATTTAAGAAAGAAAATTAAATGGGAACAGAGTGATCATATTGCAAATGCACAGCTTAAATATCTCAATTCTGTGGGCAGTTTTCAGCTCTATTTGTTATTTATTCCTTGGTTTTTGAAGCCACAGAAACAGAGGTGGTCTCCTTCTGCTTTGCAGTCCTAAGCATCTACCTTAGGCTTTCCTCTTCCTAAGAAGTAAGTTTCCACAGGCATGGAACCTACAAGACGTAACAGTAGCCAGAGAAATCCACTCCGTTAATAAGGACTATTTGGTGTATTAATACGCTAATGGGAGGTAAATTCCAGGTTTCTTATTGGTGTTTGTTGAACACCTTTTCTGAGATATTTGAAGCTGAAGCAAACTCTAGTGACTGAGGACCCAAAATTTGGTTGGAGAGGTTGTCATGTTTACATAGATGTTAACAGAAACTTTCTGAAATAGAAGCTATTCTCAAAATATAGTCCAGGTGGGGAACATAGAGCTTTTTTAGAAAATGTAATTTGTAGATAAGCTGGTAAATTCATAAAACATTTAATTTTTAATCTGCTAGTTTTGACTGTGCACAGTTTTATGTTAATAGCTATGTGTATGAACTCCATTGCATGAAAGTCAAAGTCCTCCAGTGGAGAGTAAATCGGTTCAGTTCTTTCCCTGCTTGAATGCATTGGATGGGCTAGAGTTGAAGCAGGTATCTTCTGAGGAAGGTGGGTGTTACTTACTATATTTGAGCACCACCTTGGCCTCGGAATGAGAATTGCTCTGGGGGAAAATGGCTGCTTTGGCAAAAGGAGAAAAACTGTTTCCTGGGATTAACAGCAGCTACTGCTGCTACTGTTATCTGGCTTTTGTATTTTTGCTGGCAAAAGTTATGTTCCTGCTTTATTTAATTCCAGTCAGCTAGTCTCATTCAATTCTGTGAGGTAGTGGAGTCATGTTATTTATGGCCGATAATTGTCAAATAGAACAATTCATTAAGCTCCTATATCAGTCGATTCCTTCTTATTTCCTTTTAACTCAGCCTTGTGTGTTCCTTTATTGCTATCTTAAAAATCTCATAACTGCCAGAAACTGCTCATTTTTGTATTACCTTATGTGTTACTGGAGACCTTATTTTTCACTGCCCGTTTTGGCTGGAATTTTCATGATGCATGGGAGAAATTTTACTTGCAAAACCCTGTCTCAATACTAAATGGTTTTAGAGGGATAGGGCGTCGTTCAGGAGCCCTTCTTTTAGATTCTAACTATTGAATACTGCCTGTATTAATATGTGATTTTATATGAGACTTAGGAGTTGGATGTGATTTTTCCTTATTGACATGTGTCTGATTATCTTTGTTGTATGTGGCTGGAGTTTGTCCAGTGAACTGTCATGGATAACTATGAATATTTTATGTTAATAATTCAAGCATGTTTTCAGGCTGGGTCATTAGTCAGCTAAGCTGGGACAGTCACTTGAGTTGGGAGAATCTTCTGTTTTTATGGTACTTTGACTTAGTCCAGTTCAAAAACTATAGACCCCGTTTAGCAATGTGCACCATTATTAAGGGACAAAAAGAAGCTATGTACTATGTTAAAGGAAAAAACCAACCCCAATCAACAAAATAACAAAACACAAAACTAGATACTGTAAATAAAGTCTTTGCAAATTTATACCCTATGCAATATTACTGCCTTTACTGCAGATGTACAGAGTGGGAAGCAGTACAGTGTTGGTTCCAATGACTGCAATGATTCATTCTGTATTTCTTTTCTTTCCTTTCTCTCTTTTTATTTTTTCAGCATGAATGTGGCACTTGCAGAAGTCAAGGAGAAAAAACATTTGGCTTTGGCAAGCATAATGTGGGCAGAGAGTATAAAATTCCATATGCAGCTGTGCCAGTGTGCTTCAGTCCTAACTTACAACATTTCCTGCTATTCCAGAACTGGGCCTGTCTTAGAGAGATTGCCAGTCATGACACTTTTTATGGTGGTTTTGTGCCCTGCGCAAATGGGGACTAGAATGAAACCAGCAGACTAATTTTAGTTCATGATCTTAAGTTTTGAATCCAGGTCTGCAGGAGTGAAAGATTAGTGTGTATTAGCTCATTGAAAATTTGAGCCCATTCTCCAGCTGGGCTGTCTTGACCACCTGCTAACTTGTTGATATGGTGAGAGATTAGGTTCTTTGGGTCCAATTCTGACCTCATGTACCCTGGTGTAACTTCAGTGGGTTTTGTAAAATCAATTTCAGTCACCTAATTTAAACTATAGCAAGGCCTAGCTCTCTGCTTTTTAATATTTTAAATAATACCATAGCACATTTAGTGTTGTTTGTAGAAGTTTTTTTTTTCTCCCTCCAGTTTCTCTGCTTCCTAAGCCTTTCTTTATCTACTCATCTTGTTTCCCATAATACCACCATAAAGTAGCTTTCTTTGTTGTCTCTCTGCCATGATCCTTTATTTTTTCAGGGATCTAGAATGTACCTACAATTCTGTGCTCATCTTCTTGTTATCTCTGCCCTAATGAAGTTTCATGGCAATAATTCAGAGACAAGATAGAACATTCTGTTTTGTCCTTGCTTCAGAAAAGGAGAATATTGGTTGTATGAGAGAGTTCTGAAAAGGATGCCGTGATCCACCTACAGGCCGGCTACCTTATTTCAAATCCCTTGATGCTCTGTATGAGTCCTGAATGGAATTTGCCTGCTACCAGTTTGACATGCGCTTTAAGCAAGTCCTAAGACTCGCTGGAAGCAAGAGGGAGAGACAGCCTCCTGGGTAAGTCACTGACCTGGAATGGCTTCATTTCCTTGCTCTGACACAGATTTCCTCTGCGGTTTTGACCATATAATTTAATTGCTCAAAGCCTGAATTTTCTTATCAGTATGCTGTCTAGAGATAACAGTGCCTCCTTGCATCCTAATGGTACTGGAAATAGGTGCATGCCAGCTTGTTTGGCAAAATACACAAAGACCTTGTTGTTTCAGGAGAACTAAATCGTTGCATACCATCAACTCTGTTGACTTGTCCAGCATTTACAGAGGCACTCATGTGGATTTTCAGAAATTAATTACAACTTCTTCTTGACTGTTTACTGGCAAGAGGAAAAGAAACATGTGAACATAATATCTTTCTCTGATCTAAAGGCTGCTTTTAAACTGTTTGCAATAATGGAATTGCTTACTCATTTCTAAAATGTTCTTATTTAGAAGAACTAATATTTTCTTATGTAGAATAGAATAGGGATTTAACTTTTTGAATTTGTAATCTGGCACCACCGTATTAGGTGTTATTTCCTAAAACACATTCCTATGTAAAGAATTAAAAATCCTTATTCTTGACCTGAATAAAATTCAGGTACTTGTTTTCAAATCTGAGTGAGAAGGGCTGTAAAAACCTGTTAAGAGCTGAATGCGAGGGTGCCATCTAGTGCTTCATAATCAACGCATTTACTGCAACCTCTGCATTTCTGCAGCTCACTGTTACGCTTGTTCTCAAAGGGCTTAGAAAAGCTTATTGCAAGTTCTGAAGATAACGAATTGATGGTGAATGAGCTGCCTTCTGCTGACTCGAAGTGCTGAGAAATGGCATGGAAGAGAAAGATGAAATAGTATTTTGCTAAACTTTACATGAATTGAGTGAATAGCTGTGAAATCCTGGACTTCAGTTTCAAGGACAACATGTAATATATATATGAAAAGTCACGACAGGTTGAACTTAAAGGATCTAATTCTTTAGCGCATAATGTTGTTTGAAAATTAAGAGATTGGGATACGTGTACTGTATCCCAATGCAAAAGCAGTATGAGTAAAAAGAGAATAAAACCATCATGCTTCAATTAAAATGAACATCTAGGAGTTTGGGAGCTAATCCAAACTAAAGGAATCTCTTGAGTCTTCAGTATAATCTGGGCTTCCAAGTTTTGCAGCTTCTGTCAGCGTTTTAGGTCTTCTGTCCATGAGTTCTGTTAAAAAAAACCTACCGATTTGGGAAAATAAAAAAAGGAACAGATTTTTTTTTATTTTTTTTTTTTAAACTTTGAGCACATCACAGGTTGATGTGAATTCAGAAGCTGTTTAAATTTGTATACACTGCTTAACTTCTTTTTTGGGTTTGTTTTTTTTTTTTTTTGGAAAGTGAAAGACTAAATATGATTTAATGGTACAAATAAGTAGCTGGAGTTCAATAATCAGATGTCCGTTTTGATCTTTATCAGGATGTGATGTCACTATGATAATACTGATTTCAATGAACTTTGAACTTAACACTGCTGTAGGTGGTGTTGGATTTGGGAGTGAAGATGTGCATTTAAAGCAGAATCTTGTAAACGACTTCATAAATATCGGCACAATCTTTTCTTTCTGTACAATGAAGTTAACAGTATTCTTTTTGAAAGGAAATTAAAATGGAAGAAAAATCTGTAAGTACCTTTGACATCACTTCAGTGGATTTTTTTACCTCTTTTTGACACAGTTTGTTTTGTTTTGTTTTTTAAATAAAAAAATCCAATACTGCTTTCCCCACATTGGTTCAATAAGTGGTCTCTGAAACCCAGATTGAAAGTTTCCCTCTGATCTGACATTGCATGTTTCTGTGTCTTTGCTTTTTGACTGGCCTGCTCACGTGCTAAACTTTCTCCTTCTTATCCTCAAGAAAGTGTTTTTGAATAACGAAGTAAAAGCCCTTCCTTAAGAGAACTGGTCACTAGCCCAATTAAAGAGGAGCCTCCCCTACCTCATCCTGGCAAGCAGAATGTTTTTCTGGCATAGAAGTTCTCCGGTCATGCCAAATAACCAGTATGGGATTTCAAAGGCCCTAATGGCTTTTGAAAAAAATACAGTATGTAAGCCATTAAAGTACTGGCTCTGGAACTGTTTCCCAAGTAGATCTGTGTGGAAGCAAATGGCAACTGTTGCATTTTGACAGTCTTAAAGCTTTTACTTTAATCTCTTGTCCTTCTTAGAAATTTCCTATTACAGGATCTCAAAAAGTACCTTAGAAGCACTAGTGAATTAAGCGCTGTAGCTTGGCTGAGTCCCACTTTGTATTAACTTACTGAGTAATTACACATGAATCACTTTTCACAAATGTAAAATAGGAATTAAAGTACTTGGATGATAATCTATTTGGCACAAATCTGTCTTTTGTTGCATTCTGCAAGAGCTAGCACAGCAGGGACACAATTCTAGACTCAGTCCTGAAGTGCTACCACAACCCAGTTACTGCCCTGAGAGTAGTGCTGCCTTTCTCGGTGGTGGTATGGGAATTCATACTTGGAATCACAATGGAGCACAGAATCACAGAATTGCCTAGGTTGGAAGGGACCTTTCAGATCATCATCAAAATTAATTGGAATAGAATGAAATAATGCTTATGAAGTAGTTTTGGTTTAAACTTCTGCTGTAGAAGATCTTACGTACTTTAAATTGGTGGATGTTTGTGTTCTGCGGTGATGAATATATCACAATAGTTATGATTTGTTTAACATCCTGCCCCAATGAATAGCCAGAATTCCTCATCTGTTTGAATCGCTTGTGGCATTGCATAACCTTCAAGAAGTACATGGATACTGTTTTCCGCTAACAATTCTTTTGGAGCAAGTACTGAAAGTTATGAAAATCAAGGTTGAACCAAGGTTCATTCTCATGAACAGACATTCTCATCATAAGAAGGGAAATGAAGGAAATGCTCAATGACTGAGGGCTTTGGAGTGCTGCTCAACCAATTTGGCTATTAACTTAAGTCAAAAGGATTTAATTTTTTAACATTCAACCTAAGTATGAGACTGTATTCAGTGCTATACCCTATTACATGAGACACTCGCTGCGTAGTAAGACATAATAGCGTAGGTCTAATGAAGACTGTGGCATGGAGGCTGACAAAGACACCTTTTTTCAGTTGGACTGTGTCAGAGGAGATCTTGATGCCAGAGAAGGACTTATCAGTAAAAATTTATTAAATGTAGTCTTCGAGCTGTATCATCAGGTCATTCTGAGAACACAGTCTTTAGGGGAAGAAATGTGCTGTGAAGGAGATGCACTAACTGAATGCCAAGTGTATCTATCTTGAATGCCTGTTCCTGTAGTCCCCATTTTTGGTTCAAGTCAGGCCAGGGATGATGGTGAAGTAACCCTCTGTGGCAGGGTTTGTGATATGTTACAAGCCAAACTGTTTTGTAAGTGAATATGGAATTAATCGGGGTGTGTGGGGGCAAAATCTCATCAGAGCTAAACCAAAGGTGTATCAAAACTCTTTTCCTTCTTAGTAGACAGCTCTGAAGAAATCTTAATTGGGTGGTTGGTTTGATTCACATCCCAGCTCAGCACACCCTGAAGAAAGCTGCCCAAGTACACCTTTTGTTTGTTTGTTTGTTTTTTTCTCATTTGCTCTCAGGTGTAGTTTTCAGTGGAGAATGGCAGCTCTGGCAAATTTTCTTGTGCAAATGACTGGTTTGCTAAAAGTTAGGTATGTGGAGCAATAGAAGTCTGAGATTCAGAGCTCTACACAGCAATGACCTTGCCAACACTGAAAAATATGTCTCCTCCAACTATTTTTCTGTGCCCCCCCCAAAAAAAACCTCAGTGGTGTTGCATGTAACGCTGGCTGTTTAAACACAGTCAGCTTGCAAGTCTGGTTTTGGATTTTAACCAGTCTTCTTTTGTGGAGGGTCTAAGACATTGGGTTTGGGCCTGGGCTCCTTCTGTATATAATGAGAAGCACTTATAACCTTGTGCTATTTGTTTCAGGCTGGGAGAGTAGAATATTCATGTTTACAGGGAATGGAAACCCCATTTGATTTTCTTGGAAGTACATATGATGCATTCTGTCCTTCAAGGAAGAGCTTACTTTTCTTTCTTGTCTTCATCTTTGCCCAAACCCAAGACTCCTGCTTAGTTTAAATTTCATGATGTGAAATACCTAACCTGCTTTCTTTCTCTTTCTGAATTAAATTGCTGTGCTGAAAGGTTTTCATGGGGAACAAGGAACTGGTGAATTTTGGATTGCACAACTTTCTGTTAAAAGCTGCTGTACGTAATGAAACTTCTTGTTTTTTTGGAAGAAAAAGAGTTGCTTTTTTCAACATCTGGAAAACCACAGTCTATTAAAGAGATTACGTTCCTGTCAGGGAATACTTTTTACTTTACTCTTGCAGGTGATGCATTGTCACTACCAGCTAGAATGGAAGTGCCTGTGGATTTTAAAGAGAGGGGGCATCTAAGTATGATTAATGTCTTATAGAGAAGGATTTTGAGAGTAGCTAAACTTAGGTTGGCTATTGCATTGCTTCATTTTGATGGATTAATAAAGAGATGAGGGGTTTAGAAGGAAATTGTGTCTCACGCAGATTGTTTAAAGCTGAAAAATCCCACGGCACTTTGTGCCAGCTGTTTGAACACTCATGAACTCTACACAATTATTAACTAAAAGAATCAAAGATACCGTAAAAGGGAAAATAGTTACCTAATGTGAAATGTTGCAAGGTTTTACATTTATAGTCCTACTCCTTGAAAAAAATGCCTGTGGTTTTGTTCAGCTTCTGCATTTTGCTATTTGAGAGAATGCATCTTATTTCAAAACCTTACAGATGATTGGTGGAGATGAAAAGATGGATGGAGCAGAGAGTGTTGTGGGGTTAGTAATAATTATCTGCAGGTAGTTTGGGGTTTATTTTTAATTCAAATGATAGTACCTTTAACAACAAAGCATTCTTAGAACCATGCCAGGGCATTGATTGAGCACTGAGTTGCCGGAGAAACTGCAGGGCATTGCATTGATAAAGAAGAGGTGGGAACAAGATGAGAGCTGCTTTGGGGAAGGATTTAAGATACAGTCAAGGGCATAAAGCCAGTGCTAGATTACGGAAAGCAGCCCTAGTGTAATAAGATTAATGTATGGGGGAGATCCCATATTTTAGACTGCTTAACTCTGGAGAGTACTTACAGGAACGCGTGTCCTTGCAAGGACGACTAGAGTGAGTGAATCGGCAGCAGTGAAGTGGTGCCATGCTGTAAAAAAAGAACGATTAGCGACCTATTTAGCTTGTCCTGTTCTGAACTTCTGCAGGTTGAGAGGTTCTTTTGTGTGTGTCCTGCATACACAGCTTTCTTATTTTCTTGAATTTAAAGAAAGGGTTAGATAAGGAAATAATCAGAGATTGTATCCTGAGAGTACTCCCTAATTGCACTTGACTGCATGGTCCCTGCAGCTGCAGACATTACCAACCTTGGTATTGTCTAGTTGCTCAGAATGGTGTTTTTTCACTGTTAGTACAGTTTGCTTTGGCTTGCTGATAAGTAGATATCTATGGCAAGCCACAGTGCCCAGCCAAAGGCCTATTTTTGTTCTGAATCAATATAGCTTTGCAAGCGCATGTCCAGGATCAACAGAGATTCGTGGAAACTTTTGCTGTGTGCCTAGCAGCAAGGGCTTTGTGCTCTCCAGAAATTGCTTTGTCTTTCTAATCTGTATGTTCTTAGTAAAGCACAAACCAGTTAAGGGGTAAGTAGGGGGGAATATTAAAACTGTGTGATATTTCTGGAATGAGTGCAACGTTCTGGCACCTACAATATAATCCTTATTGAACTTCTCCCCACTCCATCTCAAGCACAGGTGTGGAGTCAAGACACAGCTGCTACCAGATGGCTTTAAATTTTCAGAACTGTTAAGGAAGAATCCGGAATAACACAGGGAGAAAAGACATCCATCCACTTTCATAACTACAGAAAAAAGATTCTGTGCTATGATTGCAGCTTTTTTCTGTTTTAATGCACAACTGTTTTAAAATAAGGTGAAAGTTTACCCCAGTGGAGAAAGTTAGAAATAAAAAAAAAAAATGAACTGGCTTGTCCTGTAAAGCACATAGCTGTTGGGAAAGCAACCTAGACATTCCATGATCTTTCCGTGATCACCAGCAGATGACTGTCCAGCCTGATTCTTGTAGGCTGATAAAGCAGGTTGGTCCAAACAGTCAGTTGCAAGACCTGAATCCTAAAGTATCTTCCAGGCTGCATTGCATACTTGTGGATGGAAATGACACAGGGTGCACAGGAGTTTCTACATTATTTGTCTGTCTTGGTGCTGACATGGGAATTATTAATTACTCTAGATAAGGTGTGAGGTCTTATAGCATAGGACCTTGTTTTATCCAGTGAAGAGCAAATGCCTAGGGAAAAATATTGCAATATTATTTTAGGGATACTTTGCCCAAACTTTCTTCCAAGAATTTGGGGTTCAAGAACTGCTTCAGACAGATTGTACTTTAAAAACCTCTGAATTTCTTTTTTTAATTTGTCTGATCTTCCCTCGAACTTCTGTAAACTTTTAGCATAGGCAGCATCTTGTAGTAAAAAGTGTTCCACTGCTGAACTATAGGTTATGTACTGTGAAACGGAGAAGCTGTGTAAAATTCAGACGGACCAATATTTTTAACAGAAGCCTAAATTCCTGTTTCTGAGCATGCTGGAAGACCTTTTTGGCAAGTTGAGAGCCCTGATGCTCTTTTTGCATGAGCTGTCTTGGGAACCATAAATGAAGTGTTCTGAGATTTTTTTTGGACCTATAGCCATGCTGAGAGAACACTTATAAGAGTTAACCACGGACAAACTGCTTCGTTAACCCTTGTGTCTTCCTTACAAGTAAAACAGGAGAAGGATCTGTTCCTCCCTCTTATACATGGAATATGGCAAAAGTGAGAGAGCAGTTTTGCACCTGTTGAAGCCGCTCCACATTGCATATAAAAAAAGGAAGGTTCCCTGTACTGTGTAAAGGTAGAGTGACAAGTCTCTGGTTTTGTCACTGGGCTTTCATGAGAGGCAAGATGGGCGCTCCAGCCCCTACTAGCAGCACCATTTGTGTTTAGTTACAAGGCTTGTTTGACTGCCTTAGGGGGTAGAATAAAGGGATTCAAAACTTTCTGCTACAGTTTCCTGTACAACTGTTTTAACACTGTTCTAGAGAAAAAAAGATGTGTGTATACAGTGGGAAGGAAAGCTGCAGCTGACTTCCGTTTGAAATAAAACAATGAACCTCTGAGAACTGTTGGAAATTAGTATCATGGTGTATTTTTCTAGTAGCAAGTAAAATCAAATATCCTCCTCTAATAATCTTTTCTCTCTCTGGAATAATTCATTGTAATATCTTTCTAAATATATACTCAATTACCCCAGATAAACCTCATCCTTGAAATCTCAAGCCTGTGTCACAGTGTATAGGATTATGTGCCATATTAATGTGTTATGAGAGAAATAACCGATTATGAGAAATTTAAAAAATGTAAGACTTTGAGGCTTAGCAATGAAATGGCTGATGCTATTCAGTGTAAATAAGTGCTGCACAAAATTATGTATGTGGGGAAATGATACCACTATCTTCACATGTAAAAATGTGATCCCTACTACTTAAAAGCAAGATCTTGGGGGTGATGAAAACAGTTCCATGAAAAGATATTCTTAGTATCTGGCAACTGTGGGGGGAAGAAAGTAAATCAATTATTGTGAATTGGTAGTATCAGGTTAAATATAAGTCTGTGACTTGCCTGCTTCTTGAGAACCACCTGTATCTCTGAAAGGACATAAAAGGGGTGAAAATGTAACAGGGAAGAACAAAAAAGGTGGAAAAAAAACCCCTATGGGTAGATCAGCTTCGGTACTAGAAATGAGTAAACTCTTCAGTTTGGAAGGAAAACAGATAAAATGGTGGATATTTGCAGTCATTAGTGGCACAGAGGGATTCAAGTGTTTATTACTTCTCCTAATGTAAGAACCAAGGTATATCATATGAAGCTAATAGGGGACCCATTCAAAATGGGAGAAAAGGAGGTTCTTCATATGATGAGTAGCAGACCTGTAGAACTTGCCAAAGGACACTGTGGATGCTACAAGGTTATGGAGGTTTTAGAAGAGACAAAGCAAGTTCATGAAAGAGAAGCCTATTGAGGATTAGTAGCTTGGAGTTGAAAATAGGTCGAGGCTGGGAAAGAGGGGAAGTGTCATATACTTCCCTTGATTTCATTCCTTATTAGGTATCCAGCTGAGACAATTATTTGAGATAGGCTGGATGGACCTTTGAGCTGATCTTTTGTGTAATCTTACATGTGTTTCTCTTCTAAATTCTGCCTGTATCATCATGTACGGCTGTGTAGAGTGGATAAAAAAACCCTTCTGCTCCAGTTGAATGATGATAGTTGTTCTGTCTGCACAGATGTTAAAAAAATACCCAACTCTCTGCTACACTGCATCAGAGGCCACCATGAGCAGACAGGTAAGTAGAACACATTTAGAGGAGATAGCTGTAAAGAAATGGTCTTCCTGTTGCAGGTGTCATTTCCAGCTGTCTTTTTCAAGATTAGAGGAAAAATGCCAGCTCTCTTTGCTGGTTGTCTTTACCTTTGAAGTGATGTTCTCAGTACAGCAGCTGATTTTTCTGCCATCGCAAAATCTAAAGCCTTACAATGCAGAGGAAATAATAGCATTTTCTTAACTCTCTTTGGTCTCCTTGCTCTGTGCCATTAGAGATTAATATTATCAGTGTTTTCTTAGTAATGCTGTTAAACATTTCCAACAAAACTTATTCTTGGCATTTCCTATAGATTTTGCCAGAATTGACCCTATATGGCTCATGTTTCATACAGTTGAACTTATGGCATAATTTTTTTTTAGAGAACTTGAAATTAGTCTGACAAGGGAACTTTTTTTTTATTATTATTAAAAAAAAAGTAAGTTGTGAGACTTCTAATGTTTCTCAGTTGAATGTTTCGGCATGTCATCTGTTCAAAATTGCTTAGTCTAAAAAGACCAGGATTGTCTTAACTGGATGATTTTGTGAGGAACCTAACCTTCACTAGTTGGGTGTTCAACCTGGGATTATTTTAGTTTGTGAGCATGATATCTACTTCTGTTATCAAAATGGAGATTGCAAACTCAAAGTTGCCATAATGGAGGAAACATATGTAGAGAAAAACACTGAGAAGCAGGGTGAAGGATGGGCTATAGTTGGTGCCGTTATTTGGTAGATTCATCTTTGGAGAGCAGAGGCAACTTTGAAATATCTCAGATTCCTGTGACTGGTGAAGCTTGTCTGAGAACCAGTATCTTGGGAGGTGCATTTTCAGGAAAATTACTTTCCTTGATTGAGAGGGGGAGGAAAAAAAAAAGGAAAGAACGAAAAGGAGGTGTTTGCATCTCCTTCCAAGTCACCAAAATCAAAAGAGTCA
This sequence comes from Chroicocephalus ridibundus, assembly GCF_963924245.1. Classification (NCBI taxonomy): domain Eukaryota; kingdom Metazoa; phylum Chordata; class Aves; order Charadriiformes; family Laridae; genus Chroicocephalus; species Chroicocephalus ridibundus. Next base: position 15,119,689 of record NC_086292.1, read on the forward strand.
TTTTGGAATGGTTCCCCAAATGTGCATAGGCTGCTGCTGTTGCTGCAGTTATACTGTAAGGTAAAGCATGAAGATGTGAGTACCTAAACAGGGGGCTATGAAACTTGAAATGGAAAAACAAAACTTTAAATAAATTATATCCCTGGAGATAGAGATACTCAAAAGAACATACGATGTATATTCCAGACTCCTCTGCTTCGCTTGCGTGTGGAGCTGGATCTGACTCATTGAAAAGCTACTAAACTTTTCATGTTCATTGTCATGGCTCTCCTTATCAATATTATCTTCATTTATGTGAAAAATGAAATGGGTTTGCAGTTTGTAAGATTGATGAGAAATGGAAATAATACTAAAAGTACTTGTTGTCAATTATGGTACAGTTTATTTTCTATTGTTGCTTGGTTTTGTTTGTGAGTGGCTTTTTGGGTTTGTTTTGTTGTTTTTTGGTGGTTTTTTTTTTTTTTCATTGTTGTTGGCTGTTTGGTTTGCTTTGTTTAAATTTCAAATTGATTTTAAATGCATAGACTTTCCAAAGTTCTTCTAGTATTTCTGGAGAATACTTGTTTGTTTTGTTTTATTGGAGGGGAAAGATACTATTTTCCACCAGTAATCGGCTCTGTGTTAGTACTTTGACTGAAGCGTTTCTGCAACTGCTTTTCTTCTCTGGAACTGACTAGGTTATGAAATCAGGCTTTATAAGCTGATCATCTTTATAAGCTCGATAAGCTTCCCATCGAGTAAGGGAAAATGATGCCCAAGTGTTTTAAAGAAATAATAAATAAAAAAAAAAATTGTTTCTGCCTTCTTTTTGTTGTGGTTCTGACAGGTTTTTCCAAATCGTCTGTAACTGGGGGGAAAGGATTTTATCTTCAGTTGGACAATGCAGGGGGTGGGGGGGTGAAATCTGAATTTTTATACAATGCAGTTATCTTCTAGGGAAGTGTCTACAATATCAAGAGGAGTTACTCCCCCATCCCACCAGTGGAATGCATCAAATTACTTCTCATAACTCTGAAATTATTATTATTCACCTCTGTTACTGGAGATCAGTGGGAACATTATGTTTCCTGGTGCCCAGCACTCTGGGTTTTCATGGAAAGAGGGCAAACGCTTTAGTTTTTCCAATTTTTAAAGCTTTTTTGGACCTAGGAGCTGGCAGAAACTGTCTTTTCTTTTCATATGAGTATTTGATTTGGCATGGAATACTCTGGCTGGACTTTCTTTGTATTAGAAGTATTCCTCCAAAGAGATATAAACATGTGATTTATTAATCACTGGTATTTTATTTTAAGAGATAAATTTCTGCCTTTCCTTCTTCTTGTTCAGCATGTGGACAAGGTTTACATATTGTCACTGTTGAGGTTGGAATTAATATGTTTAAATATGGAATTAGCTCAGGCTTGAGTGGATTCTGAAGCTGGACTGATCCAGATGTTAACAGTAACTGGTATCTTAATAGTTGCAAAACTTTGGAAGTCAATCCTGATCATGTGTAGATAGATTTTAGCTAACTCCTGGAATCCTGATGATGCAGAACAGCAAGAACCAGAGAAAATTCAGTGCCCGGTTCTTTGGTGCTAATTCATCATACCTTTTATCTGATGCGTGTAGTTAACAGATACATTTCATGATGGGAACTGATGTCTGTGGCTTTATTTTTAAACATGTAGGCTTATTATCCTACCTGATTATTTCTGCTTAATATTTAATATGCAGGAAAGAGGTGCTCTTTCTAAAATACTAAGGGTTGTTTTTTGTTTGAGATTTTTCTTCTTTCTGGGTCAGCCTGTAAAAGTCAGTTTTGTTCCTCTTATTCCATTATGTTCAAATATTATGCTATCCAAATTCCAAATACCATGTATCCAGCTAGTCTCAAAGTGTTTGGAAGGAGTTTTTCTAGGATGATTCACTGCATGTAAAAAGAAATATGTATATGGGGAAATTTTAGGTGTCCCAAGCTTTCTACTAGAGTTACTGGTAGCTGGCCCTGGGAGAAGCTGCTATAGGTCTTGCATATCTTTGGAAAAAGATTTGGCTCTAGCTTAACAACGAAAGCTTAAATTTTATGTTCTTAAATCAGAAAGTTTAGGCGTCGGTTTCATGTAGCCCATAGGCCCAATACCTTAGTGATAGCAAATGTTTGCTTCAAGTTCTACCCCATCATCCTCGTGTCGTGTGAACAGCCCTGGCAGAGCGCGGAGAAGCACTTCCAGAGCAGTGCAGCAAGAGCTTGTAGCCATGTTTGTTCTTTGTGTCACAGACAGACTTGATTCTTTGTGACTTCAATAAGGCATAACTTCTTTCCATTTACAAAACTTCCAATTTTTTTCCTTTCAATGCTTCACTCAACCCTACTCTGAAGTAAGAGTTTTTTTATTGATAAGAAAATATAAATAGGAAACTAAAAGAACTCTTTTCCAAGGTCAAAACAATAGTTGTGATCAAAAATTCAAGCTTTTCTGAATTCCATTCTTGGGTTACTATATTGCACTTTTCTCTGCTGTGCGTTGTTTTTCTTGTGCTGTTGAGGCAGCAACATGTGCTGAAAAAGCCTAATTCTTAATTGATTTCACTCTGAAATCTTCTGTCGTGACACCCTTTTATAGCCTCAAAGTATTCCCCAACTTGGGATCCAGTGACTGTGGAAATAATACTTCTATAGTGTGTTCTGTTATTATTATTGAAAACCACTGAGTTAAGATAATGGAAGTGACCTGTACGTGTAATGTTTTTGCTTGCTGGCAGAGGCGTGCTGCGGCCTTGGGCCTAAGAAAACCATTGACCTGGACATTCACTGACCAGCTCTTCTGAGGATCCAGTACAGGGTCTTTCATGACATTTTGGGTGTACCTCAAATTCTTGCCCAACCCTTTGGAACAGTTCAAAAGAGCATTGATCGTGTCCAGTCCTCTGCAGTAGGAGGTGCCAAAAATATAAAGGTCTTTTTTCATATTTTCCACAATGTTGCAGAGCTATTAATGTAAATTACAAGAATATTTTTTGATTATCAAGGCAAGCTACAAAAAGGGAAAATGTGTTGCAATCCATATAAATCATTTGACTAAATCACTCACAATAAATCCAGTGTTGGTGAAGCTAAGTTCCTCTACCTGGCACCACAGTTTGCTCTTTATGATAAACATTTACTTTCCTCATTTGACAGTTGGTGTTTGCTATGGGCCCTCTTCACCTTGTTCACATCCTTGTGATCTGTAGCTATGCAGCATTCTGACTTTGGCATTATAAAAAAAACACTGAAACTGAAAATTGAAAAACAATAGGGAAGTTGCCACAGAAACAGTTAAATATTTGACCCTGTTTACTGCCAGCTTAGATAAAAATCAGATTTATTTCCTTGTGAAGAAAAATTCTTCAATACATTATATGTGCACTGACAGTCGTAGGTTTATTGCAGCCCATTGGAATAAGGGATTTCACATGTGTTGCAGTGGAGGGAACATTTTAACCATTTGCTTCTGTTTGCCATCTGTTTTCTTTACCAACTCGGTGCTTGTGTGAATTTCACAGCTGCAGATGGTATTTCCTAGGCCAAAAAGAACACAGGCTCCACTGCCTCCTTCCATATGTCCAAATTAGTTACACCAGAGATGCAAGGTGTTCCCTCCTGCCCTAGATGCTTTCCATAGTGATTCAGTAGGGCTCAGCCCCAGTCTTCCCTCAAACAGAAGGCTGAATTGACTGGGAACAGGGTACCTTGCATGGCAGTGGGTTGAGCTGCTGCTGCTGCAACACGAGAGCAGTTGAAACGTCTACTTTTCGTACAACATAAAGGAAACCCTTTGGCTTTTCTTCTGTAAAAAACTGTTATTACAAATGCACACCTGTCTTTCACTGCCATCTAAGACATTGACTTAGGATCTTCCTAATACAAATACTAATTAAGAACTAAGGGTTTTTTTGTATATGTTCTGTTAGATGGGAATGAGATCAGTTCCTGGGAGTGTTTCTTTGATCTGGTGCTGCTTAAGAGTTGGATGGTCACATTTCTATTTTGGTGAAGCCATTCTTCTGCTTCTGAGACTGTACTTTGTCCTCTTTCTCACGCAGAACATTTTCCGACGGGGATGGCTGAGAGAAGAACATATAATTTGTAGATGTGATCAAGCACTCTGTGTGTGGTTTGAATTTTAAGAGCTCTAGTGACTACTGTATTGCTGAAGTTGTGAATGCTTGGGAAATGAAAAATTCAATATACTTGCCAGTTGGAGACAGGCTTATCTGGCTTAAAAGACCAAGCCCAGGATGGAAATGGGGACAGATGACTTGTAAATAAGGACCTATGCACTGTGACAATTTCATTTTTGTTGTTCTTTCTTTTAATCATCAAATTGAAGGAACTGTCTTTAAATTAAAGGCATTATGTGGTTTATTCAATATGTACAAACCAAAATACTTAGCTGTCTGGGGGCTCATTTGTTTGAGATCTGAACTCTCCAGAAATACTATTCCTTGAAGCAGCAGCAGAAAGGAAGATGATGTCACTTTGGAAAGTATCACCTTCAAGAGACAGCATATGTGAGAGTGAAGAGAAACAGTGGCCTTTGCCCTTGGGATAGGTACAGGTGAATCTGCTGCCTATCTTGGCCTGCATCTGACTCTCTTCCACTTTGTTGCTTATACCTGTCCAAGATTCTGAGCGGTGATACTTAAAAATGCAAACAGTGTGTCAAGCTGCTTGGCAGAGAAAAATATAGGGTCAGCCTGTGTTTAGAAGACTCAAGAGAATTGATTTTATTTTCCTTTTAGCTAAGTCCTGCCTCCCTATTCATCCTAAGCTTAACCATAACTTCAAAAGTTACCCACTGATGCCATATACATAGTTTTCGGGTTTTTTTCTCTCTCTTCCCTCATCCCAGCATCAAAACCAACTAATGGTAGCTGCATAACACTAGTGTGTGTAATTAATAACTATTAAAATACTTTCATTTATAATTGATAGGAAAACACAGAATTCCTATATTCACATCTCTGTAGGTGTATTTTGTTCTGAACTGTACCTATAATGTCCTTAGGAAAACCTAAAATAAATTAAGCAATGGTATAGGATAAATGTGTTGTCCTTTCAAGAGTTAGATATCTTTCCCATCTGTTTTCAGTTCTTGAATCTTTCCTTATGATCCCATGCCATTGACTGAAGAACAGAAGAAGTTGACTGTTAAAGCTGTATCCTGCACAGTGCTGTTGCTTGACAAACGCCACTACCCTATGACACCAGGTGAAGGATTTTGGCAGTGAATCAATGCAGCGAAACTGATTCTAGTTTGCATACGGGAAGTCTATTGTATCAGATGTGATTGATTAAGGATATTACAAAACATCAGTAGGTGAGCAACAGATGCTTCAGAGTTTCGTTTCAGAAAAGTTCTCACAAATCTGACAAAAGATGACAGTTCCAGGACTGTCCAGGCCTCTTGGATATACAAAACTGGGTTACGAGGAGAACATTTTTCATGCGACTCTGGATTCAAAGTACTGTGAGCCTTGCCTGTGATCCCATATAGGCACATCAGAGCAAACGTCAGTCTGTGGGTCATGGTCACCAGCAGCCATGAATCCAGAGCAGTGCGGATGCGTTGTCAGTGGTCTCAGTGAGCAAAGCCTCTGCAGCCCTGTTTTCATGAATGATGATACCAACTTGATTAAAGCTATCTGGTGCAGGTCAAGGGACACTGTAGCCAGAACTGTATTTATGACTTAAACTTTAAGAAAATAAGATTGTCAGAATCTTAATCTGGAGTTGCTGTAATCTCCACTGAGGAAGCAACCTTTATATGAAGTTGCATTTGTCATTGTAGCTATAGTGTACACGGGTATTTACAGTCAGGTATTGCTGTGTGCAGGATATGACTATACCATCTATTCCTGTGCTGGTTTGCATATACTATAGCACTGGTGCTAATTGACAATGATTGGTTTTGTTTATGGTTTAAGTAATGCCCATTTTAACTGTTCTCAAAGTACTGTGCGATTGAATACGGTCTGACAGTAGTGTATCCAGCCCAGCTATGAGGTTTGTATCTGTATTTTTCTGATCAGACTCTTTTTCCTTTCTGTGGTGTCAGTGAACTGCTGGATGCAGGTGCAAGTTGGCGTTGAATTTTCCAATTAATTGTCTAGTTCCACAGCCACCTCTCCATCTGGCTCAGCAGGCAGTCGCTGTCCTACAGGGGCTCACGGCACGAATACCGGTGTTTGACAGGCCAGAAGTGAGATGTATTGGCAGAGCTGTGCTGGAATTGAAGAGTGTTTACAGATCAAGACTGAGTGGATTGACATTGCTATGTACAGGAAAAATTGCCCTTTCTCTCTCTGTCTGGCACTAACTAGTCCATCATTTCTGTGTGCTAAAGCTGGTAACGACTGTGTATGTGATAGTAGAAGAACATGGGTTGAGACTGGCAGCCAGGAGTGTTAATGATTGTAATCCTGTTGCACTGACTCACTCGGCGACCTCGGGTTAATCACTCCACCTTCTCTTGCTAGTCAGCTGCAGCTGTGAAAATGGGCAAAAGCAATACTTCATCTGCTTCCAGATGCTGAATCGGAGCTGAGTTTTCTTGGAGAAGCAGCTCATGCAGAATTATTAATTTCTATCATAAGTTAAAAGAAAAATGGGCGAAGGTGGCTAGTTAACTTGTTGGTAGTTTGTTATGGAGTTGTCTCCATCTGAATGTGATGTTGACAGTATTGCAATGTATACTTATAAAATGTATGTTAAACTTTTAGTTTATTTTGCTAACTGTGATGTTTTGAAAAGCAATGTATGAGGTTCTTTTCATTCAAACTTTCTCCAAAGGGGGAAGTATATAAAACAAAAAGTTATAAAGCACTTCCATTTGACAGCTGCATGTACGTCTCCTACTATAGTGTTTGAACTAGAATAGATCCTTGTATGAAAGACTATGTGTTTTATTTATAGATATTTGAAATTAGTTACTCATGTGTTATGGGGGACAATGAATACCGAGGGCATCAGTCCAATACAAGAATTTTCTGTAGTGCGAATGAAAGCTGCTTTCCTTTGGTTCTAAAGTATTTTTTGAATAATTGTGGTTTGGAAAATCAAGTACACATTGAGTCCATTGCTGTATTTCAACTGTGTATTTGATTTTCAGATGAGAGCACATAAATTGGCACTTGGACTCTGGCATTTAAATGATTAAATAGTCCTTTCAGAGAGCTAAGATGCAAGATGAAGACAACTTTGAATGTAGGTCTAAAAGTTAAAGTATACATTGGGATGACCACCCGCACTGAAAAACTGGAGTTAAGGTGTAAAATAATCAGCATTCAAAATAAGCTGACCTGAAACCCTGAGTATTTGTTAATTCAGTTTGGATCCAAATTCACCTTTAATGAATATCCTAAAAGCACAGCATATAGTACATTTTGGTTTATTGTCGCTTTTGTCTGGATGTGTTTTTGTGCAGACTGTGCATCAATCTAGAAATATTTCCCCTTTAGAAAGTATTATCTCTGAAGTTGTTCATAGTGTTGCATGGTGTTGTGGTTTCTTTCAGAGAGATTTTTTACCTGGTACGTAATACTTGTTAACAGTCACATGATATCCATCCAGTTGGTAAGAGTGCAAGTCAGGGCTATCCCCTCAGGCAGACTTCATTTAAACACTCTTCTTCGTGCCAAATTTCCAGGCATTTTTCTCTTCTAATGAATGCATGTGGTTTAGAGTGGAGACCTTTCTAGCCTTCCTCTCCCCTTCCCCCCAGTTCTGCACCTATTTCAGTGCTGTGTACTGCATGGGGGTTTTACTCCAATGTTGCTCTGAAGTGTTTCAGAAAACCTGTCAAAATGATTAAGAGTCTGAAATTCTATATTACATTAATGTTTTTAAAGCATTTTATTCAACAGACAATATAATATGAAATATAACAGAAAAAAATCAAATACTGGCTCTTACATAACGCTTCTTGAGGGGCTGCTGTCACTTTATTGAAAGCAAACATTTTGAGAAGTGTGTCTAGCTCTGCAGTGTGAGGGGAAAAAAATTGAAATAGTCTGTGCTGGTGTCAAGTAATTTTTTAATAAACTGAGAACATTTCTAGTTTTCAGTCTCCATTAGAAGGTTTTCTTGAGTAAATTTGACTGTAAACTCACACAGTTTATTTAAAAAGGACTTCAGGGCCATCTGGGATTTTGAAGTTTGGGGTTTTAAAATATTTCATTCCTTACTGTGATGAGCAAGAAACTTTTTTGGAAACACATCATGTTGGCTAAGCTGGCAGGGCCATCCAGCTCTTGAAGGGAAACTGATTCATTTAATAACTTTACCCGAGTGGGGAGAAAAAACATAGTACTAGTAAAGTAAGAAAAGAAACCCCTGCCTGAATATTTAATGCCTTGGGGTAAGATAGGACAATGATGAAAAAGGTGGGCAGTTCTGAATAAAGAATACAAGACACGAACCAAGATGATTTTCAGAACCTATTTATAATTGAGTGTTTTCTTCCCTACAGATTTGGGTTTTTAACCTTTTAATTTGGGGTCAGACCTAAAGATGATGAACCCCCAGGGAATCACTGTGGTGAGCTCTGTGTTCTTATAACTGTTTATTTCTTTATGCTTTAACTCATAATCCCCCAGAGATGGGGACAGGGTTTGGTTCATTTTGTTTGGTTCACTAAAGATTGTTACAAATAAATTCATGCGATGTCTGATGGTCGTTTTATACCCTGCCTTTCTCTGTATTCTATTCTCTTAAAGTGAACTAAGTCTCAGCAAATAAGGATGGCTGGTTCTTAAGGCATTTTGCCCACCAAGTAAGTAGAATCAAACTACACCCGATTTCCTTCCAGCACTTTTAACTCACCTGTTCTTGAAAGCCCCAGTGATGCCATTCCAATCTTTTATCAGCAATTTAGTTAATTAAGCTAGAACTGTTAGATAATTTCTTAAATGTCTAATCTGAATATTTTGTGATGAAATTCAGTCCTGTTTCTTCTACCTACTCATCGAGTACTCATCCTTTTTGCAACAGCCCAGTGATGTATCTGAAGACTGTTATCCTATCTGCCTCCACCCCTGTCTCTAGACAGTATGATATCATATATTCTTTTTCAGCTTGGTATCTCAAGGGAATTAAGTTTCTGTAAGTTTTGTGGAAAAGAGGAGTTGAATAAAGGAAAGATGTGTGAATTGGTGCTCTTACAATAAGACATGTATGCAGAATTCAAATGTTACCCATTCTGAGGCATCATCTTGCCAACTGGCTGGCTCACGATTACTAGCTGGTCAGCCAGTATAAATTTTGCACATGCTGCCTGTTATCCAGACAGATAGGAAAGCAACGTGGGTGGGAGCTGGAGAGCTTGGGAGGTGTGAGTGGGGAAAGAAAGGAAAGGGGATGCCGAAACAAGGACTATCTTAGAGAAAATAAATGCAGAGATTATTGTGGTGGAGAGAATAGGACTAAAGGAGAACAGAATTTTTTAGTTTCAGCGTTTACTGTTGATGTTAAGACTTGTTTTGAGCAGGCGTGGGAGTCTGGTACACATCCTAGGACCCAAAATTCCTGAACTTTCCTTAAGGTCATTTTGTAGTCTGAGCCAGTCTAATTATTTTATAATGGGATGTAAATTATTTGGAGAATGTATTGAACTGAGCATTCAGACTCACAAGTTTTGTTCCATGTTCTGCTGCTGGAATGAGAAGAAAGAGATCTTTATATCAGGATTTTCGTTATTAAATTGGTGATAATTATCTGTATTTTGAAATACATGAGTGAAGAACACTATATACATACTGAGTTTATCAGCCTATATCTTTTATCAGAAGAGGGAAAAATGTTGACTATCCTACAGAAGCATTATATAAAGAAAAAAACAGTGCAATTTGCCTAACAAAAAAATACCATGTCTCTACAACTGAGATCTTGGTACCTTGCTCTTACATGAGATAACATGCCAATCTAAGCATTTCAGCAATTATGTGATTTATACTCGGTGGTTTTTTTTTGTGATGGAAAAGTATGGTGATCTGTAGAGGAAAAAATCAGTCTTGTCCTATGAACTTATTTCAGCACAACGTCAGTCAAGAGAAACTTTAGAGAAGTGCGTATATAAAGGGGAGACTCACTGCCAGGATTTACTTACAGTGATTTTGTTTATCTGTGATATGAGATGCTTCTTGAGAATCTATAGTTGGCACTTCTCTGTTGATCAGGTTGGATGCAAAGAGTTTTAATTGGAAGAATGTTCAAGAGTGGGTAGGTGGTAACTCTTAAGTCTGGGGGGAATACAGCAACAGCTGAAAAAAACCCAAATGTGGCATTTCTGAGTTGTACATAGTCTTCAAAGTGATGTTTCAACAAAACTTCTGGAAAGATTTTTCTCAATAAAACAGTCTACATGACTCTGTGGAAATAATGACACATAGGCTTGTGCCAGAGCAGATTGATAGTGGAAGTGTGGAAAAAGTGTAGGAAACTTTGTTCTTGTTAAATGGTAAATTAATTTGTGTTGCTTGCTTGTTAAATAGCAGAGGTACCTGCTGGAAATAGTTCATGAGGAGATCCGCAGTCAGGAATCAGAAGCTCAAAGAGTAATTTCCTTTCAAGGTAAAAGTTTTTGAAAAAGGGTTGTGTAGGAATGCCCAGCACAGTTGAATAGTATGATTTCCAAAGGGCAGACTTCAGCCTGTTTAGGAGCATGGTCGAGAGTGTCCCTTGGGAGGCAGTTTTGAAGAGCAAAGGTGCCCAGGAAGGCTGGTCATACTTCAAGCAGGTGCTCTTAGATGCACAGGAGAAGGCCATCTCCATGTCTCGAAAAATGAGCCGTCAGGGAAGAAGACCAGCCTGGCTAAATAGAGAGCTTTGGCTGGACCTCAGGAAAAAAAGGAAAGCTTACATTCTCTGGAATTGGCAACTTATGAGGATTATCAAGATGTAACAAAGCTATGTAGGGGGAAAATTAGAAGGGCCAAAGCTCAATCAGAACTCAGCTTGGCCACTGCAGTTAAAAACAATAAGAAGAGATTCTTTCAGTATATCAATAGAAAAAGGAAGACTAGGGAAAATGTAGACCCACTGACGAATGAGATGGGCGCCCTAGTGGTGGAAGACACAGAGAAGGCAGAGCTACTGAACGCCTTCTTTTCTTTGGTCTTCACTGCTAAAGCTGTCTTTCACGAATCCCAGGCCCTGGAGGCAAGGCGGAAGGCCTGGAGAGAGGAAGATTTTCCCTCAGTTGAGGAGGACCAGGTCAGAGACCACTTGGCCAATCTGGACATTCATAAGTCCATGGGCCCTGATGGGATGCACCCGTGAGTGCTGAGAGAGCTGGCAGATGTTATTGCTAGACCACTCTCCATCATCTTTGAAAGGTCATGGAGAACAGGAGAGGTGCCTGAGGACTGGAGGAAGGCTGACATCACTCCAATCTTCAAAAACAGCAACAAGGCGGACCCAGGGAACTACAGACCAGTTAGTCTCACCTCTGTCCCTGGGAAGGTAATGGAGCGACTCATTCTGGATGTTATCTCCAAACACGTTGAGGAACAGGAAGTTATTGGAAGTGGTCAACATGGATTTACCAAGGGTAAATTGGTATGGTAAAGTGGTCATGCTTGACCAATCTGGTAGCTTTCTATGATGTTATAACTGGTTGGCTGGATGAGGGGAGAGCCGTAGATGTCATCTACCTTGACTTCAGCAAGGCTTTTGACACTGTCTCCCATAACATCCTCATTAGGAAGCTGAGGAAGTATGGGCTAGATGAGGTGACAGTGAGGTGGATTGAGAGCCAGCTGTGTGACAGAACTCAGAGGGTTGTGACCAGTGGCATAGAGTCTAGTTGGAGGCCTGTAACCAGTGGTGTCCCCCAGGGGTCAATACTCAGTCCAATTTTGTTCAGTATATTCATTAATGACCTGGATGATGGGACAGAGTGTATGCTCAGCAAGTTCGCTGATGATACCAAACTGGGAGGGGTGACTGACACTCCAGAGGGCCGTGCTGCCATCCAGCGTGACCTGGACAGGCTGGAGAGCTGGGCAGAGAAGAACCTAATGAGGTTCAACAAAAGCAAGTGCAAGGTCCTGCACCTGGGGAGGAAGAATGCTAAGCACCAGTATAGGTTAGGGGTGGACCTGCTGGGAAGTAGTTCTGAGGAGAAGGATCTGGGGATCCTGGTAGACAGTAAACTATCCATGAGCCAACAATGTGCCTTTGTTGCCAAAAAGGCCAATGGAATCCTGGGCTGCATAGGGAAGAGTGTGGCCAGCAGGTCAAGGGAGGTCATTCTCCCCCTCTACTCTGCACTGGTGAGGCCACACCTGGAATACTGTGTCCAGTTCTGGGCTCCCCAGTTCAAGAGGGACAGGGAACTACTGGAGAGAGTCCAGTGAAAGGCAACTAAGATGATTGAGGGACTGGAGCATCTCCCTTATGAGGAAAGGCTGAGAGAGCTGGGACTCTTTAGCCTGGAGAAGAGAAGGCTGAGGGGAGACCTTATTAATGTTTACAAGTATCTAAAGGGTGGGTTTAAGGAGGATGGTGCCAGAATCTTTTCAGTGGTTCCCAGTAACAGGACGAGGGGTAATGGGCACAAGCTGGAACATAGAAAGTTCCGATCAAATATGAGAAAAAACTTCTTTACGGTGAGGGTGACAGAGCACTGGAACAGGCTGCCCAGGGAGGTTGTGGAGTCCCCTTCTCTGGAGACTTTCAAGACCTGCCTGGATGCAGTCCTGAGTAATGTGCTCTAGGCAGTCCTGCTTTAGCAGAGGAGTTGGACTAGATGATCTCTAGAGGTCCCTTCCAACTCTGAAGATTCTGTGATTCTGTGAAATGAAGAGGTACTCAGTGCTAGCACAGCCTTTTCCACCAGTGAATTTAAATATTTATAAGCAGATAATGAAACTTCTACATTTTTTTTCACATTTTTCATAGGCAAGGAAAGAATGTGCAAAATGTGTTTCTAAATTATTTTGGCAAACAATCCCAAGAAGCATAACCATGTTGAACAGTTGCATGGCTGAGGAACCAGGCTTCATTGTTCTTGAGTTTTCCATTTAAACCACTAAACCATACTTCTGAAGAAAGCTAACAAGTAGTATGTTAGACTCCTATATGATGATCAGAGGGCAGGAGCACCTATGCTGTGAGGACAGGCTGAGAGAGTTGGGGTTGTTCAGCCTGGAGAAGAGACCTTATAGCAGCCTTCCAGTACCTAAAGGGGGCCTACAGGGAGGATGGGGAGTGGCTCTCCATCAGGGAGTGTAATGATAGGACACAGGGTATTGGCCTCAAACTGAAAGAGGGCAGGTTTAGATTGGATATCAGGAAGAAATCCTTTACTGTAAGGGTGGTGAGACACTGGAACAGGTTGCCCAGGGAAGTTGTCGATGCCCCATCCCTGGAGTTGTTCAAATCCAGGCTGGATGAGGCTTGGACAACCTGGTCTAGTGGGAGGTGTCCCTGCCCATGGCAGGGGGGTTGGAACTAGATGATCTTTAAGGTCCCTTCCAACCCAAACCATTCTATGATTCTATATTCTGGTTGATATGAACCACAGTGTGTGTCCATTTATGATACAGGGATGAGCAACAGATGAACCAAGCAAATTAAATTACCTGAAATTTTACCAGAAGAGGGAAAGAATTTTCTGTTAAGTTTTTGAGAGCTCCAACCCTATTCAAAAAGGGCATGTGTGCACACGTAAGAGAGCAAGTCTGTGGTTAATAATTTCCTGCCCCAGAGATTCCTAGTTTAATGTGGGAGTCTGCGTGATTAGACAACTTTCACATTATTTTAACCGGGAGGGATATTGAAATGTTCATCCTGCTTTGTGCTCACTCAGGGTGAGGTGGCTGGTCAGAGCACAGCGATGACATGGACTGCACAGCCCATGGTATGCTCATGAAATGATTCAGGAGCTTGTGATCTATTGGAAAGCGAGCACTGGAAAGACTGAGAGTCCTGGGTATAAATATCGTCTGTTACACCGAGAACTTCTGCGGTTCACTGTTAATCATTCACACACTTGTTCTCTTGTCCCATTCCTATTTCTTTTTCACTGTACATCAGTTAGTACAGACTGGATGCTGGGGTAGATAGGCTTTTGGTCTGAACTGTTAAAACTGTCCTGGTTTTTTTTCTTCTGTCCTTCACTTTCTGTATGTATATACTTACCAACCAATTTATCATGGCTTTTAAAGACTAATTAGACAGCATTATTGTGCTTTGAATGTGAAAAAGTATCTGAAGTGCTAGTAAATAATTCTCAGGAGATTTTCACGCTCAGGTGGTACAATGTTCCCTTCACATACGTGCATTCCCTCCAGTAGAAGTCCAGTCTGCAAATCCTATGGCTTCACTGAAATAAATAAATAAAATTTATAAATAAAAAACATATGTGCTCTTCATACTGCTACAAGTTTTAAACATCAGGTGTCCTTTGAAACTGAAATTCCATCAGTGTGTCCTGCAGCATCTACAGGTGGCTTGTGGAAATAAATTTCGTTGCAAATAAGTTGTATTTTGAATACAAAACTGAAATAGAAGACTATTTTTACATGACAGTTCTGGAACATGATGTCTTTTGCTTGAAAGTGGTTAAGAACAGTAAAAATCTGAGGCAGTCTCATAAGAATGTTGCTCATTAAGAGCAATGTTAAGGTGTTTATGTACCTTGTAGTAAATGAAAGGGCATTGTGTAATTCAAGTGTGGGAACTGAGGGAATGCACAAAAATAAATTCAGCTAAATTCTGACATTAAATGTCCGAGAAAGTGTATCAGAGAATCAAAGTGATGCTGTAAAACCATGACTTTTGGAACTCTACTAGTCTTTATCTTCTTGCCCAGATATTTCAATCCACCAGATTGAATCCACCGATTCCAGGATCTGATCGTAGTGGTTGCTTAAGAAAAAGGTTTGATTTTCACTTTGACTCTGCAGCTGTGTAATTTCACTAACTTCAACAGAATTTGCTACTGGTTAGTAGTTATACCAGTTATCTCCAGATCTAAATTGGAAACGGTGGACTAGTGGAAGCTGAAAGGGCCAGGTGGCAATTGTGATATGACCTCTCCTGTTGAACGGTCTTATTTATTGAGTCTGAAAATGGCACTAGTGTTCCATTCCCCTGAAATGATAAGCTTAGTAATGTGACACACAAAAAGATAGTGAGTGGTCTTTCCTGTTCCTCACTGTGGGGAACAAAATGAAACTCAAGCCCTTAAGTCTCCGTGTTAATAGTCTGAACTGAGAAAGGGGAAAAACAAGCTGTGTCTTAAGGATGATGCATCTCTCCAGCAATTCACATTTTTCCTTCTATTTTTCCATTAATAAACATCTGCTCCACTGTGAGGCTTTTCTCTGAACATTTGGAAATATTTTAATGCCCTTAAAATTGCAGATTTCTATTAACAGCCTGTGCTTTCCTCTTGCTTTGGTATCCTCACACCTGTTTTGCCTTTGGCACTAGGCAGTGGATAATGAGGTTACCTAATGTGTTGACTGTTGGCTTCAAGCTCTTTAATAGTCCAGCAGGATGCCTTTCCTGCACTTGTTTGGTTTTTGTGTGGGTTGGTTTTTTTTGTTGTTTTTTTGTTGTGTTTTTTTGTTTTTTTTTGTTGGGCACAGGAGAGAGATGATGTGTAAGGAGTCCTTCCTTCTATAAGCCTTTGTGTTACTATGTTTGGTATTGTTTTGAGCTGAGTTTCTGATATATCATGAATTGAAGGAGGGATGTGTCTGCTTTCAGTAGGAAAAACTGCTTGTCTTGTCTTTGACGTGGTGCAGGATTTTTTGTGGGAGGTGAGGTGCTCCGGGTCTCATCACTTTTCCTACCAACAGAAAACCATGCTCTTAGAGACCGTTCAGCTCCACGATGGAAGTGGTCACAGCTGCTTCTATGGCAGCTGATGAAATTGGCTGCAAAATGACAGGCAGCCTTCTTAGCAGGAAGAAAGAATGCAAATTCTCTACTTCTTTCTACCCAGATCTAGTAGATATGGTAATAACCACTTATTTTAAAAGCACCTTCCTACTGAGAGATCCCATCTTACAGTTGTTGATGAATTTGTCTAGTGATTATTTTTTATTATTTTTTTTTTATTATTTTGCTCACACTCTCCACACTTTTGAAGGCTTCTAAATCAGGCTTTTTTAGGTGTTGCACCTGATGTATGGAAGGAAGTATATAAAAAGACCCGCAAACCAAACCTTGTTATTCTTTTGAAGGGCTTTTTAAAGTTCTTTCTGTCATTCCCACAAACTTGACAGCAGTTTAAATGACGTGCTGTCATGCTAATCAGGTGGTCTCAGTCTATTTGCTTCTGGTCCCCTGTTCTATATTGGCGTGTTATTTTGTGTCTTGTGTTTTAAGTACAAAGGGAGAACCTACTTTTAGTTTGTATACCTGGTGCACCACTTCTTCTAGAATTTACTGTTTTGCTTGATGCACTTTCTAAGCCAAATCAGTCTGTAATATACCTCATTGCCATCAGTGAAGTACCAGTAGTGTGAATTTGGGCTCTGTGGCTGTAGCCTGCCCACCGCAGGCAGACTGACTTTGATACAAGCTTTTTGTGAATGTTCCGCTAAGGATGCAAGTTAGAGTCATTCTATGAAATCCCAGCATGATGCATATCATAAAGCAGTTCAGTCAAACAGCAGAAATAGTCGCATTTAATTTATAGTGCTCGCTGAGTGAAATTCACCTTTTGTTTTCATCAGTGTTGATAAATTTGGTGCAAATGAAAAAAAAAAAAAAGCCAGTATGTATATACAGAGGGATATGTTCTTAATTCCTTAGTACCAAATAGGCATGATTTGGTAAAATCTATGAAATATTGGTTTAATGCTTAACAGTACAGTCATCAAAACCACAAATAGCACATTAAGAATTGTGGTGAAAGGAATCAGAACAAAGCATGAAAGCAACACAGTCTGTTATGTAAATCCTGAGTACACTTGTATGTCTACCAGATTCTAGTTTCCTCTGACTCGCAATGTAACAGAACTAGAAAAACTTTAAAAAGGCCAAGGATAATGAGAGGTGTGGAATGGAGGAGAGCTGGAGTAGCCTTCGACTCTCCAGGCTGGGAAAGATGGTTGGAGGGAGTGCAGGGAGGAGCTTGTTAAGGGCAAGCAAGAAATTATTATTTCCTATTTTTTTTCACAATTCAAGAGTTAGGGGACATGCTATAAAATTAATAGGTAAGATGTTAAGACAAAAAAAGGACAACTTATTTGAAAATTTCTTAAAATGAGACAATTAGTATGTTTTTTTCAATAGCAGAAGTAAAAGCAATGGAATAAACAGGGTGTTTCTGATGAAGGTACCTATAAAATATGTAGCTCTGTGTGTGTGTCCAGGTTGTCCTTACCGTATGTGTTAGTGCTAATTCAAGTCAAGATTTCCCTTTTCTTGAAGGCATGGATATGCAGCAGTTTCTGCTAGGTGGTATGATGTTTAGGAGAAAACAATAGAAGAGGGAAACCTGTATGTATAGAAAGATAGGAAGATCTTTAGGACGAGAGGGTTCCTTCCTGTTGAAGTTTGGAAAGTTCCTGTTGAAGAATCAGAAAGTTTTTGACAAATTATCTCAAAGGTCTCATAAAGGATCCATTTTTAGACTTACAGTCATAGCAGCTTAACTTCTTGAACTTCGTTCCACACTTCACCAGCGTAACTGGACACAGAACTGGTCTTTATCTATATTTCATAACAGGAGCATATTCTTATTTTTCAAACAAGAAGGCAATTATTTTTTTAAAGGTTCTCCAACTTACATGAAAAAGCTCGGAAAGAAATCAGGTCTATTTAAGGTTTTGCAATTGCTATTCAACTGTTCTGAATTTCTTTTGCCCAGTGCAGCATTCAGAACCCTGATTCTTCTTGGCAAGATTTGGAGTTATGATTTTGTGCCACCCTATAGCAAAACATTAACGTAGTTCTTAGAATTTGGTGAAAAATGTAGGGAAAATTAAATCCATATGCTACCCCCTGAGGCAGACCTATATCCCCCCAGTTACCCTAAGCTCCTGAATTTCATGAACCACTTTTTTTCTTGTTAAAATTAATACCATATTTAAGTTAGATAAGGTCACATGTTATTTAGTCCCCAGTGAAGATGTCAGAATTGAAATGATTTACAGTGGAAATAGAATTGTAGTGAGAGAATTACCGCTTGTTATTGTGGAATGGTGAGATGAGGCAGTTGATTATATGGAGATATAATATGGATATATATATATATATGGAGAGATAAGCCAGAACTCTTTGATTCTGTTGATGCTTTACTCTGGATGGGCTCCCTCATTTTGGAGGCTTTCATTTTTTTTCTAATACTTATTTCAGTATTATTTTACTGAGAAAACGATGTAAGTTTCTAGAACAAATGAGTTTGGCGTCCATGAGAAGTGTTTGGGTGATACTATGATCTAAGCTTCAGCAGGCTTCCTGCCCACCCTGCCAGCTTGACCTGGAAAGGCCATCTTTAGAGTTGGAAGAGAATTCATGCAAAGGCTTCTTTACTGATGTTTTATATAATTATAATAATAGGTGGCTCTGTTATTAGGAGAGCAGAGTGGGAGCGTGGATTCCTGAGCCTTTTAATCAAATCGTTAAGAAAGACTCCTTTCTCAGGTTGTTATATCTTGGAAATGGATGCTTTGTCTAGGTAAAAATGAATGAGCTTTGGGGTTTTTTTGGTTGTGTTTTTTTGTGGTGTGTTTTGGGTTTTTTTGGTGTTTTTTTTTTTTTTATTATTTTTACCACACTCAGAGTGGTAGCTCAGTCCAGGTTGCTGCATATCTGGGAATCCTGGATGTGCTCTCTGTGTGTGCAGACAATCTCTGCAGCCTGTGTACAGTGAGCCCAGCAAGCCTGGGAGGTATCAGCCCTATTCTACATGGGCTGAAAGGAAAACATGCACTCAGCTAGTAAGGTTGATGCATCCTGGAGCTCGGATGTTGCAGCACGTGTGAGCATTTTGGTTTTGGGAGGGAAAAGCTATCCTAACACACAAAAAGCACAAGTAAGAATGTCATCAGCTTGGGAGTCGGAATTGCTTTTATGTCTGACTCGCTGAATTTCGATAATGCATTTCAGTCTCCTGTGCTTTTTTCCTTCATATCTGTAGTCTGTTTACAATATGGGATCTGTAGAGAAATTCTGTTCCTTAGTATAGACACAATGCCCAACACAAGGAGGGTGGGAGTAGAGAGAAAGTCTTGATCTCAGTTTGGCCCTCTGGGAAATTTTGTACTGTAAATAGAAGTAGTAAAAACTATCAGGTGATGACACTTTTTGGGCTGAATTTTTTTGAACTGGAGACCCGAAGGTGAAATCATCTGTATTGCATTACCCACCACGGTGCTGTCCAGACACTCTTAACTTTCCATGCATTGACAGATTACTACTTGAGTAGCACACTCTGTATTGTGGAAAGACTGCTTCTTTGCCCACAAACAAAGCTGAATATGTTGCTTTGGAAAGCCGTCGTTGGGACACTCTTTCATGAGCTGCCACTAATCCTGAAGGATTTCTTAGGCATTTGTGTTTTTCAAAAGGAAAAATTAATTCCTTAATTTGAATGCTATAGCATTCTGTGTTTAACTCACAAGAAACAGCAAGAACATGGAGCAGTGTTTTTCACAGATACAATATTGAGAGTACAAAAAATAGACAGTCTCATATGAGCTCTGACAGCTGTTCAGAGTCAGCCTAAGAGTCATCTTTGAGAATTGCCTAGATTGTTTCTTGTCATTACTCCTTTTCTTTTTCCTACTACGTGTTCTCACCTTTCCTTCATTCCATCCATCCATCATCCATTTTGCTTCATGTTGTGCCATCTCCCATTAGAATCATAGAATTGTTTAGGTTGGAAAAGACATTTAAGATAATGAAGTCCAACCGTTGACCTAACACTTCCAAGTCCATCGCTAAACCATGTCCATCAGCACCACATCTCCATGTCTCTTAAATACCTCCAGGGATGGTGACTCAAACTTCCCCGAAATCTTGTATTTATAGGAGAGCTTCTGTTACGATGCATGAATCTTTGCTATGTAGTACATTAGTGTACGTGTTTGTGCTAACATGCTTTGGCCAGGAGTTACATCGTCTTCTGCTCATAACCCCTCATTAGTAGTAGAGGCCCTAACTCTTCAAGTTCATTTAAATCTCAGGTGAGATGAAGCCCCCTTCTCTAGAGCAACGCTGTTTGCAACTGACTTCTATAGGTCTGGCAGCCTCACCATTTTAAAACTGCTGCTACGTCTCATCTGTTAGTTTAAACAAATTTAAGCAGCTGTGCTGAGCCTGCTTCTCTTACACTTAGTACAGTCTCAGCATTCACTTGATAATTCATACACCATTAGGTCTATGATTTTTTTACTCAGACACACAGCTATTTTAATTGTTTAATTGTTTCCGGATACGCTGCTACAGTTAGAGGACAGTGTCCATTTACAATAATAACAAAAACAATAATAACAACATACATTTCAAAAGTTTGGGAGTTCAGGTTTGCTTATAGATAGAATGACCAGTGAGCTCTTCTATTTAGCTTCTGAAATG
Organism: Chroicocephalus ridibundus; assembly: GCF_963924245.1. Taxonomy (NCBI): domain Eukaryota; kingdom Metazoa; phylum Chordata; class Aves; order Charadriiformes; family Laridae; genus Chroicocephalus; species Chroicocephalus ridibundus. Next base: position 15,140,255 of record NC_086292.1, read on the forward strand.
TTTTACTCATTATTCAGTGAAAAGTTCAAATGACGCTTCCTGTGATGATTTTTGAGTGGTTTTGTTCCACTAAAGAGCATAACTAAATGAAAACTTAGACCAATACTCTTAGGTTTCTTTCCACATACATAGACTAAATATTGCATCATGAATTATCTTTCTTTCAGATAATGGTCCTCTAACATAAAGTCTAGACTTCACTGATGGAAAGATGATGCAAAGAAAGAATTTTGAGGGGGATCCCTTAGTTTCCGTCCCAGACTGAGCTGTCTTTTCAGTTCTAATAATCACATGCACAGGGCCATTGCTTCTGATAAAGTGGAATTTTGATTGAAAAAGTCTGACCCACAGAATGCTCTCAGTTAACTACACCTGTGCAATGCCAGGAGTAGCCAAGTTCTCTTTCCCGTAATTTCTATATAACTGCGAAACACATAAATTCCTAGCCTTGACCTTTTTGTGCATTCCATACAATTTTGGCATAGGAACACATTTGCTTCAAGCCCAGACTTGTGTTGCAGCGTAACAGATCATGGGCAGGAGAGCGATGCAAATGTTCTGTGCGCTTGCACATTTATATCCATTTCTTCAGGGACCATAAAGCAGGATTTTGTATGTTTTAATATACAACTTAACTTTTTCCCGTAAGCATGCAATTTCAAGGCCATTTGTCTCAGATGGTTATTCGTCTCGAACATGTGTAGTTGGATTGCATCTTGTTAACATTGGCCCTCTCATTTAAAGTCTGGAACTGCTACACGTAAGGCTTGAACAGAGGCAGAGTATGCAGGATATAACAGAGACATATGGAACCTTATTCCTGCATCCAGTTTCTTAGCAATTAAGAGAGATTTTTCAGTTCATAAAGCTTGGAGATGAAGATAGTTGAACCTGCGCGTTCTCTAAACAGGAATTAAATTCTTTCAGCTGAATGGAATTATACCAGTTAAAGACAATTTCAACAATATATGATCAATCTAATTTTAAAACAGTGACTCAAAATGTTTGGCTGGCTAAGATGCTAATTCCTGAATTGCTTACAGTAAGGAGGCCAAAACCTTTGAAATTCAAATGTTGAAGAGTAGGTTGGAACCAGGTGTTTGGGGTGTTTTTTTCCTTTTCCTTTGAAGGAAATAGCAGAGGTATTTATGAAAATATGCTGCAACAGTGATCGGGATAAATTGTTAAATTTTTCCTTAAAGAATGCAACTTAAAACTTTGACCCTTCTTAAAAAGAATTAAGTGGTGATGTGGATTTGCTGTATCATAATCTTCTTCCCGATAAAATAAGGAGAACTGTTTGCTGAACTATGAACAAAATTGCTACCTGTATATCTGTATCTGTAAGGATTTTCTTGGTTGCTGAACAAAGCAAAACCTCCATTTCAGCACTTTTCTCTGCAGATCCCTGACAGCACATCCCTACGGTAGTCCTGCTGCACTCCTGATAGGGATGTTCTATATAGTGTGGTAATGAGCTGATGTCAAAATTATCATGGCCAATGATGAGATGAGAAGAGAGTCTTGACTCTGAGAATCATTTTGGGAGTGATTCAGGATGGAAAAATTGGAAATCTTTATAGTAAGGATATGCCTTTACGAGCAATTGATCCGTGTCATAGATTCTTAGATAGCTGTATGTCTCTAATAAAGTCAAGGCATGTCTTTTTTACTTAGCATGGCGTCATATGAAACAAGGTGAAAAGAATGAGTATGTCTCCTGTGACTAGAGGAAAACTTGGCTGCAATTCCTGATCAGATTTCTGACGGGAAAGCTGAAGCTGTAAATAAAGATCTGTTATTTGGAATAACCTCAAACATAATGGTTCTTGGCTAAATAACAATGTCTGATTCCAGTTCTTCTAAACAATGTTTGCTTCATTTAAGTAACCTTAAAAAGAGCAGCCCAGCAAATCCTCACTCCAGCAGGTGTGTCATCAGAAGTTAACAGATAAAACTTTACAGTTGGCTGTGTGTCTGTGATGTATTTGTAACATAAATATTTTTTATCTAAAGTGAGAAGTAAATAGATTTGGGCCATCCTGATGACAAACTTGAATGACATTCCGTAAATTTAAATTCAGTTTGGATGGAAAGTATAGATTAAAATGAAGCAACATAAACAGGAACCTGTTATAGTCAAACTAAAAGAAACAGCATAAAAATGGGTTTGGTTTGGTTTGGTTTTTTGTTTGTTTGGTTAGTTTTTATGTGGGTTTTTGTGGGTTTTTTTGAGGGGGGTGTGTGTGTGTGTTTTGTTGTTTTGTTTTGTTTTTGTTTTGTTGGGGTTTTTTTTCCCCAAAGTCTAATTGAAGCCTTCTGATACTATTCAGAATAGGAAATTTCCAGTTCCGAAGCCTGAAATAAAATATGTAGGAAAAAGACTCGCAGACGTCAGCGCATTTACCTAAGTTTCTGTAATCTCTTTACGTGACAGCAGTACGGATACACCCTTCACTGCTCTCCACAAACAGCTGTGCATTGAAATGCATGTGTTAGCTGTGTAGTTTTGTACTGTCATCTCGTGATGAAAAAAAGCTGCATAAACAAATGAGAGGAGTGGTCATTTAAGTCTTTGATGGGAAGAAAAAGTAGTTTGATATTTGATAACTCATATTGTCATTAATAAAGGATGCGCATTTAGTAGCAACTGAACAGATTAACTTGTTCACTGGCCAAGAAGCAAACAGTGCTGAGTTTCATTTGTGTCCTGAGAATCAACTAAGAGATGCTGTTGCTTTATGCTGACTGGTGAAGAGGGAAGTGAATACTTGTGTATGGTAATCAGGATTTAAGTATCTTTAAATAAGATATTCTTCAATTGAATTACAAGATCCTTTTAAGAAAAACAAAAAGACTGTGCAAGTTAAAAGGAGATGGGGAAGCAGCTTTGAAGGTAAAAATATTCTATTTAATGTCCTGCCTGTACTCACTGCATCTGTCTGTTTCTCTCCAGGGAATCACACCTACACAATGTAGGTATGTAGGAAAGTTTGGCTTGTTGTGCCATGCTCAATTACAAAAATCAATTAAGTCTTATGTAACCTATTTGGACAGTGTGTGCATAGCACAAACCACATCTTGTATCTTTTGTAAATTGATCAGGTTAGTGTTTTTCCACAGTTTCTTTTAAATACTTTTCTTTGGAGTAGGTTGGTACTTGCTGTCATTGCACTATAATCTTGTTAGTCTTGTTTGTGTTGTCTTAGTTCTGTAGTAATGTTAGTTTTAAGTTTTTTACATGGTTTTAAATGTCTCAGGTGCTTTGGTACTCCTTTCTCCCTTTCTGCCTCATGTGTATATATATTTGCTTTGCATGTACTTGCTTTGAATTTGACTTTTTTCCCCTGTAGGTATTATAGAAAGCATGACTTTGGTTCTTTTGGCTTGTTCTGTTACCAGCATACCTGAATACTTGGCAGAATCCCACCATTCAATGAATGCTGAACAGCTCCGGGTTTCTTTGGGTAGCCAAAGGAAATATAAAATTAATTAGCAACAAAATTTAGGTCTTTACCTGCCTTGTAAAAGTCCACAAATGTTTATACTATTTAGAGGCTTCTGGCTAAGATCCTGTTCTCCTGTTTGATGTCCCTTCCAACCCTATGGTTCTATGATTCTGTGATAGCGAATGCTCAAATGCTGAAATTCAGCTGAATTGCTGAAAAGTTGACAATTAGTATTGGAGATTCACCTAAAGTCTTCCACTGTTTTACGTATTCATTTGCAAGTCAAATTGCTTTTGAAGTGAAGTAACTGCTAAAAAGGAAAGCTTTTTTATTAAAAATTGTGTTTTAATATTATGAGTGGTGTTTTCCCAGCTGAGGACAATGAGCTACCTTGGAATTGCATCTGATTTTTTGTGTTGGGTTACTTTTTGGCACTGATTGTTTTCACTACACAAAAAATGGGGAAGAGAATTCCAGTGGAGTTGCAATATGTTGAAAACACCTTAAAATCCATTTTTATTAACTTAAAACTATTAGCCATTAATCTAAATCTAATTATTTCCCCTATAATATATATATATATGCTAGTGCAAAACCAAGTCTTAAATATACCCACTGTCTGAAAAGAAATTGTAAAATCTAAGTGATTAATCAGAAGTGTCTTTGAAAAGGCAATACAGCAATGTTATTGTTAATGATGTGTGACACATACACATATGAATTGTATTGTATTGCATGGCTGTATAATTATGTATAAATGTAAATACTTTTGCCGTAGTATCATTCATTTCCATATTCAGAAAGAATTCTACCTGAGAAGGATGTTCTTCTCTTATGAAGATAAGTGCTATATTGGGACCACTTGACTATAATGTTACAGATCTATGTAATACAACTAAATTGTGGATGGAACAATTGGAAAAATGAAGTGATATAACTCAATCATTTCTGATTAAAGACCGTTTTGCTTTAAACTGGCTGATAATCTAAGAAATGGACATGACTGTGAAATGATAAAGGCTGCTGAAAACTGCTTGCCAAAGGAAACCATTAGGTAGTAATGAAAAAAAGTAATATCAAATACAAATTTGTACATCACAGAAAATGTGTATAATAAAAAATAAAATTATATATCAAAAGTAATTGAGACACCTGTCAAAGCATAAAGCATACATTCGGCATAAGAAGTGCCATTCAAGCATACAATAATGGTATTTTGCTAAAAGTTTTTACAGCTCAAAGCAAAGGGAAAATAAATATGGGTATATTACTTTCATTAATATATTTGTGCAAAACTGCAACGTTAACAGAAAAACAACGTCATAGGCCTGTCCACTTATGAGTTATATTTCCTGCTGCCTCTTTCTGAAGGAACAGGGGTAGCCCAAGCCATAAAATGCTGCCAGGGAATATATTTTATCTGAAGGCTATGGAACTGGTCAGTTTTGAGTAAGAGCATACAAATACATTTCTGGTCACTGCCGCACAATTTTGCGTGTCTGTTGTGTATGGGATAGTGCCAACTGTGAAGCTGGCTGGCTGGAAGTCATGGTGCCATTTTATTGTGCATCAGCATGCTCCTCTGTGAGGGTGGAAGATGACATAGTCTCTTCTTTTTCAACAGCCTGGTTGGTGCGAAGTAGACAGAGCAGCTAGTTAGCAATGCTTCTTTTTGTGTAGTGTAACATTTCAGTGGATTATAATAGAAATGTCAATTAAAATAGTTATAGGAAGAAAATGGGTGGTGTTTACTGTACCAGAAAGAAGTGCAGGGATGGCGTGGATGAAAGCAGGAAGGTGAAAACATGGACATGAGACAGAGAATAGTCATTTCACTGTGGAAGAGGATTGAGTCCTTTGCTGTGCTTGGTGTTCCCACTGTTTTGGATAAGGATCCTAAAGTCTCTGTGTCTTTGTCCATCAGCTACAAGGAAGATTAATTCATTAATGTTTTTGAGGTGTTTTGATACTATAGTGATAACTCAAAGTAGCAACAAGTCAGAAATACTAGTCTGAAAGGGAAAACTAAGGTACAGCTGAGAACAAAACTAGGTGGTCCCATCTTTATTATGATGCTTGAACCGCAGTCTAGTTCATCTGTCAAGGCAACTTCTCTCTTTGAGAGCAGCAGAATGAGTATTTTTAATTACACAGCATTCAGGTTTCCCTTTCTTCCTCACCCCCCCTTTTTTTTTTCTTTACAGATTTTTAACAGAATCTAACAGATTTTTTTAACACTGCCTTATCTTCTTCCAGGAGGGAAGAACAAAAGTGTAGGAATTTCTTCAGGGAAATGAGAGGGAGGGAAGTAGGACTAATAGTATGTGTTAGGGGAAGAAAAACACCTGTGAGATTTATCTTTTGGCATAATATCCCTTCTCAGATCTTTCATGGTTTGAAAGAAATTAGACTTGAAAGAAATTAGACTGGAAGGCAAGAGTCTTTTTATGATTCTGACAAATCACGCTTCATATTAGAGGTCTACTGGAAACTCCTGCAAGTTTTATTCTTTCTTACTTTGTTCTGGGATGTCTATCACGCTGAGTGTTAGAGAAATAACAATTGTGTCATATGGGACATCAATAAGCTCACATCTGCAAGTACAGATAACAAAAAGAGTTGTTCTATTTGTTTCTTTGTGTAACCGCAGCACGGGCTTCAGACTACAGCTTCAAACAGAGTTCATGTTTTGCATGGTGCGTATGGCGTGTATAGCTTTGTAGGTGAAGCTTGCATTATACATCACTTGTCAGTGATTACTTTTTGTTCTGTTGAAGTATTTATTTCAATTGAACTTTATTTTTCTCCTCTTCTCTCCCTTCCCCATAGATGACTTTATTTCAGTCTATTTACCTTTACATTTTACCTTTATAAATATAAACCTGATTCTGGGACTGTAGAAACTCGTTCAGGGAAAAGTCGTAAGGGCCTTTGCAGCCAAAGGTTTAAATTTAGTTTGCTCATTAAAGAAGAAAAAACCTGAACATCTTTCTTTTGATACTAAAGCTCACTTTCTGAGCAATTGCCCAATTTTGGCCATTTTTGTGACATCTCTCTTAACTTTGGCAGTTAGGTACAGCACAACAGCTGTCATCCCTTGTAGGCTTTACAGCTTCTGTCAGCACTGTAGAGTTGTCACATGTCTAGTATCAATGTAATCAATGTTAATTAGTTTTGAAGGACAGAAAGCTTTCGTCAAATTTGGATTAGGCCAACGTATCCTTGCTGAACTGAACTGTGGTGTTTCACCCATTGTAACTATCATATTAGAGATCAATGTTTGAACTTAACTTTGCAGGTATTTTTAAGAGTTGTAGAAGTTCAACCTTATAAATTTGCCATCTAGTTTCAGCAACCCCCCTGATTTTGTGATAAAGTCTCATAGGCCTGCAAGAGAAGAAAGGTATATTTAGCAGAAGTGGCCTTAAGGCAGTGCAAATCAGCTGCAAAGCCTGAAGTAATATATAAGGAAAGTCACCAGTGTCTTGATATCAAAGCCCAAGACAGGTAACTGCTTCTTGCTGGGACACAGTGTTTACCCTGAGCGTTAAATTTCAAATGATAAATGTTGATACAAATTCTAGGTTCTGCCTAAATTACATTTAACAGGGTTTTCTTCACGTATAAAGAGGACAATTAACTCCTTCAGCACTAGTCACTCTGTGTCCTGTGTGCCTATCTGACATTGTTGAATGCTCTGTGTTCTCTCCAGAACTTGCAGGTAATGAGAAGTCCCACAGCCGTTCAGCCACTTTTAAAAAATGAAATCTTGGCAACAGGACCTCTCAGCTAAAGGGGTAACTTTATTAACACCTTTCTAGGCTGAGTGTGTAGCGTGGAGTGGAATCTAGTACTGCTCCTAGCAGCCCCATTTGCAAGTGCAGTGTGTAGATACAGATAAAAACATGTAGTGAAGCTTGATAAAGCTATCTTTATGAAAATGCACATACAAAGAATCTTATTGATTTACTCATATACTTAGCAAACAGAAGAGAGGTCAGTTGGAAATGCAGATCTGCATCCATCTCATATAATTTCCTGGTACACTAGTTCTCAGCGTGGATTGATTATTTATTTGGAAGTTGTTATTGCAACCATAAAATAGGTTCAGTTGTCATTTTGCCTTCGTAAGAAAGAAGAGAGACAGCACAACATGTAAGAGTTGGCAGCATCCTGTAATGTGCGTTTTCTGTCTAGCTTGTTTTGTTGCATATAAAATAACTATCTTTTGTTAATGACAAAATGCGTCAGTCTTTCATCTTGGTAAGTTTATAAAGCTCAGTCAATATTTCTCATTTTATATCAGGCTCTGATTCTGGAATTTTGATGGGAATTTATCCCTCGGAGAAACTGATGGGAGAATCTGATTCTCTGAAGGCCTTTTGTACTTAGAGTTCATTTGTCTCCATTAGTCCAAGTATTATTTCCTGGGTTTTAGCTGAATTTGTAGTGGTGGATCAAGATGGTACAATGTTTCCTTTCTTTTAAGGTTCCTTAATCCTATTTTCAGGAAGAAATAGTTCAGACTTCATTTTATTTCCTTGGCAGGGGACCAGTTTTAAATCAGGACATGTATCCAGACAGCAGACGGTCCATAAGATGCTGAGCAATAGCTGACTCGAGCCCTTCATTAGGGTGACGCACACTTGCTCAGTTCCCATTTTCCTAGGTTGCATGGTAACCAAAAGGTCAGCCTTATTCCCTAAACAGTGGAAATCAAACGTAAGTTCACAATACTGAGTATTTTTCATTCATCAAATCCTTCAGGGCCCATTCATTGCTAGTGTACGTGTTCGGGCGTATCTTTAGTTTTCCATGATTGCTTTGTACAGCTGGACGGATGTGCAGTCTATGTGCAGCTGAGACAGATGAACATCCAAAGCTATCCTGATGGTTCAGCATGCAATTGCAGCTTCCTTGCAAGAGAGTGGAGTCTTCCAGTTTTTTTGTTGTTGTTGAAGCAGGGTAATTAGGTATACATGGAAATATGGAAAAAAAAAACCCTTTAAATGAAGGTAAAACTGTTGGTATTCTACTACTGCTCATAGGACTACTTATAGGTAGCATTTGATTATCTGGAAAAAATATAAGAGAATCAATTTCCTTTTCTGACAAACTTAGTGATTGCTAGGATCAACAAAAAGCAAGCCGAAACACTATGTAATAAATAGCTCCTTTGACCTGCTTTTACACCCATGTTTTCATAGCGACTCATGTCTTACACAACTGTAAATGATTTGATAATAAAATCCAGTGTATCCAGAGAGGCTTTGGAGTTTTTTTAGAATTTGATTACCTAAGAAGTTTCTGATCCCTTTTTACTTAAATGTGTGTTTAGCTTAGCTTCATGTGTCTGCTGTAGTCCTTTTAAAGAGATCTGTGTCTGCCCATTCTAATTCTAGTCTTAGAGTCCCAATTTTAAAATTTACAGCTGGTTAGAAAATGCATTACTTAACCTCTTCCATGAAAAATTTGGAGTTTTTCTTTTTGTTACAGACCTGTCTATCTATGTTTTCATTTAGATATAAATTTGAAAATTTGTTAAATTTCTGGTCAGCCACAGTGAGAAAAAATTAAATGAGTAAAAGGGTTGGTTTATGGTTAAGTACGTGGATTATGCTTTCATAAAAGTAAATGCCTTATGTTTATTGCAAATAGTATCAACAAATACAAGCTGATTATCTTTGACTTAAAATTTTTTATACAGTGGCTCTGGAGTTACTAACTGTAAAGTTACGCTGATGAATGCCTTTTTGGACATCTGATAGACTCAGCATGCCACTTGGAAAGCTCTTGTGTTTTATTCCTTGCGGTAATAGATAGGTGAACTACATTTGTTTGAGTGTATTTTTTTTTTTTTTTGTAAAGTTAGAAAAACACTTATCCAGGTCTTGATTTAACTGTCTGTTGTTAATAGTAACCTCCAAATAAAAAAAGGTAAGAGACAAGCAGTAATCATCTGTGACTTTTGGCATTCCATGAGGAAGACTTAAACTTTAAAAAATGGCTTTACTTTCCTCTTTGCTGTCGTCTTAGTTTAAATGTATAATTTTATCAAAGTAACTATTGCAAAGATTAACCAGTTTTTTCCATGTGAATGAATGTGCCCTATATTTTGAAACATTTTCTGTTTTGATTTTTCGTCATGATTAACAGTTAAGTGAAAAACCAGCACTCTGCCTTGCTTGTCAAATACTTGGACAGCGTAGTGCAGCCGCTATGGGAAGCATACACGTTAAATGCCTAGCAAATACGTCCTTTTACTGGAAGTTCTGAGCTAAAAGTGAGTGCTCTTAAACACTGAAACCTCCCATAGATGCCTGGAGGGCCATTGCAAAGTCATTTTCAAGGCTTTAGCGAATGAAACAATGGGAAATCTTTCGGCAGAGGATTAGAAAGAGACCCATTGCACCTGGGTCTCTGCTTTCTTTTGGTCAGAGGTTATCACTTCAGCAGAAGGAAATTTGTGATTACACCTTCATTGCTCCAGTTCATTCTGTATCTTTATGGAGAGTCTTCCACTTCTGAGTGTTACCATAGATGAAGAATTTAGAAATTGGAGACAGGTCTGATAACCTGCCTTTTTAGTGGTAAAAATCTGCAAACAATGCTAGTATGTTCTATGTGCTAAGTAACAAGTGTGCATAAACCAGTGATGTACTCCCTGTCAGGACTGCTGCATTCCCAGATATTCTTCCAGGTTTGTAAGGTGTGCAACCCTCTGTGGTACCTCGCCAGATGCCAGATGAAACATGCCCGTGTTTCCTTCCTGTTATAAATGCTTTTTTGCCCAGGTAGGGCAGCAATATTGAATCTCCAGTTATAGTGGGTCTTCATGACTTTTGCTAACAGAAGACCATCTCTCCAGTTGCCTTTTATCTTCCTGCTCATTTAAGGCTGCTGTTACTCTGTTCTGACAGATCTATCGTTCTCCTGTCAGAAGTCTTAGTGTCTTCTGGAGGCTGGTGTTCTCTCCTTGGTCTTGTAAGCAGAAAACAGCAGTAATGTTTCTAAACCATGTCAGTCTCTTCTATGCCAAAGCAACAGTGGCCTATGTTTACCCCAAGTTTATTTCACTGCCTTGTAAATTATTTGTTTTAAACAGCTATGGCCTTTCAACACTGCAGATCAACTTTGCTGCAGATTCTGGTCAGAATTTGGCCTGCTCTTTATTTTTTATTTCCTCTAACGTACAAGAGATCACACTTCCAGAGAAACGTTAAACTTGTGTGTATGTGCACATATGTTTTCTTGCCAAAGTACTAATGATTAAAAAGAGCGTTTCTGACAGCAGGAAAGTTTTCTGCTCCATTTCTCCCTTTACACAAAAATATACTGCATCTTATGTATTTGATTTACAGTTACCTGTGACTCCTAACAGAAACAAACTTTGGTGACAAGATTCTTAAAAATGTACTTCTATTTGTACAAAGAAGCCCTAGGAGACCCCGGCGCAGTGACATTTCCCAACTTCTACTGAGGAGAATAAAATGCCATAAGGGCTGAAAATTGTGGGTCTTTTATCAGTGGGTAGCAAACAAGGGTGATGGCCATCTCAGAACAAACGTTACATCTGTGTAACTGAGTAACTTTTTTTTGCCCATGTTCTCAAGGGAAACTGAAATCTAATATCCCCTGAGCCCCATTTCCCATTTTTGATAGGGTCATGGCTGTTTTTTCACCCTTTTTAGTCTTAGCAACACCAGATTGCTCTCTGTGCTGCTGTTACATTAATTATCATTCATCTTCATTTGTAATGAAGATATTAATCTTACATAAGTTTGTGATAGTTTTGGCAAACTTTTACAAGGATATGACAGTCACATCAGACACCTGATCTATACTAATTTGCTCCAACCTGAAGCACTGCAAGTGCTTGGCAAACCTTTGAAAAAATTTCTAAGCGCCAGTTTTTTTTCTTCTGCAGTAAGCTTCTAACTTAGTCTATTTTCTTTCTGTTTGCAGGCTCGCTGTCTTGTTTCTTAATGGTCTTCTGTTCCCTTAGAAGGGGAGCTGGGTCCAAAACTCAGTCTGAATTCTTGGACAGGCATTATGCCTGGAGCTTCAGATGGCACAAGAGTGAGAAGCTAATACTCTAAAAGTGGCCATGGACATAACACCATGTTTTGATCCCAAGCTGTATCAGATATTTCCATCTACTTTTCAGTTTCCCAGGATTCTTATTGCATTCTCATTTTGTAGTGTTGCGGGCATAGGTTTTGGTTTTTCTTTCCTCTTACTTAGGGTTCCAGTAAAATGCTTCCCCAGCAAAGGGAGCAGAGATCCCTTGTTTTTCAAGACCTTCACCATCCCATGGAAAAACTGCTTTCCAGTGATGAGCTGAGGTCTGATGGAAGAGGTAAAAACATAACAGAATTTTTATAAATAGCTTTACTGTGATCTAGGATTGTGACTTTTTAATTCCCTCAGTCATTGCTTAGGAATTGCCAGACTTTCTGTATTAGGTAGTCTTATCTTCTTGAGAACAGGTGAGCCCTTCAGTATAATGACACAAGTGATTAATCCACAGATACTGAACATGGTTAGATACCAACTTCTGATGTTTAAGACTGACGTGCTCTTCCACACTGGTCAAAGATGTGGAAATGCAGCATGATGCTGTCCTGTTACTTGGCTAAGCTTAAAGCAGTGATCCCACCAACAGAAGTCACTCAAAATACAGTTCAGTCCCATAACCAGTAGGAGAACAGACCCTGTGTCTCTGGATTATCTTGTGTACTGTCACCTACACTGTGTTTTGAAATTCATAAATAACTTGCTTTATTATTACAATAAAGATCTGGAAGTGACTGAATGCTTGGCGATGGATTGGCAATCCTATTAAATCTTCTTGCTTTTTACTGCTTTTGGTGGTGAAGGCCATGTTTTTCCTAAGTCCTTCTGTCTGTTGGCTTTAAAGAGCAATTATGCTCAACAGTGACTGAAAAATACACTTTCCAGACTTTAAGTAGACAGGTACCTCACACTTTTCTTGTGTTGCCTATTCTAGCCCTCTGTGCTTCTGTAAGGGTATATTGTAAGATCTCTTTTTACAGATCCTTTCCTTGTAAAAACCTCTTACCGTAAAATAGGAGATTATGTTCTGGTAAACATACCTGCTACTTCCAAATAACAAAGTCATTAAAAAGTCAATAGGCCTCTTATGTAACTCCAGTGTAACTTGCTTTCCCTGTTCACCCTCTCTTCTGTGCTGCTATATTCAAGACAACACCCATATCCCCTAAAGCAGGGTGTGCATAGTAGCTCAAGGTCCCAGACACCATGCTCCAGAATGTATTTTTCCAGCAGCTTTGGATTTGCCTGGCTGGCTTCTTAGCTGGCCTCAGCTCAGGCATTTTGGCTGGCTCCACTGGAGGCTGCTGTCTTAACTCCCTGAGGGTCTGATAATGGGGTCAGCTTGCTCCTTAAGATACCATTTGCCTTTTTAACTAAGCTCAGATTGACAATAGTTCATGCTATTACACCAAACATGTAGTTTAGTGAACTGTAGTTAATACTGGGAGTTATATATTTATAGGGGAGGGGGGGAGCAAAGAATTAGTCTGAGCTCCTTGGTCTGTATGTCAACATGTAGTCTTATTAGTGTGTCTAATTTCTAGACACTACCACTTGCTGCTTTTGTCAGGACTCCTGGGCTTTCACTTAGTATGGCTGGCAGAGTACTGGGTTTGAATCCTGGTCTCAGCTTTCATCTAGCTACTGGTGAAAAGAACAGCATCAGCAGGAAAACTTTTTAAAAGGCTGACAGGAGCCTGTGACTTTGCTGGGTTACTGGCACTGCTATTGCATGCTAGAAACCAAGAAACGGTTCTCCTGCTGTAACAAGACTGTGATAAATAAATCGTCGGCAGCCCCCTATTCTAGAAGTAGATGATGCTACATCCAGATTCTGTCAGTTTTTCTTTTTGCAAAATGTATGCTGCATATATACTCTACACTAATACCTGTAGCTATACTGCTGTACATTAGTTTTTATTTTAAAGGAAATTTAAGTTTCTAGGGCTGCACACATGGATTAAATATGAGCAGATGCAAGTGCTGACTGTGCCCTCAAGGAGCCTAGAGTGATAGCTGGCTGGTGTGTGCAATGCCTGATTGGTGTCAGTCAGAAGGTCTAGTTCTGGCATTTTTTTCAAAGATGTTGTGAAAGTCTGTCAAGAGGCTGCTGTTCTGAATGGGTGACTGTCCTGCCCAGCTTCCCTCTCTCTGCTCTGGTGCACTCTGTGTATCCTTGCTTAGCAATTACCTTGTGAGTATTTGCAGGCTCTGTCATAGAAATAGATTGCATAAAGTCACGGATTGAGAGCTGACCCCCAGGAAAGTGGGGCGGCAGGAGAAGAAAAGGGGAATTGGAGTGTGTGTTAAGGAGCCACACTGACCGAAAACAGAGCAGTCGTGACTGGGATTTGAGATGAGCTACCAAAAGCTGGTTGTGAAGTTCCTTTTCTCCCCTGTATATGCGGAAGTCAGGCCATGAGCCAATGGGTTATGGAGAATGCAAGATTCATTGAGTCTGAAAGAGTAAGGAATGCATGACTTCTCACTCCTGCAGTTGTAGCCCTTAGCTAGGAGTCAGGTTAATCAGTGGATAAAATCAATAAGTCACAAGCACACTCTCTCTCACTTGCTCTCTCATTCAACTACTTTACCTTCTTTCAAAACGTCAGAAACAAGTGCTTTTTTTTAATGAGGGAAAAGCTCATCAGCAAGAGAAGCATTGCGGTAACTTATTTTAATGAATTACAGACTTGCTTAGAAATTATTCCATTGCATTTTACTGTAGAAATACAAATCAATCTTAGATTTCCTACAGCTCATGGAAAAAAAAAAAAGATTGATACTGGTATAATATTAAAAAGTTAGGACAATTCTCAGAATTTAGTCTTATCTCAGAAACACAAAATAGAAGGCAAAGTGACACCAGAAAACTGAAAATGGTCTTCGTACCTTTCTTAAGGTATCCCTTATTAAAATTTAAATAAAAGATATTGATCACAAACTACCTGTGAAAGTATCATTAGAAATGCGTTCTTAACCTAGACTTCTGATTTCTTATGGCTGTGTTAACTGCTACAAATTTGCATTTTTTGGTATCACGTAAAGTTTTAATTTCCTGTCTCCAGAGTATGTAACCTTGAATTAAATGTGGCATGTACTTCAGAGGGGAGTATAAAATAGCTTGATCCTCAGTGACAGAACTCCCGCTAAGTCATGAGTAGACTGTCTGTTGTAGTACTACAGCAAACTTTTCATGGTCTTCTCTCTTGGAGTTTACATTTGTGTGTTTTGCAGAAAGACAGATCGACAGAAATTGGATTTCGGAGAATCTATATCTGAAAGATTAAGGGGCTGAGATTGTGAGGAATTTCTGATTATAATTAGTATTCTGGCCCTTACTGAAGGTCCCGCTTTGAAATTTCCCTCATTCAGGTGTCATTCCATGTTTTTGTACAGTCAGAACTAGCTATTCCAACATCTAAAGGGCTTTTTGTAAACATGGATGAGACTCTCATCTATCCTAGAGATAGTTTACTGCTTGACACCAACATAAAAGTAAAGCATGGCATAAAGAAATCCAATTGTTTGCCCAAGCTGGATTGCAGGTTAATAAAGGAGCTGGGAAAGAACCCAGAACTCTGGATTTCTTCTGCATTCTTCATTTAGGTCTGCATTATCGATACTGTCATGATTCAAACCAGGGGAGAGGAAACTGTCAGCCAAATTGAGCTACGATGTAAATGGGTGAAATGAATTTGCATAGTTTGATGCACTGAGGGAACTAACGGTTCAATGATCAAACCCTTAAAATTGGAGAGGATGTGTTAGGGAGAAGTCGATCCCAATTGTTATTCTTTCCGGTACAGTATATGGTTGGAAAATCTGTAGTCCCATGAATGAAAGCCTGCTCTGGCACCCTCCCCAGCTAGGGGTGGAGGTGGAACAAAAGGAAACTCCACATTTTATATATTCGGAGAGCCACTACAAAGGCAGAAAAATATTTTGACTCTGACTAAGTAGAGTCTCTACACAGCTCAAATGATCTCCTAGGAATTACAAGCTATGCTGGAGAAATCTGGGAACAACCCTGAGAAGGTCATTGGTCCTTTTTCAGGCTAATAATTTCCAAACTATTGCATTAACCTTTTTACCTTTATCTAAAGGTCAGCAGAGGTAACATGTTTGTGAAGATCTCCTATAAAAATATTTCTTTTTTTAATGGCTCGGTTTCCTCTCCTTAACATGGTATACTAGTTGGAAACATCTAGTCATATGTTGGATGAAACCCCACTTCATATTCTCAACTCTCTGATCTTATTCCTTTCAATTTTTAAAGCTATTCTGGATAAGGTTCTACACTGTGTAAAATCAAAACTCATTAAGGTTAAAAAGAACAGGCTTCAAGCATACAGATTAATCTTTTCTTTAATATTAAAGTTACATCTAGCAAAGAACTACAACCTAATGGATGGAGAGTGAAATTAATTATCTTGAACTGCCTAAAAACCCTTTGAGACTCTTTTTTGAGGGGCTAAATTTTCAAGAAATCTGCTACATATCTGCTTTGGAAACTTTTCTATGTGGTCCAGCTCTGGAAAAATGCTGTTGGTTATGGATGGCTTTTCCTTTGTGCGTTTTTTAGTACAAGTGCTATTGACTGGAGACTCATGAGTGGAGACTTATCAGTTGCTTGTAATTTATAGCAGGTGAATGATTGCTCACCACAAGTATGTTTAAAAGAATAAACAAGAATATGACTTAAATATCAGTTATTCAAGATACTCATTACATGCTCAGCCAAGATCATCTTTTCTTGCCCTGTTTTTCCATCTTTTTCTTTTTTTTTTCCCCTCAACTATAGTGTTGTGTTGGGCAAGGGATAGTGGAGTTCCCGAGCATTACACCCTCTGCTGCCTTTTGCTGCCAAGGAACAGCCCCTCCCTATCAAGCGCTGCAGCAGCTTGATCCATCTAATACAGATGTGACATTGCCTAGTGGTTAGAGCACAGCACGGGCTCATTAATTTATTTATTTTTTCCTTGCTAGTCGTTGATATTGTTTAAACAACTATCTCAGATTTCCCATTATAAATATTTCCATCTTCTGAAAATGTTATGGAGTTTAAGTATCTGTGAAGGGATTCAAAGAAGATAAATGCAAAATCTTCATAGATGTAGAAAGATTTTTCATAGATTTCTTTACTTATCCCACTTTCTTTGGGAACTGCTGCTCTGTTCTCATTTACTAGATGTCAATAATGTGGTTAGCTTCACCTAAACTGCAGTGTAGTCCTGTGATCCAGCAGAAGGCTGCCTTGATGGAGTACAAAATGCTTAGCGCCTGCAGGAGCTTCACCTGATGCATGGGGGGCACAGGTACAGTAGGTTCTTGAGAGCGGGGCTGTTTTGAATAAAGCCAAATACCGATGACAGCAAGCATGACTGGAGGCAGCGTAGGCACACTGGGTGGGACCTCCTGAGATGGTGTTGAGTGTAGACTCTGTCAAGGCCTTTGCCGTGACGATGACCCTGTTGTGCCTTGCCTGTCCTACAGCGCTGAGCACAAGGGCTGATGAACTTATTTTCCACAGGACTAGGAATAGCCTCTTAAATTTAAATGTGAAGCTGTCAGTTTTCCTGGTTAGCAAGCTTGTCAGAGGACTACTGCAGTGTTACGTTGCTCAGAGATCCTGGCTGGTGGGATATCTGTCATTCCTCTGCTCTCTGGTTCATTTATCATAACTATTTCCTGACCAACGGAGCAGTGTGTGAGCTAAACGGGAGCCTGAAGCCAGCGTTCAATAAAAGGCAAAGGTAAATTTGAGATCTTTTCAAGGGAAAAAATAATCCCAACTGCCAGACGTCATGCTATTGATTATTGTTTAACTTTGAAATCCATCCCACAGTTCTTTGACTGACAACACCACCAGAATTAGGCTCGACAAGACAAAATGAGGCAGAGTTTATAGTGTCTGCCCGCCTGTCTGGCTGGCTAGGGGCAGGAGCACTTCTGAGCAGCACCTGTCTGAGTGTGGCAACACTTGCTTTATTACTGTAGCTACAAAATGGCAGCTCCACTACCAGGTCCCACCTCGGACCCCAGCCTTACACGTAGGGAATTTATTTTTTTATAAAGCTGGAGGATATTTTCTACACATACTGTGACAGTAAAGGCAGGATGTCTGCTGTTCGCTGTTAGTTATTATCTGGCAGCGTCAAGTGGAAAATACTAATAACATTAAAGGCTGCAAAATTATAATGTTTTAATAGGCCTTAACCTTTTGCAGTGTGACACCGTTTTAATACTTGGATTTCAAACAGCAAAGGTCAATTTTTCCCTATTATGTTTTGTAAATTGCTATGGCCATGGGGCCTTATTTATTTATTTATTCATTTATTACTCCCATTGCTAACAGGTACTTAGTCTATAATCCAATTCTAGATCCCACAAAAAAATGATTTAATTTACCTTATGTTCACCACCGCAACTATAGTACTTGACATTAATAAGGTTAAAGAAGGAATTCCATTGCCTGAAGTTGAAGTGTTCATGCAAGAACTGGGAAAACCTTTCTAATAACAGAAATGTGTAATTGCCAACCAGCGGCCCATAAAACCAAAAGGTAGAAATTTAGAGACGAAAAGAGCAGGCTGTATGGGACAGAAGAGCAGATCTGAGATGCTGGGGAAGGAGAAGAGACAATGTGAAACAAAACAATAAAAGGGAAGTAGGAGCTCATGTTGTGCTTAATCAGATGAGAGTTATAATTAGTGCATAATTTCTGTGTTGATAGGGAAATGGGAATAAGAGACGTTCCATCAGGCCCTCCTCAAAAGTAAAGCAAACCTAGGGGAGAAAAAGGAAACAAAAAGCTTTGGGGAGTTTCTAAATATGCCATAGGGGTTTTTTTCTTTCAGGCTGTTTTACTTGGACAAACCGCCTACTTTTAATCTCCTACCTTTTCTGTCTGCCTACCAGAACTGCAGTATGCTCAATTACCGAGAGAAGAAAAGATTGCACTACCTTTCATAAAATTATGTGGAATTGCTGTTTGCTGTTTTGTTCTAAGCTCATTCATAACTCGGCAGTCTAGGCTTTCTTCAAATATTCTGTACCTGATTTCCCATAAGTAAACCTGCATATTGTAAAATAGGGGTTTGATTCCCAGAAAGGAATATTATAATCTCTTGTGCATAATACAGTCCTTAGAATTCCACATGTGCCTCTCTTAGAAAGACCTTGGTGTCAACTGAAGAACCCTGTGTGATGGAGACTTTGACACATTCCTTAGTAACCTGTCTTCACTATTAAAAATTTCAATCTTGTTTCTACTTTGAATATAGCCGACTTCCAACATTTGATTTTTGCTAAGTTCAAGATGTCTTACCTTTTCCTTATAGAAGTAATTCTGAAAGACTGTTCAAACTGTTTCTTACATTTTTTACTGCGATAAAATGAATAGATCAGGTCCTTTCAGGTCTTTTATTAGGTATATTTCCCTTAAGTTTTTCTCTTTAACTGTTAATACTCCTTTTTAAACATGTTGCTGGACCAGCTTCTTGTGCTTAGCCACAGTAGGCGGCATTCTAGCCCACATATTAGAACGGAACCAAATTTACTTTTCTTTAAGAGCAGACTGCTTCAAAAGGTAAAGCAGCAATAAATAAGCTGTGCTTGTGGGTCTGGAGAAACTGAAATTTCACCATAATGTGATGAAAGAGAGGAATGTTTGAACCTGTTTCTGTGAGTGACAGAATTATGTTGATAGCTTATTCAAACGCATGGTAGAGTCCTCCGAACAGCTGTGTTACCTGCCATGGCCAGGCCCCAGTCTCAGCCCCAGGGACATCATCAACCGTTCAGATCTCTGTGGAAAATTCAAGGGTCACGTTCAGTCTAGACCAAAAGAAAACTGTTGGGAAATATAAGCGTCTGCAAACATATTTAAGTACTGTTATGAAGAGGACAGGGACCAATTATTTTGATTAGGCAATGAGGCCAGAACAGAGAAGACTTAGGAAAAACTGTCTAAGAAGAGTTAGTCAATGCAGTAAGGTTCCAAGGGAGGTGACCCGTCCCATCAGCTGAGATATTCAAAGCTAAGCTTGACACCCATCTTTTGGGGATAGTTTAGGGATAGTGAGATCACTTCTGCTATGAAGCAGGATGATGGATTGGGTTGACCCAGCTGAGATTCCTTCCAAGCCTAACGATCCTGTGGTCCGCAGTCTGCCAGCACACCCGGTTAGGCACTCAGCTTCTCAAGCAACTTTCCAGAAATAAAATCTGTTAATATAAAGTGTGTGTGTGTATGCGCAACTCTAAGCACAGGATAGCAAGTTACCTAACTGCCTGGGATCTGTTTGTACATTGCAAACAGTGTTTGAAAGGGCAGCTGCCTGGCCGGCGTTGTGCGGAGCACTGTGCAGAACTCTGTTGTTTCATCTGTGCTGCTACTGACTGTGCCACAGAACTAAAACCAAGGTGACTCTCCAAGAAATTCCTGTATTTTCTTGCAATTCCATGTTTCTGTCTGCGTGCCCATGAATCTTCCTACCTCCCTTATACAGCCCACATCACATGGAGAAGTGTGAAATGTAAGTTTTGTAGGAGGTATTCTGAGACATTCAGCTTACTTCTTATTTTATTAAGTATCCCCAGTGTTCTCCTGACCTTAGGTATGCATCTTCGTCTTGGCAAGTGCTCAGAAGAGTGTATTTGGCTTAGTCAGAAGGCTTCAGTGCTGCAGGCTTCAGGAGCCTATCTTTAAAATGAAAGCACTGTGAACGCAGCTGTGAGCGTCTAGAAGTCATCCATTGTTCTCCTGCTTAAGGACATCACTCTGAGGAAACTGGTTGTAGAACAATGATCTAGGGCTTCAGGAATTTTGGCAGTTCACCACTTTAGTAAAAGGTAGGAAAGAGAATCAATTAAAGGAGGAAAGGAAGGAAAAAGATACATTACCTTTTTGAAAGTAGAAATCAGGTGCTAGAGTTCATTTTCTGTCAGGTTCAGTACATCTGTGAAGGTTTGAGGTCCTACTAATACTGAATTATTTCATTCAACAGCATCATAAATTCCTGAATTTTTAGAAGTTGGACTTCTAAAAGTTTGGTTTTCAATAGGTCCTATCTTGATGTTATTCCACATGACTGGGTGGAAGGTGGGTAACTACCTTTCAGCATGATTATTCTTTGGCTGCACATTTTAAGAGCTTTCTTCTTACTGAAGAAAAGCACGATAGCCGCAGAAGTTATTTTCATCACCAGCACGGTAGTTATTCAAGAGATGCATGTACACATGCTGACATTTACAAGCACAAGGAGTAGAGATGGTTGACTCTAATGAGGTACAGTTTCTTAAAAAGATGATGGACAGACCTTTAATTTGAAAACATTACTTTTTCTGCTGATGTTTATGCTGCTTACTTTCCGTGTTCCATTAGGTAGGAAAGTGAGACTAACCTAATACCTTATAAATACTTTATACCAGCCTGTATAAGCTGATGGTGTAGAGAAATCTTTAGCCTTCATGAAATGAGTTTGGATGGGCCGAATCACAGAACATGCGTTCAGGAATGTTTGTCTGATGCTCAAGACCAGCATCCTTGTACTCAGTTACATTCTAGTAACAAAATTTTAAGTGTAACTCAAGCCCTGAATGTGGTGGGTTGAGAATGGTGGTGTGTCTCCTCATCATGCTTTTGATCGTGTGAAAATGAGTCCAGTAACTAAATACTGCCATTTAATTTCTCATGAAGTGTGAGTTAAAAAGCCTGAGTGTAAGCAAGAGGTAAATTCATCCATCTGAAGTTCAGATCACGAATAGCTTTCAGATCTGTTGAATCTATGCCTCTGCAAATAAAAGTTTGTTATTTTTTCCTCAATTTCAGAACACTTTGTATTACGTTACTTAATATTTTCTCTCTCTGCTTTTAAAAACCAATCAATTTAGTGCAGAGACAAAAGAATAAAGCAAGTGCATTTGTAAAACTTGGCCATCATCTGCTGTCTGGACTGGTCTAGGACGAAATAAAATCTGAGCCTTGGACCCTGATCCACAGTGCTTTGTACCAGACCTGAGTTCAGTTGCCTAAAGATAAATCTATGCAAGCATTATTCGGCTAGGGCTTTGTTACTGTTTGTCCTGCAAATAGTACGAAGGAATACTTATCATAACATGAAATTTAATAAAAATAAACAATACATCCTGTTTATTTTTCAGCTTCTAAAGCAAAAACACACATTCACAGAATATAACCAATCTGACAGATTCTCCTTTAAACATATAGTTTCCTTATGAAATCAGGGTTGTTCGCTAAGTAGATATCCTGCAGCTGAGTCAGAGTAAGATCACTTTCTCTTTGCTTGAGGATCCTACCTCCATCAGCTGAAAACAATGTTCCTGGCCTGCTAATGGTGGTGAGATCTTTTAAATTCAAGAGATGAACAGTATGCAGAGTATGTGGTACAGAGCCCCAGGGAAATATTCATGACACTGAACTAACACCTGACCCTAGCTCTAGCTCTCCCCTCCATCCTCCCACTCCATCGAGACTAAAGTGGAAATTCAGATTTTAATACCCTGCTCCATTACAATGGTGTAAATCCTGAATAATCCCCTTTAAATCAGCTGAGTTACCATGATGTAACAAAGCACAGACTGTAGTAGTAGTTTCCCTGAAGGCCGTCTTTTTTTTCCTTTTTTCCCCTAAATGTAGGAAAAGCATTATTGTGCTACTGACGGAATGTCTGTACAATAGAAATTTGGTTTTATTTGTTCTCTAGCTCAGCAGAGCTGTGATTCCTGGAAAGTTTAAATAAATTATTGCACTTAGACACCTTCAAAACAAGCTGGTTGCAAAACTTCATATTGGAATTTTATGGTTTTGTTACTGAAACTACAAATATGTATATATCAAAAAGTCTGAGTTTATGTGGCTGTAATTCCACTCTGAAAAGAGGAGCAAATAAGTAGTCTTTCTCTGGTGGAAATTTTTAGAATCTTTTGGTCTTATGTTATATCAAAATGAGATTTACATATATTTGACCTATCATCTTTCATTTTCATCCCCCAGACAATTATTAATTAAATCCCAGAGTCCCGATAGAGTGTGAGAGTTCTGATAGAGTATGAGAGTGCACTTCGTCAGTCAAACTGATGAAGCACAGAGCTCTTGAGTGATTTGTGGAGGAACAGAATCTAGCTGTGACATTCTGTTTGCGTTTATACTGCTGTTTAGGGTTCACCTCACACATATTTTCAACCCTGTGTTTGTCAGCCATCAATACTGTAAACCCCTTAGTTCAGGCAGTCTCTAGGATGAAACTTCCCTTGGTTGCCCTGCAGCCAATATTTTTTTTGCAGGATGTTGGGGCTTTATCAAATTGTGAAGTTCTTGAGCACAGGGACTCTACCTACAACCGTCCTACAAGGCAGCTTCTGAATTCTGAACCTTTTCTGCTTCTTCCCGTTTTTAAAGCACATAGAGACAGGGACAGAAGGAAAGACACACGGTTCTCTGACGTAAGTTTTAGAACCGTTCCCCAGGGTATAAAGTGTGATTTGAATGATTTTGATGCAGATTGCAATGTATGATGTGGACTGCACATGGGGCTATCGTGATTCAGTTGACTAAGGACAACCAGAAGCTCACATCTACATATCTGTATAAGCAAATTCTCTCCTTTAAGCAGTACAGAAATGTTATTTATTTACTATATTTTTTCCAATACTTGGACTTTTAAAAAAATCTTGGTGTTTTGGTTTTTTTTTTTCAAAACAGCCTGGTCATTTGATTTTCCAAAAGCATACATAATCACCTACAGCTAAAATTCCTGCACATTAGAACCTATTGTGTACAAATATTTAATTTCACATCTTGCATTAAGCAGTATTTCCTGGTTTGCCTTGAGTAGCTATTAGGATTTAGTGCTCTTATATGGGTATTGCAATTTCAGGCAATGCCAGGAAAAAAATAATAACTCCTCTTTAGCACAGCTTAGGTTTTAAAAGTTAATGAGGGACACTTGAAAACTGGCAGCTTTTCAGTCTAAGAAGAAAGAATAAGACTAAGTATGATGTAATAAAAAGGGAAAAAAATACAAGGCCCTTCCTTCCATTTGTCCTGCCTCCCATACGCTCTTTGTGAGTGTGGAGTTGAAGGTGTGATACTAGACTAGTGGCAGTGGAAGGTCATTAATACTCCTAGGTCTGTTTTCAAGGGTCTGACAAGAAATACAAGTTTCCAAATGGGTATGCAATGGTAGGGAAAGAAATAAAGGACACACAGACATCTTTTTTTCTTATCTTTTTTTTTTCCTTTGTCATTTCCTGGATATATAGGAGGTAGGACTTATGTGTGTGAGTGTAACTTAAAAAAAATAAATTAAAAAACCCCTCTAGTCTGGAAATGAAACCAGCAGAGCTACATCATAAATATTGTTTAGTCACTGCTGGACTGCCTGAAAATCTCAGAAGTATCATAAAGTCCAATGGGAAAGGATTAAGAATATTAGTAGGAGAATTTCTGTAGGCTATGGAAGTGTTATTGCAGAGTTTTTACCAGGGATTATGAGCATTAATCTGTGGTTACATCTGCAATTTACAGAATTCCTGGGATTTTTTTCAGAATGTGGCCATACACTGATAATAAATCACAGCCATATAATTATTAAGACTTCTACTTTTGGTAAGGATGACAGAGCATTGGGAACCCCATTCAGATGTTAAAGCCCTTATTTGTTTTTATCTCCATCCTATACCACCTTTTATTTTGGATATTTCCAAACAGATTTGTACCTTGTTTAATGTAAACAGCAGTATAGGAGTAGGCAAGTGCGTTATTTTTTTAAATTATTATTCTGCTGCCATAGTTGTTTCTAACGTAGCCCATGTTTAGCATTACATAGCTGGTTTATGGACTTAAAACCTACTGGAATGACATCCATCACAATATTTCACCTAGGAGCAGATAGAATTTACAGCTATCCTGTACAGAAGCAAATGAGTCAAAAGCCTTAGTGGTCTGTTTTATCCATTTTATGTTGAGAGACCTGTGACGGAGAACCTCAGAACTGGTTTCCTTTGCACTGGTATACTGCTATCCAGGGTTCATCAGAATAAATCAAGCCCCAGTCATGCTTGGCATTCCAGTGATGAAGAAGGAGAAGCATCATGTGGGTGAGACAGTTTGTAAATGCTTTGAGACTTCTAAATAAAAACATAACACAGGAAAAAGTGGTGGTCTAGGTTTAGAACCAGACATCACACATTAATACTAAATGTCAAGGGAGGGCATCACCTGTCTCCCGGTGTGGTTATTTTCCCCAAGGACTGTTCATGAGAGCCATATGACACATTTATCAAAATATATTTGCTGAAAAATGGTAGACGTTTTCACTGCAATTATCAGAAAATGGTAGGAATTTAAAAATTTTGTCAGTCTTGCAAAAAATTAACCAGCCCATTTTTTCTTTACCTCAGCTGTTAGCCAAGGCATTTTGGCAGAACTTTTTCTTTAACAGCAAAATCTTTCCAGAACTCAACGCTTTGTTGAAAGCCATGTTTGAAAAATGATTTTTTTTATTGGAAATTTCATTGCTCTGTAAGAAGTTGTGAGGGGAAAGTTTGATCACTAAGTGGAGAAGTAAACGCTCCATTTTGGTTTTGTTATTTTCAGGCAACAGATCTAGGCAAATGCTACATTTGATTTCAGTGGATTACCTTTAGGAATGCGATTAATCAAGATCAGTTGGAAAGACATGGATATAAAGTGCATTCTTGGGCAGCTGTAGTTATTTCACTCCAAGTCTGGATTTTACATTCTGGTTTCAGAATCTTCCTAGGCTTGTGATTTACCTGAAAGTGGGCTGGGAAGTGTTACAAAGTGTTGTTGGGATTTTTGTGATTGTGGTGGACAAAACTGATAACGGTGAATTAATATTTTAATATTTCTTCTTTCAAACCCAATACGCACCTTACTTTATCTTTCTGGTGTGTTGTATGAGAGCACTTTGTAGATGCTATGAAAATGCAAAAAAAGACTAAGAAATAATAATTAAAATGTGATTTGCTACCCTTAGAAACATAGTGACTGGATAAGCTTGTGCAAAATCTAAAATGAAGAAAAAAGCCACTTGTCTTAAGTTGCCTTCTTGCCTTTAGAGAGACGGTGAGAGGAATTTACTTTCTTATTTTATTTATTCTTATTTTATCTAACCTGATCCACTTCCCTTTAGATCTGGCTTATTTTGTTGGAATAAATCTTGTCTTTTAACAACTTAAGGCAAATTGGTGAACAACCTTTCTGCCATAACCAAGGATGAAATGAAAGCCAAACACTTCCATAAAAGAGATGGTAATTCTCTTGAGAGCAGCACCTGCATTTTACCGGTGGAACAATACACATCCAGTTCACATATACTCTTTTTAATTAAAAATTTAGGAGCATCAAAAGTATGTAACCATGTATGAAAAGATCAAACTCACCTATATTTGTTACTGGACTTTTAAGGAGGTCTGTCTGTGATGGAGCCTGTGTGTGCCTGGCTGTGTTACAGCTGAACGGTGACTGTAGGACAAATCAGGTTGCAGGATAAAGTAGGATGTGTGGGGGAAGTCTGTAGACCTTCAGACTGGACTGCTGTAGTTACACGGTACCCAACAGATCTTAATTTCTTATACAGTAAATAGGAAAAAGAATTCTGTATCTGAAGACCAATTCTTAGAGGAAGTCAGGAAGCATTGTCCTTATAAAGTGGGCCCAATGCTCAGCTGTAAATCATTATAGCTGCCTTTAAATCAGTGAAGTTATGTCAATTCATAACAGCTGAGAATCTGTTACAACAAGAAAAAGACTTAGTAATTGCCACAGTCCTCTCGTAAAGAATCAATGAATAACAGATACTGTAATGACTGTAGGACTGAAACTAGCTCTGGGTTTCCTGTAAACCGCTTGTGTCTTCCTGGTCAGGCTGCAGGGTGATAGGAGCAATATGAAAGCTGAGGATAGTGCAGAGTGCTTGGCTTCCTCGGGGCATGCCTGTGTAAGCGAGGATCAGCTATTTCCAGCAGCCTTTAGGAGCCTGGAGTGAGCAGTTGGATCTGCACTCAGCCAGTTTAGTTTGCTGCCTGATGCATGAGTGAGTGCAGGAGTGTTGAAGGACAGCTTGACACACTTGACAGTTATCTAAACTGGTTTGTTTGGGTGGTTGAATGTGCTCTAGGGAGAGGG
Organism: Chroicocephalus ridibundus; assembly: GCF_963924245.1. Lineage (NCBI taxonomy): Eukaryota > Metazoa > Chordata > Aves > Charadriiformes > Laridae > Chroicocephalus > Chroicocephalus ridibundus. Next base: position 15,166,958 of record NC_086292.1, read on the forward strand.
GACTGCGGCTGTGTCTGATTCCTGCCTGGAGCGCTTCATGGAGAGAAACCTGTATACACCTGGGAAAACTAAATGGGATGCTAGACCTGTGGCTGCAGTGTGAGTTGTAGTCAGGTATGAAATAAGAACTTGGGAGTTACTGAATCTCTTCCCGAGCCAATTGAAAATATATACACACATTCCTCTGTGCTCAGTTCCCTCTGCACATGAACTATGCGATACTCGCACATCTAGCCAACAGAGTACTTTGGGGAAAAAAAATAATTTATTTTTAAGATGCTTTTTATGATATCCAGTGCTAGGCTGCTTCCAGCTAGAGTGAGAACTTGTGTGGCTTTCTCTCATTTTTTATTGACCCAAGCCAACTTTCCTATCAGAATGTTAGTTACTGAGAACTTTTTCGGTGTTCCATGTTAGGGATGTTCTCCTTGCAGGTGACTTTTGGTGCAACGCTTCAGAATGAATGGGAGGAGCCAGGCAAGCCTTGTTGTAAAAAGATAGCATTTTCATTTTTATCTCAGACTTTCTTGGCAGCTTCTGTCAATCATTCTCCTGCAACCAGAAGACCAGCATACCAGATTTCACAACCAGTACCTCAGCAAGGCTATTTTGTGATTGTTTGGAGTAGGCTTTCTTATAGAAGAGCTTTTAAAGTTTGATTACTTTTTTACTACCTTAATGCTATTCCTCCTACATAAATCATACTAACACCCACCTGTGCATCTGCAATGTGAACAAGGTTATTGGGCAGAATGCTGATTTGCAAATTTTCATAATTCCCAACTCCGTGATTGGAGAAGGTTGCTGTGGGAATTTTCGTCTGATGAAAGGTCAGCTGGGAAATGCGAGGTCTGACATTTCTGTTTTGCACAGACAGCTATAATTATCTTCATATTTTTTAGCTCCATAGTTATTGAAAACAGATTTAAGGAAAGAAAAAAGAAAGCAAAAATTTAATTCAAAACTCACTAGAAGAAAATGCAGGCTATTTTCATGAGGTCTCTGGCCAGAGTTCAGAGCTTTATGTTATTCCTGCCTATAGCCTACTTCTGTCCATCCTGCTGCATGAGGCTGCTTTCTGTAAACTTAAGTCCTGATTGTGACACACCAGCCTTCCATTTAGATAAAAGCACCAGCATGTAAGAAGCCAGCACTCCAAAATGTGGCTGAGTGACACTGAAGTGATTGAAAGGTATTCCTTTCTGCAGGACAGGTGAACCAGATTCCTGCCTGTAGAGATGCGGTCACTTTTATCCTGGGGCTATATATATAGTACATATATATTTCATTAGAATGCAAGAGTAACCTCAGTATGTCAGACACTATGTCCAGGCGCCAAAAGGCAGTGCCTAGGGAAGAACGTAAGAAAAAAATTTTACTTCTGATTATACTCTCACAGTACTTTTGTGATTAAATTCCAGCTGTCAAAAAAATTCTTTTTGCTTTAAAAATAAGGATAATTTTTCTCAATTTCCCAATGAGTGTTCGATGCCTTGATGTAACAAGCTCCTGTTCCATTGCAAATGAGGTTGTGAGTGAAAAGTCCAGGGTGAGGGAAGAGAAAGAGCCCCTGATTTAGCTGCAGCAGCCTATCCTGAGTGGGAGTTTTCTGCATCTGCTTTATTTGTCAGACAACCTATGTTGCTACTAACACTTCTTAACTCAGTCTAAATTTTAGACACTTGGTAGGGTGTAAAATAAGTATAACTGGCATCGTTGAGTGTAGTTCCCTCTGGCTTAATAGATTGCCCTATTTCCAGGAATCATGTGGATATGAGGAGCAGCGCTTTGAGGTGGGAAGCTCTGCTTTATTATAGTTTTCTGCTAATTGCTTTCTCTGCCAAGCTGCATTTCCATTCCTGCTGTGATTTTGTTTCTATCTAGTGCCAATCACCAAAGGAGTTGTTTATCAGTTTGGCCCTTCCACTTTGCACTTGCGCCGTAGCTTAATAGCTTAAACATACAGTAAGTCTGTTTTTAAGGTTCCTAGTAGCTGATAAGAAGGAAGTGTTCTCCTAGTATAAATTCACCGAGAGGTGTTCAGACTAGGTGTTAAGTAGATTAAATTGGTACTGGTTCAGGTTTTCTCTATGGTACTCATGTGCTTTTTATGCTGGGTCTGATATTTGTTGCCCTGCGGCTGGCAGGAAGCCATGTAAAGCTGGCATAAACTCCACTTCGGGGCTTCTGGCTAATTTGAGAGAAATGTAATCACGTGCCCACACCTGATCCGGATCAAACTGTGCTATTGGGTGATGTGGTAGTGCATGACCTGGTGTTAGTACTTGTGTAAGTGTAACTTTGAATAACCTGGAGATGAACCTAGTATGTTCAGACTGCTACTCTTTTTTTTTTTCTCCTGAAAACAGTCCGCAAGCATATTTTTAATGAGAAGAATCTTGCATAGGATGCAATAGTAGCACTGTTTCATTTTCTGATCTAAAAAAATAGCCTTATTTAAACAAAGTATCTATGGGTAAGTAACCTAGCCCTAACAAATATTTAGCAGTTTAAACATCACATTGTGCAGTTCATCAGCCTTTGTCTCTGCAGAGTGTAATGTAGGCATCTTTTTTTTTTTTCTTTAAATAAAAGTTTTCTCTCTAAATTAAGTCAATCTGAAACTCAGTTTGAAGCACTGGGACAGAGCTAGCGTGGCAGGAGGGGTGGTCTCTGGCACAACCAATTGGTTTGGACTAGAACCTTGGGGAGAAATCAGGGCTGGCTTTCTTCCAGCCCTCCCCTCTCTGCTCTGCTGCCCAGCTTCAGGTTTTAAGACCTTTATCCTGAATAAAGCTTAGGAATACATATAGAAAGAAAGGATTGTAGCTGACAAAGGATATTAAAAGGACGTAAAAGGACGATGGGCTTTTTTAAATGACCGTTCTTGAAAAGCCTCTTGCTGTGACTATCCCTTCTTTGCACAGTTTTACTCCAGTTTGACAATGTGTGGTTGCTATCTTCGTTTACTTGGATGCTGCTTCACGCCGTCACTCTGCTTGTTCGAAACATTATCAAAACTCCTGTGGGAGCGCTGACAGCCTCAAAGAGTGTTTGGAGGTTAGAGAGCGGTAGCTGTTGGTTCATTTTTAAACTTTCTGTAAGTCTGCAAGGAAGTGCATCTTCCAAACTCTCGTTTGAGAATTTTAAACATATTTTTCTACTAAAAGTATTTTTGCATCTATTCTGGCTTTTTCAAGTTGGTTCTGAGTTTAATTCAAGCAGAATGCTTTCATGCTTTCATCTAAAAATAGTTTGCCTACATTTTTTATCCATTAGACCGAAAGAGGCTGTGGTGCTGTTCTCCCACCTCATCATACTGTTCTTCCTCAGAGGGCAGCAGCAATGCCAAGCTGTAAAGATCCATTCCAGTGCTTGTATCTGGCCTCTTAGAAAAGTCACACGTAGTTTTGCTGGCAGTGTAAAAACAGACTCTAGGTCTGTGATGTGGTTAAATCTATTGACAAGTTGCTGCGCTGTCTAGCGATGGTGTTTTCAGTTACTCTGTTGTGCTCATTCAGACCACTATAAATGCCATTGCTGTTGCAGTACAGTTTCATGGAAATGCTTGATGATGTTCTGTAAAGGCAAGCAATGAAAGATAGGACATCTGGTGACAGACTGGGAGGCACATACCCTGAGGAAGGAGAGCAACCCCTAGGAACCAAAGATACTGGTGTTTGCACCAAACTGCAATTTCTCAGGAACATTGTGAGTGGTTGTCTAGAGGTTAGGAAACCAGGAAATCTGTATAGCAGACAGAACAACGCGTGGAGGGAAACTGGTGTAAGTTTGATCCGATACTTGGATCAGAAAGCAAGCAGGACAAGAGCCAGGTTCGGAAGAATAGCCAGCAGAGACCAGCTACCTTAATGTGGTAGGCTGAATAGTAAATAACTGCTAGATTTGTATTAAAAAGGAGTAAACAGGAAGTCAAGTCCACTGATCAGCCTATAGCTCCTATTTAGTCTGGCCTCATTTTATTAGGTACTTTACTGTCTGGGAAGTTGGTAGTTGACATGTTGTACACAGGCAGAACCCAACACCAGCTAACTTCCTGAGAGCTCCTCTCACAGCACAAATGCTGGTGGCCTGTGTTCAGTTATGATAAAGACCATTTACTGTACATCTCAGATACTTATTGATATGATGGCAGTGTAGATATTGCTGAGAAATTTCTGCTGTTCTGTGAAGCCATTCTTGGAGAAGTTATGCTTTTGGAGAACGTTCCTGTTCTCATGCAGTTCAAGTTTGTCATAGGTTTACAAGAGAATTCAGCCCATGGCTGTTGTGTTTGGGGAGCTGGATACTTGACGGGGGAGCGTTTCTTTCATTCCATTATAAACAAGTTTTCAAATTATTCTGCAATTGCTATTGCTAGTATCTTGAGACAATATTCAGTTAATTGGATGTACTAATTTCTGTGCTGCTCTACAGGGTCTAGCTGCCAAAGTTTTAACACTGCTTAATTTTGGTTTATATGAACTTGGAGTCATCTGTAAAAGGTATCAGTTAACTAACTTAATGATTTCAGACCTTAAGACATGAAAGCTGAGGTAGTGTGGAGGGTAATTACAGTGCAGAAGTGCTTAAACGTCTTTGGGGCTTGCCAGACCATTTGGTGTTGCATTGACTAAGAGGCAGCATCAAAGATCCTTACCAAATCTGAGTGTAATTTGGCATTTAAATGACTGGGGAGGCAAATGATGCCATCAACGGTGGCAAAGGAATATCCTGGACGGTGCTGAGATGGGGGAGGAAAAACTTGCATTAGCCATTGCTGTGTCTGATCTGTGGCAGTGTTTCACATGGCTCCAGTCTGTAGAATTAAGCAATCATAACTGTGGTCTTGCTAAACAAGTTAATGCAGTTGGTTGGCTTTGTTATGACTTACTCTTTTTTTTGTCACAGCATTGCAAAGCGCCTCACCCTAATTTAAACCATATGGACTGGGATCATGTCATACTTGGAAAGAAACCAATCAAACAAGACATAAGAGGGTGGGCAGGCCTCACTTGTTTTAACAAACTTAAAGAAAACATTTCTAAGGGGATATTCCAGAAAAACATGCTTACCGAAAGGCCTTGGAACTGATGTTTCAGCTCATGGATTATACTGCTTCTCAGTTATTGTTGTAGGTCTCTCATAGGTATGACCAACTTAGACAAAGTTTAGAATTACAGTGAGCTTCATATTCTTATCTAGTAGATCCCTGTTTTCTGGTTAAGAACATAGACAGGAGTAAGCATGAGCACCACAGTCTTCACACACCTTTTATAAATTATTCTGTCCAATGGAGATGTTGCTGTTAATTTTGCTGATGCGTATGATTGTATGCCCAACTGGCTCATAAAATTGTACAGGAATCCTCAGTGTTTCTCTGCTTAGGTTACTGAAGTAAATAGAAGCATAAAGAAAGAAATTGGTGGTGGAGGGTAGTAGAGGACTGATAATCCCACCAGCAGAAGTGGTGAGAAAGGAAATAGTCTGGTGTTTTATTTATTAGGTTTTAAATCATTATTTCTAGGGAAATTTCTGGTGCTTGTATCATACGTTTGTTTCTGAGGTCGTACCCTTATTCAGCCTTTAAAACATCTCTTTCACCTTTTCTGAGCATTTTGTCTGGATTTATTCTCGTATCAATTTATTCCTTATTAAGGCATAAAACAATTTTCAAGATACCATAAGTTCATTTATATAAGACTCAGCAATTGGCTAACATTTACGTATAAATATATGTATTTATAGGACACGTTACTTCCTGTTCGACTAGTCACAGAAACAATTAACTCCTGGGAGGGAGAGCAGAGAAATTCAGCAGGAGAAATAGATTGTATTACTTATAGTATTTTAACTTTTACATTTTTAATGAAGTCTACCTAGTTTAATAATAACATTATATAAATCCAGAAAAATGCATATGTATAGTTGACATGAATTTACTTATCTTTTAACTAAGCTTCCATCATACAAGTAAATCACCAGATAGATATTAGATCATGAGGAATATTTTTTCCCTTCCAAATTACCAACTTTCAGGTGTGTTTTTGCAGTTTTTTTTACTTCTAATACCAAGATTTTTAAATCTTATAAATTCTTCATCTCTTCTTTTTTTTTTTTTTTTTTTTTTTCTCCCCAGACCACTTCTGATTGCATCTCTTATTACATGTTGGGTGCTTTATGGTTACTTTTTCATTATTTTGAGCTGAATCTATATATCTATTGCTATCATCTGTATTTCTGTAGTTCTGTGGTTCTATTGTGTCAACTTGCTACATTGCAGTTCTTACATTTTGCTTTGTAGGAGTTATTTCCTGCAAATACCTTGATTTATATTGGAAGCTTCTTGATTTTAACAATAGAAAACACACCTTTTAGCCAGTAGTGTTTAATTCCTAGTCTAGTGTATCTGTAATTAAATATTGAACTGCTTATAAAATGTATTTAGATAGAATTTTCTCTCTGGGTTTTTAGACACAAATTTCTGTTTACTCCATAACCGTCACCTTCATTGTTGTTGTTAGCTTCCATCTGGGCTCTTGTCAAAATCCTTGACCATAGCTTGGTCATTAGAAAGCCTGCAAATGAGTGTGGGAACATGCTTCTCATTATTGTCAGGTCTCTGAGTGTCTGCTGTTACCTGCACATGTACCCTTCAAAATTATAAAATATATTTAATTTTATAAAAAAACCGCCCACAACAACTCCGCACATAAGACTGCTGGTAGCACTCCATTTTGCATTAAGGGACTTGAGTTTTCCAGTTCTAACAGTTCTTTGAGGTAATCAACAAAATTTCAGAAGGGGTGATCCCACCCTAGAAAGTGGTGAAATAACTTTAAGCATATCTTGTAGTGTCAAGTTAAGCCTGTTTTGACTTGTTTAGATGGGTGCAAAGCAGGAAGAATTCCTCTGATGTTACTGGTTTTCTGTCATCATAAGCAACATCAGAAGGAGGCCTGTTGCACTCTAAAACTGTCACGAACACAAGACATGGCACTATAGTGCTTCTTCACGCTTCTGCCAAATTTTAATAGCATTTCTTGGCAACTTGGTGAAACTGGATAACACTGGAGATCCAAGAGGGACATTGTCACGGCTTGAAATGTTGTTTATATTTGATATCTTCGCCAGATACCAGTTTCCCCAAAGAAACGTTTGTGCACATAGTCTGCTGTCCTGTCCAGGCCTAATCACCGTGGAGCCCGTGTGTTCAGAGCAGGAAGACAATAGCTCAGAGTGAGAAGTCACAGCCCTTCTGCAAAGTGTTAGCAGCTGTAAAAAGAAGCGGCTTAAGTACAATACCAACACATATAGCGTATGGAAAACTAGTGATCTTGTTTCCTGGAGTCTGTCGTTTTTTGTTTATGCTTTTTTGTGACCAAGTAGATATAATTATTCAACATTACTTGTTCCAACAGACTGTGATTTAGAAAGAACTTAAGATTTTTACTTGGTGAGTATTCATTCCTTTTTTCCATATTCTCCAAAAGGCTTTGTCGGCAGTTTTTTTTTCTAGCTAAAAAGATTTATTCACTAAGTATTAGCCACAGATGTGCTCTTTGATAACCAGATTTGTCTTCACTGAGTGCAGTGGGTGGAATGATCAAATAGAAGAATTGAAGAATTGTTGGTCATCTCCAGTTGTTTTGCAATAAACTTGCAATAAATTTTGCTATATTCTTAAGTGACCTTTTTATGTCATGTCAAAGCAAAAGTATGTTTGACAATAAAAAGTCAAAATACTTTATTTTGTTATCCTGACACTCCTCCTTTCCTTTAAAGATGCATCTTTCAGCCAATTTACTATTTGCTTCTAAATCTCTTTCCAGATTCAGGTTATAGAATAACTATCTGCTTTGATTAATTTTCAGATGGCAAGATTATATTTTCATTTCTGTATGCACTTGAGTGTGCAATTTCTACTGACTTATGTCAGAGCTTGGTCCAAAATGGAGGTTGCGCACAACTGCTTCAGCACTCCTGCCATATATATTCACATCAGTGAACGAGGAACAACTTTGTTATTTCCACCTCGCTCTGGGTCAAAGCCACCCTGAAGTTAAGCAAATGTTTAGAAAATACTTTTAGTTCCTCCTCAGCTTTATGTATAGCAGCTGGTCCTAACAGTGAATTGGGGACGACAAAGTACAAACTAAGTATTATTCAGTTTATTCTAAGGAAAGAGTGGTTTGTTAGGATGAGTGAAGAAGAAAATTGAAAATACCATCTTGAGGTCTTGTCTCTGCTTTATGTAGTTGAAACTACATAAATTGCAAATACTTGCACGTACTTGAAATGCACTTGAAAGTTCCCAGAGCAATTTTCACAGAAGTAGAGCTTTGACAACATTATCTTTGCCAACATTTTATTTCCCTCAAATGTTGTATGATGTGTTTTTAGTTGCCACTGTCTGCCACAAAAGTGGTTCTGTTTCAGTGGCACCATAGTCATTTGTGAGTGTTGGAATGAAGTGCGTGGTATAAAAACAAGATTTTGACACCAGTCAAATTAGTCATCTACTTGTTTGGGAGTATGGTTATTGCAAGTTCACGCTCACTCATGGTAAATGCAAAGGCATTTTATGTGCCTCTGTAGCTCATAACGTTTCAGGAACATGAAGCAACCACTGTGCTGGGTTTTGACTGTGTGGAACTACAATTTTTGTATCTGTTTTGACAAAGACAATCTGAGTTTTAGCAAAGCTACTCTCATGCCACCAGACTTAGATAAAGATGAAGGCATTTTCATTAAATATTGTACAGCAATTGTTTCTAATGCAGTCTGTAGAAAGCTTTGTGTGTTACACACCTTTTCTTGCTAACGGCAGTACTAGTGAGGAAATAGTGTGGTGTGTTTATTTGAGTTGGGAGGGGGCTTATCAAGACATTACAAGAGATCTTGCCTAATCTCCTTTGTTTTGGCTGAATTGCTCTGTAATACCTGTAGATGAAGAAAGAATTTCATTTTTGAACATCTCAGTTTTAACTGACAATCCCAACAGCTGATATTTCTGTGTCTGCTTTTAAACATGATAGTCCAAGAGGCCGAAAAGGGAAGCTGGTTATCAGTGACCTATGCTGTACCTGTTCTATTGTATTTTACAGCACAGTATTTTAAAGTAGGTATTTCTGCCTCCAGAGTTGTTTTCCAGTGCACTTTGGTACTTATCACATGAACGTGATCCAAAAGATTTTTCATTAAATGGTTTTTGTAGTCACAGCTTTCACTGGGGTGTCTCTGCTACTGCCTTTGCACTGCATCTCGCATGTACTGGGGACAGCTGTGCTGACCGTGTTCTCTTTTCTTGTTACTGTGAATGAAGGAGTGACAGCAAACTAGCGTTAGAATTGATTATTAAGGATGAGTAGTTACAGACATAAAGCTTGTAGATGAAGGTCTGTAACTGTCAACATTTCACTGATAAACTGCCATCAAGGTAGAAAATCTTAAACCATTTTCGCTGGATGCCGACTAATTTAAGAGCCTGCTTTCAGGCTGTGTTGGAGCCAAAAAATATAGTTATCAGAGCAAGCACAATCTCTGTCACTTCTGTTTCCCAGCTGCTTCCCTTGGGATGCAAATGGCAATGCAGAATTTCCTAGCAAAGGCTGAAATCCAAATCATTATCCATCTTTCTGTGATTTCAAATCTCCTAAGGACTCAATAATGAAATCAGTTTTTTTCAGGCTACGTGTCCTCACCCCCTAAAATAAAGCACCAAAATTATAAGCAAATCAAAGGGCACCTGCCTGTCACCAGAAGATACCACCAAAACTTCTGAGAAGTGGCAAAAGCCAGTTAATGGTTAGAAACAGCAATTGCTAAAAAAGATCTTCAAAGCCTCCTTCTTGACTTTGTACTTGAAAGCAGCGTAACCCTAGGCCACCTCTCTGGCTGCCAGCCTGCCCGTTCCCATCATGCTGGGTCAGTTTTACTGCAGATCAATGGAAGTTAGAGGTAATGGAAATGACCTGTACAGCACAGCTATGGAGGTTTTAATCCCATCGGCACCCTCCTCTTCTGTCTGTGTCATGTAAAAGGTAACATTAAAATGTTATAAAAAACGGTAGAAAAGACAACGTTACAAAAAAGTTCCATCTGCCCAGAGCTCTAAGTGGAATGGAGATACTACTCCAGCAAAGGGAGAAGGGTTTTTGAATAGTTTGAATATTTTGTCATCCCAACAACGGTTATCCTCTAAGTCAAAAGATGAATTTTCATTTTTTGATCTTTCGTCATTATCTTCAGTGGCAGTTGCGATCTGTCCCTTCATCCTCTTTTGTACTTTGGAGCTGATTTGACAGGCATATTTTTTACTGGTGCAAGCTTAAAAGAAAATATTTCTTTTATGCAGGCTGATGGAGCGTGGGCAGTGTCAACCATTACATTTGTGGTGGTCTTTTGAGTGCTGAGAAAGTACTGAAAATGGGACAGAAGAGGCAACTACAGAAAAGCCATTACTGCCACTTAGCTTTTGAACTTTATCTCCTGACACAAGCACAATGCAATGTACTGTAACTCATTCCAAGAACTGTAACTAAAAGTCAACTTCTGGGCCCTTTTGATCTCTGGAAAGGTTTGGGTGCAGACTGGCAGGTAGCTCTCCCTTCATGGTAAACTGAATTGAATCTTGAAGTAAGTTGTCCCATTTGAATCTGGACTTGAACTTAGTCACTGGAGCGCCTCTCTTTGTGTGTGTCCTTGTCATATCCTCCTTCAAACTGCAAAATCTTACTAAGCCATAGTGTGTGTGTATCTTCCCCTTTGGGATTAGCTGTAGAGCAGAAATGCGCACACGTTTCAATGCTGTTGTTGACTGGTGCTATGAACTTCCTCGTCCCACCTGGCAGCCTCTCAGTCTTTAGCTTGTGGAGTTTGATTTTCACAGTGTACTTTGGAAAAAGCAGAAAGTAGTGAAGGAATGTTCAGAGATGTTGAAGCTTTGTGTCATTTGCTGAGGTGCTTGTATGCCTGATTAATTATTGCCTAATTATAAACCCTCGGGATCATAGTTTTCACCAGTGAGAAGAAAATGTTACACAGGCTGCCAAGAAATATCAGATTTTCCATCCCAGCTGTTTTCTGATTAAATGGCTACACCATGAGTTTAAAAGAGCTGTTCAGCTGCACTTTGGGATGTTTTGCCTTTTGTTTATCCCTCTAATGCCATGCCAAACAGAACCTCTACTTCTCTCTCTCAACAGAGGATTTTTTGGTATCTAGCAGCAGTGGATAGGTACAGCTGAAATCACATGCTTGGTTTTCCCTTTTTGCATCTCTGGATGTTGCTGTGTCTACTCCAGGGGAAGGGGTCAGAAGTACAACACTCACACTATGTAGGTAGGCAAAGGAACAGTGAAATTCTTTCTTCTTCTTTTTTTCTTCCCCCCCTATTTAAAGATAGAACAACACTCTTTGGAAAACTTTGGAAATGGTTTAGATGGCTAAACTAAATAGTAGTTGTCCTGTTAATTTCACAGGTCTTTTCAAAAGCAAAGAAACTCAGTCCTTGGCATCATAGTTCACAGACATCCTAAAGTTTTTATGGAGCACCATTTTGGAGCCACAAATAAGAGACTAGCAGAATTAGCTGCACGAAAAATAGACACCTGTTCATGTTTAGGTCTGTGGAGACCCGCTGCACGTGATTGGGACTGTGGGGATGAGGTGTAATGGTCAGGTTTGGTCCTAGTGCTCTTTTCAATACCGTATTCAAGAATGAAAAGAAGATGCAGTTTGGAGAATGGGTGATTAGCTGGGCAGCTCCTCTGGACTGAATGATTTCCAGGCAGCTCCCTGGCTTGATGCTACTTCTGAAACTGGCAGGTGTTGAAATCAATGTTGAGGTATCAAGAGATACAGAGCTAACTCGCTCTGAGGTCTAGATCAGAGGTACGTTAGCTGAAGACAATAAAAGGGGAGGAAGAGGGACAGCAGGGATGCAGCCTGTTGAGGCGTTAACCATTAACACAGAGAGTGGATAAATATGGCCATTTGTGAGCAACATGAGAAATATTCAGTACTTGTGTGAACTTGAAACTTAGAGTTGATTTGCAGTTCTTGATTTGACTGTGATGTGTTAGGAGGAACTGACAGGGACTGAAGATGGAGAGAAGAAAAGGGTTATTGTGAAGAGATTTTATGATAGATAGAAGAGTAAGAAAGCAAACCTTAAGAGTAGAGCTCAAACCCTCAGAATTTTATTAACTGGATTTGAATAGCTAAGCTTCCAGAGCAACAAATTTAAGGAAGACAGTGACTGATGGAGAACTTGCAGTTCCCTAACAAAGCAAGAACCAAAGACAGAAAGAATGGTAGTAAGACACTGATCTATGCAAATCAAATGATCCTCAGCCTATTGCAAGAAAGAAGCATGTTAAACAGGGCATTCATCAACAGGAAAGTCATCTAATACCCATGCAAGATATTTTACTGCTGTATTTGATACTGCTCTTTGACAGAGTACTGTGTCCAAAATTGAGAGAGATCTACCACAAAAAACAGGGATGAACTAGAGTCCTGAGAAGAATACAGATTAGAAATCCGGAAATCACTGACCTATGAGGAACTACTGAAGTATGGTGCGATGTCTAGTGTGGAGAAGTGATGCCTGAGGGGAGACAATACCTGTGTAAATGTTTATAAGAGGAAGGCAGTGAATGTACTGCTCTAAGCAAACAGAGCAAGAAACAACATAGAATTCCAGCTTTAGCAATTTTTAAGACTTTATAAAATGCTGATCATGATTCACTGGAATAGAGTACTTAAGGAGAATCTCTATCATCGTAGATTGCAAAATACAGTTGGGATAAACACCTGTCAAAATTATGTAGATAGAGCTGTTTGAACTTCACATCTAGCTTGTTGTGAGCTCCATTTTATGTAGTCTGTATACTATGTCTGTTTAGAAATGAAACATCAAATTTCCATTAAAAGGCAACATGAAGAAAGTTTTCATTTCCACCAGCTGTGCTTTATAGGCAACTTAATACTCCAAAACACATAGAAAAATGATGTTCATTTTGTCTTACAACAGGAAACAAAGACTATGATTAGATCTGTGCTGTATCCATAAGGAAGTATTGACCCATGTCACTAATCTGTGTAATTTAAACTGTGCAACAGGAGTGGATATCTTAAGGATAACAAAAACAACAAAACATCTGAATTAGTAAGCAAAATGAAATTGTTTCTAGCAAATGTCTGTATACTCTTTGAGTATACCTAGAGGGAATTTTGACCTTTGAAGACTTTCACAGGGTATGATGAATACATGTGTGCCAAGTGGCATTTCAAGCCACTTAGATTTCTTGTTTGGAGAATTTAATGCAGAGCTGTGTTTGAGTTCAGTTAACTCCACTGTTAAAGCATCATCAACAGCCTGGATCTTCTGGGAGGAAACCCAAAATATCACATCAACCAGCTAGTCTGGCAGATTGTTCTCTCCAAAGTCAATAAATCCCAGCAGAAATGCTTCAATCGTTGACCTCTCCTCCCTGACAGTTGTGCAGGTGTAACAGGCTCCCTGGTATCAAAGTCAGCAAAATTACCAGAGTCTTGTGTTTCTATGGCTTTTTTTTCCTTTAGTCAAGAAGTTTACCTGCTGTTTTTCCTCTTCACAGACACCATGGCTATGAAGGGCAGAAGCTATCAAGATGACTAAACTGATTTCATGTGGTGTTCTGAATGTATAACTACCCCTTCATACTCCTTAGCGGGCTAAGTTTTCTCCCAGAACAACTCTCTTCTTTAGGTAGGGAACTTCTATGAGAAAACTGTGTTCAAATATTACACATCCCAAGGCTGTGTTGGTTTGTGATCATGGGCCGTATTTGATATATGGTTTAACAGTGGAGCATTCTAAAAGGTACTTCTCCAGCAGATTTTCCTTGAAAGAAAGATTCGTCTGTTAAAGCAGACATCTTCACTAGGTCACTTTTACTATGTTTCATTGGTAGCCTTACTATATCTGTCTTCTACGTTCATGTTAGGTCTCCCATTGCCACTGCTTTTGGACCTGACCTCTTCTGAAATTATCTACTTATTTACATGCTGGCATTCAGCGTTAATCTGAATTTATAGCCCCCTTCCTTCCCCCCCACCCCCCCTTTTTTTTTTTGGTTAAAATCTTGACTTATCAAAATTTTTGCTGATATTCAGTAAACATGCTAATTTCCAGGCTGTTCTGTGAGCTGCCACTTTTAGTCACTTTGCCAAGCATCTTCTTTCTTATATTAAAATCTGGTAAGCTCTTCAAGCAAAAGTATTCTATCTATACTTCAAAATGATCCTTTGCTCATATGTGTTTGCCTGGAAACTGTTAGCAGGAGAGTTGTGTGCTCGCCGCAGGAGGGGAGAACAGCTTCCTACCTGTGCCTTGCAGTTTCTGACACTGAGAACTGACCAGCTACAGGGAATGGTGACGGCGGAGCCTCCTCTTTTATAAGACACATTTACGTATATTAAGCTATTTCTTTGCAGCTATTTTCCTCTCATAAACAAACTGCAAACAATTAAATTATCCTTTTCCTGCCCTTTAACAAGTATAAAAGTTTTCAGTCTTGACTCTAATATTTGCTCTTAAGTACCTGTCCACTCCCTACATCTTGTTCTGAATTTAGTCACTCTGCCAGTAGCTTTTACAATAGCATCAGAACTAATGGAATATACTTGGATTTACCAGCATAGAGGGTTGTTATTCCTGGGTGGAGTCCAAATATGGATAAATGAACTGCTTAATTTCAAAATTAATGCAAAGGAAAATGATTACCTAAAATAAGCACTGGCGTAACTAGTTGTTGTTCTTTTGTTTTCTGTTTACTACAGACTCACTTTTCTTTTTTCCTTTTTTTTTTTGTAATATTTCAATGAAATATTTTCTTCTTGAAAAGAACATTATTTCTGCATTATAGGATTTTAAATTTACCTGTCCCCCAAATGGATGAGCAATAGGTTCATGGTTTCTTCCCCAAGAATTTGATACTGCAAGCACAGCTCATGTGGAGCAAGTCCTTAGTCACAGAACAGTCTGTTTTGACAGTCCTAAATGATCCATACAAGTCACCCTTGCTGTACGAGAATTAAGTAATGTCTCCATGTCAACACTTTGTAAAGAGTAGGCTGCAGTTAATTTGGACCCCAGGTCAGAGCCCAGATGCTTTCAAAAGAGTGACATTGAGCATAACTTTTTGGATTTCTGTAGGCGCTGGCTAAGATCTGTATTAAGATCTTGGCAGCACAACGCATGTGAGTGTCCTATACAAGACCAATGAGAAATCATAGCAGCTAGCTATTTTTGTTTTTTGACTTACAACTAGTCACAGAAATCGTCCGAATTTATTTTACTGCTGTACACACCAGCAAGTTAAAATCTACTAAATTACCAGTGGTAATTGCCATCACTTCTTTCTGATAATTGGTATTTAAAAAAAAAAAAAAAACAAAACCAAAAATCTTTACCTGGAACTTCATTCTTTTCAGTGTGCTACGCATGACAAAGGAGATCCACATTTACTCCCACACTTCTCTGTTTTTGCTGTCAAACACATGAAGCCAGAGACTTCATGTAATGAATTGAATGACAATTCTGTGCAGAGAGTAAAAATCAATGACAAACATCACTGCTGTATCCTTAGTTTAATTTTCTTGTCATTTATGTCCTTAAAATGATGCTTAGAATTAATATGCGTGTATTATCTTGAAAGGAGAATATAATTGTGCAGAGTCAGATCTTGCTTTTTTATATGAATCATCCTTAATTGCCTGCATTCAACAAAGGACAATTCAGTTTGTATGGAAACACTGAGGAGATTTCAAGGGGAGAATAGTGCTAGCTATACACACCTCCTTCTCGCTGAAGCACTTCTTGAAGGAGCCATGCTAGACCAATATCTGCTGTAGCCAATTCCAGCTGCAGGTTATTTCAAATTTATCTAGGCAAAACATATAAATTCTGAATTATTATTATTACTCACCACAGACAGAAGCCTGAATTGCTAAGAAGGGGTCCACTCATACACCTAATGTGACTTTATCTAAAATGGGGCAGATGAAGAAAAAAGTCAAATCAAATGCTTTTATTTCAGGTCTACCTTCAGGATAAAAGATGTTTATAAGTTAAAATAGTTGGAAGAAAAAGGGTATTATCTACTAGATTTGTAGCATGTTTTGGGGTAAGTTTCTGTTCCGCTTAACTGCATTGTATAAAGCAGGTGCATTAGTGGCCTTCTCAATGTTCCTTTCATTCGTTTAAATTTCAGATTCTTGACGCTAGTCTGGTTTCCGTTCACCAACTTATTTCATTTGTGACCAAGTGCAATCTGGGTTTCCTTGGGTAAAAAGATAGGCTTAAATATCAAATGTCGAAGGCACGCACTTGATGTTTGTTCTTCACCTGTTGTGCATGCCGGTATGTGACTTCAGAACTGTTAGGGCTGAGGACGGACTTTTAATGAAGGTTTGCTTTCTAGCCATGTGTTTAGCAAACATATGGAGAAGAGAAATTTAAAATCATTTTAACATTAGTCAGTCAAGAAAATTCTCTAATACGTAGGGGACACAGTCATTTTAAATTTTAATACATTAAATGATGGAAGGACAATTAGACTAGACTGAAGCTTGGAATTGCGGCGGTTCTCTGAAAAGAGCTGAACGCAGATGTCACTGTGAACAGCGTCCCATTGTTAAGTTAAATAGACTTTAGATTATAATTAAGTGATTAGACTTGACAGGCAATGTGAACAGTATTCTATGTGAACAGAGCACGCTTCAGAGAGTGTTATGCATAATACTGTATTTAGAATGAGGAATGATACTGTCTTGTCAGTTATGTATATTTTGATTGCAAAATGCCGTTTGTGATATATGAAAATAAGGCGGAGAATCAGTTACTGCAATCAGTACCGTCATCGCTTGTATCTAGGCTGCAGAGGAAAGGCACAGCTGAACATTGCCCAACTGAAAATGTTAGCAATTAGTCAAAAACCTTTAAACTTTTCTAGCATTTTAGATCTGTTTCATTCTGCCAGTCTTTTGGTGTGTTGGGGTTTTTTTGTTTGGTTCATTGGTTGGTTTTGGGGGTTTTTGTTGGTTGGGGTTTTTTTGTTTTGTTTTAGTTTTTACCCATGAGGAGATATCACAAAACAATAGCAAATGAAACTGCAGCAGACATGCTCTGTCATTTCTTCAGAGACATTAGCAGCAAATTTGTGACAGAAATCCTTTGATTTCTGTAGCATTTTGCAGTCAAGGTGTTTCCACAAAGATTATTTGTGATACTTAAATCTCTAATAAACAGCATTACCAAGTTTCTTGATTGGTGCTGGTAACCAGTAGTACCAATAGGACTGCTAAAAACACCCACATAGTGTTTTTTTTCTTTTTGTATTTTCATTGTTACTTCCCATGTGAAGAGTTGGATGCTGTAGAAGGATGTATTGGTAACACTGTTCCACAGATATGGAAAACAAACTCATAAGCGTAGAAGTCTAGAACCAAAAGGGAGATTTCTGAAGCCTGACAGGCTCATCTAACCAGGTCATAAAAACCTCTAGTAAAGGAAATTTTAGGTTATTTCCTTGGTATTTGGTTTCAGTTTTTCACTATCCATGTCACAGAAAGATTTTTCTGACACCCAATCTGAATTGTTTTCAGTGCAAGTTAAACAGGCAGTCTCTTATTGGACAGATAGTGGAGAGTCTTTTGTGTACTACAAAACTATTTTCATCTATGCCCTCTCTTCTTTTTTTCTAAAGAGATCCACCCTGTTTATTTTTTTCTTGGATCATCTTTTGTCTGTCCTGAGTTCTGTTCTCTTTGAGATTTATTTATCTTTGCGTACAGTGACTAAAACTGGACTTAGTCTCCCAGCTGAAGATTCACCAGTGCAAAATAGAGCAGAATAATGACCTTCCATGTCATATGTATGACGCTGCCAAAGTCAATCCCACTCTAGGGTGCATTGTTTGCAATCGTGGCTTTGAATCATGATAATTTTATGATCACTAGCATCCCAGCACACTTTGCAGGTATACACACGAATTTATTCTGTCCTGCAGTCATCACTGTGAACTTACCTTTGTTCACTGTGAACGTACCTTTGTTGAATCTCATGCATTGATTTTTGGATCCTTTTTCTGTCATTTGATGTTGAATTTGCATTTTGTCTTCTGTGGTATTTGCAATCCTGGTGCTGCCTGTCACAGAAACACAAAGTGGGCTTCCCAAGGCCATCTGGTTTATCCCACTCCATGACATAGGAGCTCATCAGGACTATTGTACTTTCAGAAATTCTGTTTGGTTCTTTCCTTACCCTGTACGTAAAATTTGTCGTGAGCATAAAATTATGCTGTGGGATGGGAGTAGATTAAAAAAAAAAAAAGGATTGGAAACTATGCATGAAGAAAAGGGAGTATGGGACATCCCTTTTGCTGTCTGTGAGGCAGGGTGTTTGACCCTAAAAAGAAACAATGCAAATGCTGCTGCTTGCTAAGACATGTAGGTGGGCTGTTGTAGTTTTATGAATGTACATAGAGCTTTAATTATGAGGGGAAAGGGCAGGCTTTGTTATGAGAAGCAATCACAGAGACTCACTTTTTCCAAAAGGTACATTATCCTTGCTCTCAGATTGTTACACTGTGTGGTGATGAATAACACTTGGAAGCAGATGTCAAAGGCCTCAGCGCTCAGTGGAAATAGTACATTTTTTCCATTTTATGTCTAGTTTAGACTATATTAAAGAGGAGGGAAAAAATTTAAAAGCTGAAAACATGTTGAAACACGTTACGGTTGTGACAGAATTGACGACAGCCAGGAAATTCCAATTTAGGGTCCTCACTCCATCCTTTCTGGGCACTCAGACTAAGAGTTCAACATCCAGGCCCTTGGCTTAGTATTGGTCACAAATGTTTTATCCTTGTTATTTGTTTTTGTGTGCATGCCTGTTTGATGCTGGCTGCTTTACTCTTTTCTTTTGATCTTTTGTAAAAATTTATAAAGTCCATGTTCTGCATCACGTGCCTTCATACCAGCTCAAAGCTATTAGGTAACTATGAATTTTTAAAAAATTAGTCTAAAATAGTCTGCATCCCAGAAAGGTCACAGATTTGTTCTACAGACAAGAATGAATACAAATAAGAACTTCGATCACTGTTTATAAAAGCATGTGATATTCACATAAACCTCACATTGCAATATTTTCTTTGCATGTGTTAGTAATAAAAACATTCTGTATTATTAAAATCTGAATATTTAAATCATGTAATGTTATTTTCTCTTGAAGGTAATACTGAATTATATTTTGCTCAAACGTTAACAACAAAAACTGATCTGACTGGGTTCACTTTGATCCTCCTATAGGAGATGCCTGAATGGCACAGAACAGTGCCATGCAGACACAGTGAAGCACAAACCAGACCACATATTAATAAATACAATATAACCATGCCAAGCTTGATTGCCTATGCTGTGTTTACCCTGCTTCTCTGATGTAGCTAGATTGTGCATTTCTCCCATTTGTTAATTTTGGGAAGGTGATACGTTCCGGTGATTTATGGATCATAAAGATTATAGCCAGAAGTGGGGTACTATGGTCATGTAGAACTGTTACGGATCTCTTTAACAGGATTAATCTCTGTTGTCCTGGAAGAATCCTGATCTTACAGTTTCCACTGATTCATCACAGTCTGTCTTCACTTATTCCAACAGTTGTGTGCTTAGTGTGCTTAAATTTGTTCCTTAACTCCTAGTCTGTATTTGTGTACCTGTTGCCTACTAGACTTGAAAGCATTCTTGTCTCTAGACTGAAATGTTTGTTGTCTTAGATTTCTCTTCTTCTTTTAGTTACTTACCAAGTTAGCATGGAATCCTCTACTTAATAAGTTAAACCAGTGTAGCTCCTAGACACCTTTACCCAGAACATATTTAATTATTAATCCTGAACCAAACTGACTAAGATCAAGTCAGAGTTTGTCAATGCCAGATCTGTAACAGTGTTGGGGTAGTAGCTGCACCAGTGCCATACGCAGAGATGATGTAATCACACTTTTGATATTGGATATTCCGCATTTGGTTGTGCTGTTGCATTTGGGAGTTCTTGTTTAACTGCTTATCCACTGTGATCTCTGAAAAGGATTTGGAGTCACTGTTGAGCAGACGAAACCCCTACAGTAAGGCTGTAGGCTAAACATATGACATTATATTTGGCTATACAGAAGTTGATATTGTTGGCCAGCTTACCACGTGATGCAGATCACTCTTTATCAGTGACCAAGCTCTGTTCCCACGCTTTTTTTTACTGTCATCCTTGGTCAATACTGATTTTACGTTTCTTCCCAGTCAGACATGAAATATTTTAATGTAGTCTCAAAATCAGTTTGTGATTATCAGTAGGCAAGTATATTTCTGACATCCCATTTAAATGCAGAGAACTGTCATTTAGTTAATTTTAAATCTTAATATCTACCATGTTGATTTTGTGTCTTTCTGGCTTCTCAATGAACAGCTCTTGCTGAAGTTCAGCCAGAACAGTTTTCTGTAAACCTGTATTGATGTGGATTAAGTATAAATGCTCTTTAGTTGAGTTCCATGGGTTGAATCACTGTGCTTGCTACTATCACTATACTTTCTTGTCTAGGAAATGAGGCTGACCAGGCTGTATTTGGCCATGCTGTCGAACTTATCCTTTTTAGAAAACTGGCACACCATCCGCTTTCTTTTAGTCCTCTGGAAATTCCACTGTCTTACAAGAATTCCAAGTATTCCGAGACTTATGATGTCGTGCGATCTCGAATCCAAACTCCCCACCACATTTCCCTTCACAAAAATAACTATGAACTTTCTAAATTCAATTTATTTCTTTAAAGCATTTCCAATGGTATAATGTTTTGTAGAATGTCTTTTATTGCAAAACCTAAATTTGAAGCTGAAAAGCTAGTTGGCTTTATCTTTAAAAACATGTTTTTTAAAAGATTCTCATTGTTCTACCCAAGCCATTCCAGTCTGTGGTATAAATAATTGTTACGGTGTCTATCATGCTTAAATATACTGTGTCAAAAAATGTAAAATTCCAGCTGGACATGTGTAGATAATTAATTTTAGAGCAAGTTGTACCTCAAGTGTACCAGGCTTTGAATCTGACTGAATTTTCTGTTTGAAGTAAAATCGTTATTTATCTAAACACAAAGCCCTAATGTGTAGATGCTGAAGGAATCTGATCAGAAGCATGCTGCAGAAGAGGTTAGTTTTAAAAAATAGAGAAGTTGAAGGTTATGGCTATTCTGGGACTTGAGGGTTGAGAGGAGGAGATTACAGATAGCATGGAAAGAACAGGGTCACTGTGTGGGGACACCCTCATGTTGCAGTCTTGTGGTCCCAGTCATATGAAAGGATGATCTTAAGTACAGTGTTTTTTGAAGGCCTGTTCTAAAGTTCAAAAGCATCTTGTCTGGAGCTGATCCTCTTCTGTTGCCCTCTTGATGCGAATGGAAAATATTTTAGCACTTGAGCAGGTCCTTCAAAGGTCTTTCAGAAGCAGTAGCTGCAAACAGGACATGGATGGTCATTTGTCTGAGCAAGCTGAAGGATCTATATGCATTTTAGCCACACAACTAGGTTGTCTTGTGCTTAATAGAACTATTTGTTCTCAAAATTTTATTTTAACAGTGTAGCAGAGCTCAGATGCCTATTCCTAATAATACTGCTTTATGCTTTAAGCTTTTTGTTATTTTCCAAGGCTTGATGCCTTCAGTGGTTTGGTTTTTCTAAAACGCCAATATAAATTGTCACACACTAAACTAGTGTCAGTTATTGTCTATTTAAAACCGAAGCTGCCTCAGTGGTGTATGTAGATGGCTTACGTGCTTAAAGCATTTTAAAAACAGTAACCTATTAAATACAGAACAGTTTCATAGCATGAATACCACTTTCTCTGTTTTACATCTGAGGGAAACTGATGAATAAAGTACACCAGTGGCAGAGCTGATAGGAAAACTCTGGAGCATAGAACGTCAGGGTACCTTTAAGTACCCTGTTCTTTCCCTCAGCTCATATGGCTTCTATTATTTCTTGCTTTTCACTTTTTTATCACTGGCTTTAATATTAAAAGAAATTTTCTGGGGTGAACTTATGTTTAGCAAATGTGCCTTCTGCCTTCAGTCTTTTACATGCAACTCAGAGCTCACAAGATTATGGCCAAGTTATAAACCCCTACGAAAACGGGCAAAGCAACCAAAACGAAGCAAAGTGATAGCCAAGTTCAGTCTTGGCTATCAAACCTTGCCCCAGTTTTGTTGTCAGGGAACATAGGGACTGACCTGACCTTAATGGCCTTACTGGAATATTTGGAAATGCTGCCTTGTAGGGAGCACAACTAATCTTCAGTATCCTTGCCAGATCATGCTGCTGGCTACGTGTGGCATTTGAGGGTGAGAACAAGTTTTTGGTGCTACCTTTTATTAAACTGGAAAAAAAAATAGCTTGAGACTAATGGAAACCACTTCCCATCCAATTATCTGAGTGGGCAGTGAAATGGGATATTTGGGGTGGGTGTCGAGGATGATGAGGATGAATGTTTTGTTCATCCAAACTGTACGGCAGTCACCTGGTTTTGAGATTTGCTACCAATTGTGAATTCAGCCCTAATTCACTAGGCAGCCGCAGGAACTAGCAGAACAACCAGTTGGCTCTAGTAGTACTCACAGTTTGTTTTTCACGTCAGGGGTCCTATCACTTTTTTTTCCATACAGTTTCAGACACACTCCTAAAACTCAATAAATTATAAATAATAATAATAATAATAATAACAACCCATATGGAAATTTATGATCTTGACTCATATCTGCTTTAGGTTTCAGGCTTCATTAAAACTCTGCAAATTAAAACCCGCGTACTTGTGTGTCTGCAGAGCTCCCGCTGGTGATCTCACTCTGAAATCCTGTCTGCCACCGCCGGGGCAGCAGCCCGGAGCTCTGCAGCCTGTTCTGCAGGGTCACTTCCACCCTTCCTCCAGCCCTCTGTATCCCACACTGTGCAAGAGCAGAAGCGTACCGTTAAACCTCAGGAAAATGTCTTACTTACGTGACTAGCACAGTAGTTGTGAGGATTTCAGCTAACACTTCGGAATGTTTGTTTTTCAGTTTTGTTTGTAAATCTTTATTCTGCCAATATGCTGCTTATACAGTCTGACATCAAGTGTTCTCACTTTTTAAAAAGTCTTTGTAGGTGGAGTATGAATTTATTGACACTGAAAATACAGTAGCTCTTAAAATTGGGTGCTGTCAGTTTTGCCAACTTACGGTAGTTCATAGAGTAAGGTAATTAATGCACTGAATTAACAAGTCCTTGTTGTCATTATCTGTAGATGGTTCCGAATATGATTTTACTCCCTTCTAGAGCAGTAAGTCTTTCCGTGTACTTCTGTGAACATCTGCAGTCCCGCAGGAAAATATTCTGCACAATTACAGTGATGCATTTTTCCAGGAAACAGATGCAAATTCTGTCAGTCAATCAATAAACAAGCTTCTTTTTTGTTTTTATCTTTGGTTCTTGCAAATGCTACAGTCACAGTGCTGCCTCTATTGGAAACTTCTTTTACAAGTGCTGTAAGAGTTTGGGAAATCTGTCAAACATCCTGAGCAGCTGCTGAGCAGAGCCCTGCGATCCGTGTGTGCTTTGGCATGGGAGGGATGCACAGGAGCAAAGAGTGAGTGGAGGAACTGAGCTTTGAAGTCTGCTTGGTGATGTTATATTATTCTTGGCTCTTTGCGCTTTGGAAAATACACTGCATCAAGTTCTCATCATCGCTGCAGTGCAGAGTTTTTCTTGAGGCTGTGGAAGGGTGGTTTTAGCATTACATTCGCCTATGAAACACCTCAGTCATTTTGCTGCTGAGATTATGTTATTTTATTAAATTCTTGTTAAGTTTTTCCTTTGTATGATTGGAGCGGTTCCCTGTTTTGTTTCTCGGGGTGTTTCGTGCTTTCACCACAACGCTGATGAGTACCCTCATCTGCATTTGCAATAGAGTTTCGTAATGACTAAGTCACAGCTGAATTTTCTGCTTTGTAATTGGATTCACTTGCACCCCACACTTGAAAAATATAATAATTTCACCTTCTATTGCATCTTCCACCCGCAGCTGAAAAAGCTCTTTACAACCTTTAATGCAATTATGCTCAAAAACCAAACCCACAGTTCTGGGGCATTTAAGAATTGGAACGTGGGATGCTTTCATGGATGTATCCAATGCTGCCCTATGAAAGATGGGCAGGAGCTAATGGTCTGGGTGAGAAAGGTGCTGTGCTACCGATAACATTTCTCCATTAGCTGAGGTAATAGCAGCCTGTGCTTTTGAAACAGGAGTGTCTGAAAGGCACTGCCACTCTACGAATGGCTAAGTGTCCTTAGTGACAACAACTGTTGTTGTTGGTAAGCTGTTATCTCTAACCTACACCAATGTTTTTCCTTTAGTCAAGAGAAAAATAAGAGTAGGGAAGATTGATTAACTAGGGGCAGGAGCAGGAGAGAGGGGCAATGAGATGATTTAAGCTACAGGAAAAAGGTTTTTTTCAAGGCAGACTTGAAAATCCATATGGCTGTTCCAGAGATTCTTACTCCCTCCAGCTGCATCCAGAAGATTCATCCTTCGCTGGTAGTATAGTTTGCACTCCTAACTAGAAAAGCATGTTGATTCCAAAGTGCCAAATTCTACTTGCCAAATATTGCTAAAGATCTAGAGCTTTTTTCTTCTTCTGTTTCAAATTTTTTGTTTGCTACTCCGTGGCTTGGTAAGGTTTTCCTACATGCAAACTTGCATTCTAATTTGTAGAAATGCAGGTCTTTCTCGGTTTTTTTTGGGTTTTTTTTTTGATTATTGTTACTGTTGTTATTATTTCAGTGAATGCCTCACAACTACATTCTTCTAAGCTTTAAATTGCAGCTCAAAATTTGTAAGCCCGTTACATTATCTCAATTTATGACGCAAACGAGGTATTTTCTTTAGAACAGAACCTTCTTTGTGCCTCCATGCTTGAAAACAGACACTCTTACTGCTTAAATCCCAAACCAAGCTTTAGATAAACATTTTATCATTATCTAGAACTCAGCTTTGATAATGCTTTAAGACAAGTAGAAATAATAAGGGGCAAAGGAATTCTCATGGACTTGTAAATCCATGGTAAGTCTTTGGTGTGGACATAATGCCCAGCTTAATTCAAAATTTTCTAGCAACCCCAAACTTCTGCTTTTCTACAGCTTGTGGAATTTTGCTGAGATGAGTTTAAATAACTGGTACTAGCAGGCCTACGCATAGCTGATAGGTGAGAAGAAAAGCAAGGAAACTAGGAAAATCAGCATGAATGAATATGTTAGAGAAATAATAAGTTTCTCATTGAGTTTCTAAGGAAAGTATTTCTTCAATTCACTGAAGTCCAATTTATTAATTTTTGTTCCAGGAGAAGTAGGGGCAGGTCAGCACTGAAGAGGGCTTCTTAGGCCTTTAAGAAGAGGGGAATTAAAGGGACAAAAAGGAAAAAAAGGAATAGATTGAGGCCAGAGCAGTGCCAATGGCTGCAGATGGGTCTGAGCATCACAGTGCTGCCACCAACAATTTGGCAGGTGGGGAAGAACGCAGCTGGGAGCACAAAGCAAGGCCAGGGGGGAGGGGAAGTGGCTGGGGGAGGATGGATAGATGGATGAAACAGAGTTCTCACATTACCTCTGTCTGGGGCAGTCTCCACACACCCCCAGGAATGGACAGTTGTTAAATATGGCTTCCCATAGTTTGCGACCTGTATTTATTTTTAAATAAAACAGCTAAAATAACTTGCATGTCTTTATAGCATTGCAATGTAATTGTGGTATTCTGCAGTTGTTGGTAGCTGGTTGTGACGCACAAGTGAGATTACGCTGGCTGCATTTTATAGGCCCACTGCATATGTTTTTGGAATAAAGAGTCAGAACAGCTACTAGATGCCAGGCAAAGGAAGATACAGGTGACTATCCGTGAGCCAATGCACCTAGCAGGAGTTAAGCAAAGAAAATATTCTTCTGATAAATACTCTCATACATTTAATTCGCATCAACACTTGTGAAGTCAACTGCACAGAAGGGAGGAACTGTGAGTGGGAAGAATGCAGGTTGATATCGGGTTGCTTTTATTTGGCTGAAGCCAGTTAGCAGTCATCAGAGTTAAACAAATCCTTTGAACTGGCTAACAAGCTGCAATAGTTCTTCTGTCATTGCTCCTTCTACTTTACTCTTACCAGGGATACCTTTTTGTTGCAGGAGTGGGCTGTTGTCAAACCTCACCATTTCTTTCAGGCTGCCACACACGGTCACTGTGACGCTACGTATTGAAAACGCAACAAGGATAATACCACTCCATGGGAGAGCTGCAGAATGTTTTCCAGGTACCTGGACCATTAGTGGACAGTGGGGAACTGTTTGGACGCTGATTTCATGTACTATGTATACTGTCTTCAGAAAAAAATACTGGTTTTATTCCCTCTTTTCTCAGTTAACACAGTCAGGTACTGAGATTCTACAGAAAGGAAAAAATTCAACATAGAAACTGTTACAGAAATCAATTAATGGCCACGCTCCTAAAATGGTTTCATCGGCCTCTGGTTTGTTATTTGAAAAACGTACAGTGTGTTATCAGGAGTTTAAATATATGGCAGATATTAAGTCACAAAGCAGAAAAGAATATATGTGTTTGTTTTTCACCTTCTTCTACTCATTCGTTTGGAATTCCCTTCTGTCGCTGCCTGTTTGCCTTTTTGCCATGAAAGTCACCCTATAAGCGTGCGGTAGATGCTGAGGTATGAGCAGAGGGCACATTTTAATATCTTAGACAACAGAAAATCTATGAACCAGCACTCACACTAAGAAAACAGGTTTGAGAGTGTGTCACTAGCATCAACAGAACTGCTTTGCACGCTGCAGCACCTGGTCTTGCGCCATCCTGTCCTAACGTTTCACTGGTTCACAGCAAGAGGCTATGACCAGGCTTCCCCAGCATGCTCGTGATGTGAATCAGCTGCCAGCCAGTTCCTCTCAGATTCACACCAGCGCCCTCATCACGATCTCCTTTGCGTTCTCCTTTGCGCATCCAGCCAGCTCACTTCTTGTAATCTTCCTTGGTATGTGCTAGAGACAGCCTCATCCTGCGCTGCATCCCATCCAGCAGTCGTCCCGTACACTCTCAGGTCCTTTTACAGACTCGAGCAAAATACTCCTAGAAAATACTGCATCTTGTTAAGGTCTGAAGGATCTTTTCTGCTGCTGAATGCACCTAATTGCACAGAAACTCAGGAGATGGGGTTTACTGCTTAAGGCAGTGAGTCTGTTTAATTGACCGTGCAGTAGCACCTCTCCCCGAGCACGTGCCAGACAGCCAAAGCCCCAGAAACTCGATGCTCCATGTGAAGAACACAATGTTCACCTGGTCCTTGTTGCCAAGAGTTGAACCATAATTTTCAAGGCCGGGGCAGCCTATAAACTAGCGCATTAGGCTGAGTCACTGTTCTGGCAGGATAGGTCTAATTTCTCTTTATGTAAACTTATCTCCAAAGTACTTTATCATCCTGCAACTATTCTAACACAACAGCCTCTGAATGACTGAACGTTGCAGAAGCAATTATTTACATCAGGTAGGGGAAACAACTCTGTGGTAGGTCTTTCAAAGAAATGAAGCAAAACCAAATTAGATATTTTATTTTTGTACTTTGTCTTAATACTCAGCTCCCCTTTGGATCATTAAGATCTTTCAGTTTTCCACACCAATTTGTCTTATCCTTCCCAAGAGCATTGGGTCAGTTCATGTAGCTTTTATTAAAGGCTCCATCTCTTACATAAACACACACATACTGACACAATTCAGAAATCACCACTGGTAAACAAGAATGTTAATTGCTGGGTAATTATACACTACAGAGAGGGGGGAAGCATTTAAAAGAAGCTGCAGGCTTTTCAAGACAACAATTTGTAGTTGGATTAAGCTGGAATAAACCCAGGCCCCGAAGTGAAAAGACAGTGTTTCTAAGCCTAAAGCAACACTTCGTTGCCAGTTAGCTTTAAGTGTGTGCTGCCCAGTTGCAGTTCCAGGCTCTCTGGAAACATTTAACACTTTAACATAAGGGGACAGAAGCTTAACCCTTACATTCTGCAGGCCTGATTTTTTTTTACCATGTATACGCAAGTCTAAAAGGGTTTTTAAGAGTTTGTTAACCTAAACATAACAAAAATTATTTTACTATACCATCTCACAAGCATCACTTGCTAAAAAAGCCACTTTTAACGGTTAAAACAATTAAGCTGAAGTTCTTGGATTTCACTGGAAGGGCATCTAGTCCCTATCCATCAAAGTCTTGGGCTGCAGCGGTTTTGCCAGAGATTTTGTTCCGAAGAATGATGGATGGGCAAACGTTGGTAAAACTATTTAAAGTAGATTTTTCTAACTAATTCTTGGTATAAGAGCACGTTGGCTGCAATGCTTATCTTGAAAGATGTTGGAGAATGGCCATACGCCGACAGGTATATTGTCGTTGTGGAGGTGTGAATGCTTTGCAGAACTTTTCTCTCCTAAAGTGTTTGTATTTCCAGACCTATAGGGGATTGCCAGGGGTCAGGGTTTCAAAGAAATTAATCCCTGTTTTGGTCAATCTAAGAGTCTTTATGTGAAACGGCACAGAGATTTTGTAGTGCACGGTTTGTGCAGTTGGGTAGCTATCCCTTTTTCCTCTTTTCTGGCTACGAATGCAAATAGTGTATGCAAATCTGAGGTTTTACAGAAAAGCGCTCACAGGAAAAAAAATTGTCCTCACAAAACCCGGGCACAATTTAGAGGGGACTGGAAAATTAGTGGCTCCACTGGCATAACTTGGAACTGTTAGATAAATATACACAGCAAAAGTATATTTAAAATAAAAATTATTTCTCTCTCCTACTACAGAACCCTGTGTAGGGCTCCGTTGCAGCAGCTGATGCTGGTCAGGGATTCTGGAATGAAAATAGTCTGTTCCGGGTTAGTATTTAGCAGACACTCGGGGAACTTGGTGTTTTCAGGGTATCATTCCACAAGTGTAATCTCCACTCAAACCTCCTGTTTAGTGCAAGTCTCCATCCCCTCCGATCACTGCTTGAGCTTGCGGATCAGTCCTGCAGACAGCTCTGTCAGCGCTGCTGAGACAGAGGTGAACTGTGAACACGGGCACACGCAGGCTGTACGGGGCAGGATGGCGTGGAGGGCACCAGGGCCTTTTTTTAAGTGTCTGTGCCACTACAGAAAATATTCAAGGAACTGCACCCTCAGTTTCTAGCTGTAAGCTACCAGTGAATTCTTCAGGAAGACGCAAACAGATTACAGACTTGGCAGAGTATTTATATAATATTCATAGATCTGTAAGGAGTATTCAGGATCTCTTTAAGTATTCGCTTTCCAAGAAAATACATGCAACATAACAAGTAAATTAAATTCAAGCTTAATGTATTTTGGGCTGTTTTTCAGGTGTTGCAATTAAATTTTCTTAAGTTTTCCTTTAAAAATGACAAGCTGATTAGTCTAGCCAGCTGTTTTCCCAGTCTAGCAGCCTCTTCCAGGGTTAAAACAAAAAGCAACAATTGCCAGATCTTTTAATTTCTGGGCCTCGCTGAATGTAATGCCTGTTAACCCCTAAGGACTGCTGAAACATTTGTGCTCCGTAGGCCCTTAGCCAAGCCTAGCATGCCACAGATGAAGTAATGCCATACCTGTCCATCTGTTTGGCCTATTGCTTTACAATATTTGGAATAAAAATTTAATTTCATCTAATTTTCTGTGACATTGTTTAGAAATAGACCATTCTTATGTGTCAGAATGAAATGCAAATCACCCCTATAGCAAACGAAAGTGTGATTTCTGACTGATATTTTGTAAGGCCTGATTGTTATGATTGTTACCCAGTTGTATATCCTCCCCTTCCTCCACGAGAAAATGTAATGGAAAACGTAACCCTAACAATTACATACAGATGGCACCATCCCCATGATTTCAGCTCTGTGTGGTGGCTTATATTTCTGTACTACAACTGGAGTAAATTAAATTGTAGTCATCTTCTGCACATGTATTATATTGTATCTTCACTAGCAATAAGAACAAGAACTGCACATCTGTTGGGTGAGAGGACGTGTTGGCAATATTCTGTTTATTTGGCTATTGCAGTTGCTAGTGCCAATGAGAACCCAGGGATCTAGTTGAATTTGTTGGAAACCATATTAAATGTCTCAGATCGCCCCATCCACGATTTATTGTCTTTGCACGGTGACAGAGCAGGCTGTGGTGTAATTTTTTCTTCATCTTCTCACATGCTGGAAACACCAGCCTTTTCCAGTTGGAGTTATGGGATCTGTTACGGGATCATTATATTCAGAGGGAGAAAGATGAGGTCTGTCAAAAGTGGAGGAGGGAGGAAAGGGAAGACAAGAGTATCTGCACTTTACCTACCCTTGAAAATCAGTTTTCTCTCTTTTTTTCTCTCTCACAAACACTTTTTTTTTTTTTAAAGACAGAATAGAAAAGGCCTCCTGCTTCATTCAGTCCCTCTTCCTTCAGTACCACAATTAATGTAAATTAACGTAATTCAGTAAATAGTACCCTTCCTTTTCAGTTCTTAACTGCTGTCAACAACCAGGGCACCTGCGCTGAAAACAGGTCTGTGCTGCTGGGTGCAGAGACGAGCTCTGCTCTCTGTGCTTTGACCCAGCGAGAGGCGAGCCCGATAACGGGACAGCGTGCCAGCAGGGCTGTTGGGCTTCTGAGGCTGCAGCGGGGTTGCCTGCTGCCAGCCCAGAGAGCGGACAGAGGACCTCTCCTGTGTAGACACACTCAAAAATTACTGCTGCTACCCTGGGCAGGAATAGTCTTTCTGTTTTGGCTCTGCACGGTGCCGGGGGCCAGAGAGTGCGGTGCAGCCGTGGTGTCCCCCAACTATGGTTGGGATGCAACTAACAGCGATGGTAAACACCGCCGTTGCCCGATAGAGTATAGCTGCCATTTAAACATGCCAGTTTGTTTGCTGGCAAACAGCATGCCAGTTTAAATCTGGCATGATTCTACAGCTTTAGTAGACTTGGTCTTAATTTAAGCCGAGGCAAGTGAGAACATCTTTTAGAGGCAATATGAAATGATTTTGGGGCTTGTCAGAAGAGTCCAAACATTAGCAATAGAATCTTACCTGCTTTATTCATCGCCATTCCCAGGGCTCTTGCTGTAGTGATTCAGCTAATTAAAATTCCTTTTACCTACATTTTCCTTTACAGCTTCAGGTGGTTATAAGAACCTTCATTTCATGTCCCAAACTATTATAATCTGTAAAACAGATGCTCTGTTCCACTCTAAAGTGGCAGCATTTCAACAGTAGAGCAAGTGATCCTCCTGCATAATATGTGTTACTGGCTTGTGCCTTCAAGACTGTAGTGAGAATTTTAATCCAATGTCTAAAAAGAACTTGAAGTTTTCAGATAATAAGCCGTTGTGAAGTATAGAGTGCTGGTTTTATTTGGTTTTTACCTTCTTTCCATTCTATGTGTACGTGTGCACATGTGTTTATGTGTGTATATATAGCAACAGATTAAATTAGGAGCTCTTTCTAAATATCTGGCTGGTTGATTCACGCATGAAAAACAGACAATACCAAACATGTGAGTCGTTAGGTACTATAAGATTATGAGCTCAATCTTATTTCCAGGGAAGTCGGTTTAAAGCAAGGCCTACGTCCTTAATGTTTTCTACAGAAAAGCCTGAGACAGTAACCTTAGGAGAATGAAATGTGAAACCCCCATGGCAATTTAAGTAGGGCCACAGTTGAAAAGCAGCAAGAACAGGTTCCCTTTGTACTTCTGCGAGCTACACTTGGCATCCCTTGGGGCAAATTGGGAGAGTTTCAGCCTTCAATGTCTACACAATCCCTCATTTTTCAGGAGCAAAGAGGCTTGTTACAGAAGAATGCTCTCTGTTCCTTGTAAGCCTGGAGTGGAAGGAGATCACTGATTAAAGCAGAGGCTTTTGATTAAATGATGAGGCTACTTTCAGTGATTAAACACAAAAAGGTATTCTGGGGGCCACTTTCTGCAGAAGCTTGGGCTGGTGTAGACAGCTATTAAAGCGCACGCGAAAGCAAGCAGGCCAATAGTTACTTTGGCGGTGTGGAAAATGCATGGCGTGGAAGGGGAAATAGCAATTTCAGGATTATGCTAGTATTCATCTGTAATTGGATCTCTGTTTATTTTTGTTTCTTGAGATGCTGTCACAGGCATGTATTGTATTTACCTTTCTGACTCAAGACTCACAATGCTTTGTCACTCATCACAGATAAAAGGCTTCAGTGTCCTCAGATAATTACGGAAATTTTATTAGCTATAATGAAACAATGATAAAAGGTATCGGGGCTTTGATTTCATCTTTTGGAAGTGAGCCTATTTTTTAGTCCGTATTTTCCATTTATTGGAGCAATTTTTAAAGCCCTGGTAATCTTTTAAGAGAGTCAAACTACCCATTTCTGTGAAGCTTTCACCTACATTCCCAAGGCATTGCCTTCTCTAATCATATTACTTAGTATTACACACAGACCCACTGTTGCAAAATGATTCATATGCAGTCCAGGACTGAATCTCATATTCGTTAATCTTAGTCCATAGAGTCACAGTCTGCGTGTTCACCCAGGACAGGAACGCTCTGGTTTATTTGTAACTGCTTTAGTTTGCAGGTGCAATCCCAGGTCTGTGGAATTCCTTTAATAATGTGGAAAAGGCTGTTCTGTTAACATTTGTTTCGATGTATCTCACAGAGTTGCTATGCTTGCATTTTTTAGTGTTTACATGCTGCAGTCATGTAAAAAGCATAATGTTATGGGGAAAAGGGCAGGACTTGCTTCAAATTATCATTGAGAGAAATAAAAAAATGCAGAGAAATGTCAGGAGATCTTGATGAACATGTTTCTGTGGGAACTGGAAAAGAGACCAAGCCACAAAATTAAGAACTAGATCCAGATTCCATATCCTTCAGCCTCACCCCTAAGGGGATGAAAAATTCAGAACTGACATACCACAAGTTTGGATTAAGTTTTTTATTTCAACCCATCTCTCCATAGTCTGGTTATGATAATCTCTTAAAAAATGTTAATAAGGTAATACCTATACCTGATTGTTGTACCTGCGCCCAACAATAGCATTTGCAATCAGACTACACATAAGTGCATTTCTTCCTATTTTTTTCCATGATTTTAATGCATTGTTTGAAACTGGCAGTTGTGCTAAATATTACTGAGCTGCCTACAAAAACATTGTGAGATGTTTCCTGCCTTTAAATGAAATCTAAGAAAATCATAGAACTTGCTTCTTCTCTGGCCCTTAAACTGATAAAAAATAAATTACTGGTTGCAAGAGATGGGCAAACATGTCAACT
Source organism: Chroicocephalus ridibundus (assembly GCF_963924245.1). NCBI lineage: Eukaryota > Metazoa > Chordata > Aves > Charadriiformes > Laridae > Chroicocephalus > Chroicocephalus ridibundus. The sequence goes on from NC_086292.1 coordinate 15,200,397, forward strand.
TTTGGACTGAAACTTAGAGGTTTTTTAGTTTGAAAAACTAATTTGATTCCAAACCAAGCCAACCACAAGATAATACCAGAAGCTGCATTAAACTAAATAATCCAACCTTTTATCCCCACTCTTTGGATTTCCATAACAATTAATATTTATGTCAGAAACTCGTAATACTGCTTTTTAGTTCTAAATATCACAATGACATTAGGTGAGAGCAAGTTGTAGCATACCTCTTTGGGGTACCACAGTATTTCCCCTTCCTGCGTATCAGCATTTAAGATTAAAAAAAATTATTCTTCCCATGAATTATAAGATTCATATTAGTATTGTTATAATAATTAAATGAAAGCAGGTTTTGGTGGCAGTATATCCTGCCTGTCTTGCGTTGGCAAGAAGTATATGCACTATATAAGAAAATGTGTTTATGCCAGAGGTATTTGTTCATGATAGAACTGCAGTTACCTGTTGTGATTTAAGTAGTGTGATTAAAACACAGAGGGGTTTACACATTCTTGTCCTTCAGTACTATTGCAAGCAAAATTATCTGCCACTGAGCACTTAGTATTCTGCTGGGTCACCTTTTAACTGGGATTTTCAAAAGCTTTAGTCATTTAATTTATTATGTAAAACTGTAATAATTATCTTCAAATTCAGAATGTTCTCCTTCATGTTTTCAAAATTCCTCTGATAAAATAGAAGTAGTACATCAATTTAAACTATATGATGATGGAAAGGAGGAGCCACATTTGTTACCGTAAAGGCAGCCAAGATGTAAAGGGTGAGATAAAAAGACTCACGCAGAATACATCACATCAACCTGAATCTGGCTTTCTGCCTTGCGTCTTTTATTCTCACTCCTTTACCACATTGGTACCCACTTGTCTCTCCTTATCTTTTTTAAGTCAAAAGTACTATATCATTGTTCTGCTGCCAGGTCAGCTGTGATGGAAAAGAGCTTTCTTTGTGTAAAGACAAAATAACTGTTAAATAGGCAAAATGACATTTTTTAGAAAAATAAATATTACATAGAATATCTTGATCAGAATTATATGGTGATTGCCACACTAGTTCAGTTGTTTCAACCATACCTAGGCATTATAACTGGCCATACCTAGGCATTATAAGTGGCTTTCAGTAACAACGGCTTCTTTCCAACTAAAATGGACCCTAGTTCATCACCTTGACATAGGTCCATTAGTTATTAGGACTATTATAACCTTTGAGAAAAAGACTCATCCCTTACAATGTTTTACTCTGTTCCAGTTTTGCAATGCATTTGAAAGGACCAAGGCATCATCTAGCAGATAAGGGTGATAGTTAGGTAAATTTGACCTGATTTGAGTGATGCAAAACAGCCTTGTCTTCATCTGTCAATCTCAAAAGCAGGAATACAAAACTGTCATTGCATCAGACCAGCAGCAGTTGAATTCTGAAACATGTGAGGCTGCTAATTTCCTTCAGCCTCTTTCTACGGGTTGTCTGTATTTTGAAAGGACTCCCACTAATATACAGAAACTTTGCCCTAGTAATGAAAAATGATCAGGATTTGTAAAGGATTTTTTGGGTTTTAGTGATGTCTCTTTTGGTTTTGTATTCTGTTAGAACTGGCAGATGAGATAGTCAGTGGAAGTGTGTCATTTTACTTCTGTGTTGAGAAGACCCCTAAGGTAGAACATCAGAGATGTAGGCTACAGGCTCTGTGCAGCAAGAAGATACCATTTGGGTTTGACTGTGTGAAGCGTAACTGATTCCTAAGTTAACTCATGAGAACTGTATAAATTTTAAGTATCTGGAGGTGCCAAAGATTGCTGTCTGGGGAAGGCTGGCTCCTGCCTGCTCAGGTAGCATGCCACTGCTGACCTTAATATCACCCACCAGAAATTCGTCTCGTTTTCTGACTCCGAGTTCTGCATGAGCCCTTTCAGTGCAGCTGATCCTTGCCTCCTCTCTGAAGCCTGGACCAGCACAAGGAGGTATATGGCTGTGTCACGCAGGCAGCTTTGCTTTGGCCTGGCACAGCAGCCGGGGAAGTGGCTGTGGGAGGCAGGAGGGAAGAAGGGCTAGATGCAGCAAACCGGCTGTAGGCAGGAGGAGGCTGCTAGAAGGAAGAACACGCTAGAGAGGTGAGCAGGGAGAAGGTCAGAGGAGCCGGGCTTGCTCCTCTTAGCAGCAGCCAAGAGAGAAGAGCGAGATCCAGTTGGTGGGGCACCGAAAGGGAAATGGCTAAAGGTGTTCGGAGACTTAAATCATCACAGCTGCCTTTTTCCATCCGTTTTTGTTTTGCCTCTTCTGAATTCCGACACCTACACAATACTCTGTCTTTTAAAAACAATGTTGGAGTTCCCGACATTGAACTCTGCAAACAAGTGTGTTCTCAATTAAGTGAAGAACTTCTCGTGCCCCCCCTCACTTGATACAAGCGCTTGGCTCAGATGTGCTGGCCTCTAGAGGAATCACACGAGCACATTTTTCAGAAGGTTTCCCCCTCCCAAAATCCCATAGAATGGCTGTTTCTTATAAACCAATGGAGATAATTTCATGGCTTTTCCCTTTCATGGCCACCCACCTCCTCTTCCCAGCTAGCTTTGATATAAAAAGACAAATCCTTTCCCATTCACATCAAAAGCAGGAGGGTCGCTGTGTGTCACCTACCCTGGGATTTTGACTCAAGCTATTCGGAAAAAAAATAATGGAAAGAGCAGCTTGGTTTTAACTCAACCGCAGTGTGTGTCACCGAGAGTTTTCAGGGTCACTGACAGATCAGTTTCATAGACCAAACAGATAAATAGGCGTAAGTTATTCTTTATTATTATTGTTTATAATTTGTTCATGCCATAAGTGTGCTGAGTGCACTACAGAGGATACCAGCCCTTCCTCAGGGAGCACAGGGTCTAAGTTAGACATATGTTTTGTATATTTTCAATGTGTATTCAAGCACCTCCAGCGCTGGATAGGCACTTTTAAAAACAAATTTCAAGTAATAACAATAACATGCTGAGTGATAACAACAGGCATGGGGGTGAGAGGAGGACAAGGGTTACAAAAATAAAGATCATGTGAATTGTTTTCTTTGTGTCACACATGAGGCTTGGGATTTCTCTGTTTTTCTTTTTCTTTGAATGCTTTTGTCATTCCTTTCTCTTTGGCAAGAAAAGATGACAGACTTCAGAGGCGGAAGGAGTAAAGGAGAAATGGGGCAGAGGAAAGGGGCTGTTCCTGCTAGTACCTGAGAAACCTCTGCAATGTTGGGGAGAAGTATTGCTGCAGACTAAGGGACTGACTTAAAGAAGGGGAGAGAAGAAAATCTGTCACAACTGAACAAAATTCCTACCCTCTCTGGTGTATGAGGTTGTCCCTAGTACAATGCTTAGCACTGATTTTCTGAGGGTTAAATGTTGAAAGAGCATTCTTAATTCTTATTCCAGCTGTCTCTAACAACAGTGGAGGTTTGTGAAAGCAAGAAAAAAAGGAGTGAAGTGCCCAGGACTCAGCACTTAGTGAAATGAGATTTCTCTTTAGTTCAGTGCTCGTTCTCATGTCAGCACATGTACCTGCTTCTATACGTACCTGATACTTTTCCCTTAAACCACTCAGTGCTTGGAGCAATCGCTATGTATGGTGGACATTTCTGTGGCTAACACCTTTAGCCCCAAACAGCCGCTTGACCTTCCTGCTCTTCTGAATAGTTTGATTTTTGTCAAATCTGCTCTAGAGCATCCTTTCTGGTGCATCATACGAGAACCATTGTGTAAGCTCCTGGTTGTTACTGTTTGCTAGTGTATTGTTTATTGGAAACTTGCTGAAGGGAAACCGCAGTAGGCTTGCTGTTACATTGGGGACCTTGGGCGATGTCTCAAGTATTACACAGCAAACAGACTTCTAAAACAAATTCAGCAATGGACTTCATTTTGGTGCCTTGCAAAGAAATAGATCTCAGAGTGCTCCAGATTTGAAGCAGTGCTTCTGAAAACAGAATTTATAGTGCCTGAGAGAAGCCGAGGACTTTTAGACTCTTTTACTCTGTATTGCATATGGGGTCAAGAGGCTCTTAAAAACTGCCTACGAATTGGGGATCTTCTGAGGAGTGTGAATCTGTCATAGCCAGCTTCACACCACCTGCCCTCCTGCCAGTGGCAGAGGGAATGGCCCAACACCAGCACAAACTCATTTGCCCTGGTTGCTGGACGAGCCCTTTGGGTGGTACTACTGCCTGTTTGGGTTTAGGAGAAACAGAAATTAGTTGGACTCGTGGTAGGAGTCACTGGCCCCTTGAAACTTTTGTCTCAAGAAGTGTGGTGTAAATTTACTACTCTCTTTGACCTTAAATGCAGAGCAACGAATACTTTGTTTGAATTTATAACATGGCCTCCTTGGTGTTGTCAGTGCATCTTAAGCAGCCCTACAACCAGGCTTTCATTAGCACAAGTGCCTTTTCGCCTGTGTTTCACATCCTGCAAATCCCGTCTACTTCAACATATTTCTCCCACTGCATTCCCAGTGCCAAGTTACGTGCCTGCCAGGAGATGTGGTCTATATGTGCTTTTGTTTCCAGTTAAGTCTTTTTCTTTCCTGGTAAGCATGTGAGAAACGCTGTGGCCTGTAGAGATAGAACAGATTTTTGCATTTTCTCCATTGTGTGAATAAGTTAGTTGTTAATAAAGCCAATTCCTTTATCAGATTCTGTTTGCAAAAATATTTGTTACACATGCTCGAACTAATTTTTCATCAGTTATTTACTTCATGTGGGGATTACAATGGGCTGTGTTTCATCTGATAACTTTTGCAGCTTATTAGATGTGAATTTACTGGCTGTGAACAGTTGAATAATATGAAACTCACAGAAGAAACAAGCTGCACCATCCATAGTATAACGATCTTTCTAAATTAGCTTTGGCCAAAGTTTGTATTTCACAGTCCACTAAATAGCTTTCTTATGGATTGTAAGATGAACATATATCGAGTGAGGCAACTGAGTTTATAATATCATCGGTATAAGGTGAACACTTTCTAACAGATCATGACATTATCAAAGTGCTATTTGAAATTAGCTCCATATGCTGTAGCAATGCTGTAAGATTTCACCCAGAATTTCATTTTCAAGTGTTTTTCATTCAAGTTCACTGAGGGTAAATTAGAAACACTTGGGTATATCCCACTTAGGGATCTGTTAAGACCCACTTAATTTTAACATGTGGGTGTGTGAAGAGAGAGGAAGGAGAGGAGAGTTGTAGGATGGGGTGAGCAGGAATAACTCTATCTACTGATGTCTTTCGAAAGTCTGCACAGCGTGTATTTGCTAACGATTGCATGAATGCTGCTGTGCAACCCACACTCTCCAGCCCATGACTCTTTATGAAAGATGAGATTTTCCTATCAAGACAGTGGGAGTCAGCCTTTCTACTCTGCCTGGTTGTAGCAGAGGGTTAAGCAAAGGAGCTCAGTGTCTGCTCTGCCGCGTTGATTAGAGCCAGTTGGCAGGAGCCGCAGAAGAAGAGCCAATCTAGAAATGCACTGGTTCTGTGCTTTTGCTGGCAAGACTCCTGGCTGGTTTTAAACCTGCCTTGCCAAAGCAGAGTTCTTGGGATGGTTTGGGAGTTGGGTGGGGAGTCGCTCCCTTTGCTTTATCAGGCTCTGCAAGACAAACATGGTGATTTTTTTTTTTTTTTTTGGTGTGATTGTTGTGTAATAAATGCATCAGAAATTTTAATTGGCTTTAAATTATTTCCCCTCTTTAACAGAAACTGTATGAGGGAACTGTATGTTGCAATGAGGGATTCATGTTTCTTACTTCACCGACTTGAGGAGCTGGGTAAGGGATCAAACTGCTTCAGCAGTCACTGGCTGCAAGAGATTAGGATGTTTCTAGGAGCTTTGTTACACTTTACTTTTAGGCTAATAGTATTCCTTGTGTGAATATACTGCACCTGCTACTAGGAATGTATGAAAAAATGGGGTTTAGTAGCAGTACTAGTCTTTTTAGCTATTTGTGTAAGATATTATAAAATACTTTAACTTGGATTGTCATAACTAATCCAAATTAACCGGTCGTTTGGAATAATGTCTGAAGGGAATAATGCAATTTTCTTAGTGCTAGTTCAGTTCTGCATTTACATTTATCTAGAATATTTAGTTATGGGCAGAAACACTGGCTATTATTTGTGCTAAGTGTCTTGGTAGCCTTCTGGTCCTATAAAATATACTCAACTTTAGTGGTGCTGATAGTATTTTGTAGGTTAACCAAGTTCTCAAAAATTGTGGGTTTTATCACATTATTTCTAGCAGGTTTTCTGTGCTAGACAGGATATCTTTCTCCTAAGGCAAAAACGTAGAAGAGAGCTAGGTGTTGTTGGGAAGCCCCAGGAACTGGTATGCAACAGCTCTCGTAGCTCCAACAACACATCAACTGGCAGCAGCAAGAATGTCAGGGGAGCTGAGTGCGTAGCTTATCCATGTCTAGAAGGATATGGTTTTCATTTTGAAAATGCTATTCGTCTAAAATCTCAAATTCTTATACCCACAGCATGAGTGTTTCTGAGTTTTGCATCAGAGCCTGGAGTTAAGAAACACACGTGTGCACCTTTACATCTGGTGCTTTTATGAATCGTTTTGAGGAACTGTTACTAAGCAGCAGCAGCTATATCGGGGCTCCATTTTATAAAGCAGAAGGGCTGTGTTACTCATTTTGTTTCCAAAAAATTAATTTGTTTTGCATTCCCAGAAGGTACTTTTATTCTCCCAGAAAGGTCAAGCAGAAACATTGATGTAAGTCCTGTTTATGGCAATTTTGTTAGATTTCCAGCAATTGCAATGGAACATATTTATAACAAGTATGTTTCTCTCTAGGGTGATACCATTAGTCAAAATATGCTTTCTCATATTTCCACTACATAAACACAAGTATCTTTTAAGATTCAAACTTACTGGTCTTGAGGATTCCCACAGCCACATCTCATTAGCAGTTCAGAAGGCTCCGCTAGCCATGGTTTCAATTTGGGATGAAAAGGTTTTGTTAGGAGCGAAAACTTCAACCAAACTACAAGGTTGAAAAACAGGATAATGTTCCACGTGTGGGCTGTTGTCCTGAACAAAACAGCAACCGTGAGAAGTCCAATACTTTAAACATTCAACTTGTGATTCAACGTACTAAGGATCCAGGCAGGTCTGTGCTTGGTGCCCAAGTCTCAGCTGTGATCTCGTGCCATTTCCACAGTAGCTAGCATCTCACGAACTTTATTACGCTCAATGCGCTAATAACAGATCTGTCACCCCTGATGCGGTGTAGCCACTGACTCTGTATACAGTTCCCTACAAGTACTCAGAAATATGTTGGTATCCTAGCAGAAACTGTAAAGAAGCAAACTGTCCACTGATACAAATGTCAGGAACAGACTTGAGAAATAAAACTGCATTACTGGGAAAACAGCAGACCAGAAGTTGTAAGTATCATAGCCGTGGTGATAAATGAGTTATACATCCCCACGTTCATTTCATTTCTTCATTCACAAGACTTCTGTTGAAATAATGTGACAGCGTTAATCTAGAGAGTGTCCAGATAGAAAGGCAAATACCAATGGAGTCAAAATGATATTTTAGATCTCAACTTAATAATGAACTGTCTATGAACTAATTATTGACAGAAACGCAACAGGCTCCTATCCTCATGTGAAGTCTTAGGAGGATATGTCCACACTGTGTTTCT